>NC_041751.1:22404092-22704092 GCF_004115215.2 Ornithorhynchus anatinus
AGGCAGATAGGATAGGTGGTTGCATTAACATAGTAACAGTTTGGGTGGCGAGAGGAAAGAGTGGATTTTAGCAATGTTGTGAAGGTGGAACCAACAGGATTTAATGATGGATTGAAAATGTGGGTTGAATGAGAGAGAAGAGTCAAGGATAATGCCTAGGTTAATTGGCTTATAGTGGCAGGAAGGATGTGGTGCCATCAAGAATGATGGGAAAGTCAGGGGGAGGACTGGGTTTGGGAGGGAAGATGAGGAGTTCTGTTTGGGGCATGTTAAACTTGAGGTGACGGGAGGACATCCAAGTAGAGATGTCCTAAAGCCAAGAGGAAATGCAAGACTGCAAAGTGGAGAGAAATCATGGCTCAAGATGTAGATTTGGGTGTCATCCACATAGAGGAGATAGTTGAAACCATGGGACGCGAATGAGTTCTCCAAGGGAGTGGGTGTAGTATGAAGAAATGAAGAGGACCGTAGAACTGACCTTGAGGGACTCCCACAGTTAAGGTGGGGGCGGAGGGGAATCCCTCTAATCCCTCAGTTCCTCTTCTCCCACACTGTTCTGCATTGCCCTTACTCTTATAATTTCACCCTTCATTCACCCTAAACTGAGCCCCAAGCACTTATGTACATATCCATGATTTATTTATTTATGCTGATTAGAGTTATTTATCTATACTGATGTCTGATGACTGTAACCTCCTCATGGGCAGGTAATATGTCTACCAACTCTGTATACTGTAATCTCCCAAGCACTTAGTACAGTGTTCTGCACACAGTAAGCACTCGATAAATATGACTGATTCACTGAATATTTTGTTTTTCTCATTAGTGATGAATAAGAGGGTCTGGCTTTTTCTTAACGAAAGTGAAAAATAACTGTTACAAAATGTTGGTATTTGTTAAGCACTTACTAGGTGCCGAGCACTGTTCTAAGTACTGGGGGAGATACAGGGTAATCAGGTTGTCCCACGTGGGGCTCACACACTTTTAATCCCCATTTTACAGATGAGATAACTGAGGCACAGAGAAGTTAAGTGACTTGCCCACAGTCACACAGCTGACAAGTGGCAGAGCTGGAAGTCGAACTCATGACCTCTGACTCCGAAGCCCAGGCTTTTCCACTGAGCCACGCTGCAAGAGAGCTACATCTAGCTAGCTGATATCTGAGCTATTCTTAGCACACTGGAATAATTGTGGACATTATCAGGGAAAGTGGGAGATGGGTGGTGAGCAAGAGTGACTCCATCTTTTAACGCAGAAGCCAGTTAATTAGAGGCTATTCTTTGACCCCGTGGGCAATAAGGTCAAAGGAAGAATTGGAGGAGAAACTGTACATTCTTGCTGAAAAGTGTCCCAGAGGACTTGAATGGCTTGGGAGAAATGGAATTGTTCTGCAGAGGGGCTTGAGGAGGGGCTAAATTGCTCTGCTGGACAGGAAAAAGACTGCTGGATGGGGCTAAGCCCACAGGGGATAAGCATGGGGGAGAAGTCGCTGTCTCTCCTGGCTTACAGGGTAATGAGCAGAAGACAGTAGGCAATCCTGAGCAGCCTCCACTACAAGCCCCCAAAACAACTGATAAAAAGGGAAGAGGACTGGCCCCGGACGCCCTCGCACCCCCTCATGCATCAAAACCACCTAAGCCAAGACACCCATGGTGGGCCGGCGGCGACACCACCTAAGCCATGCCCTGAGTCACCTACTGCAACCATGGCCAAACCACACATAAGACTTGAACCAGGATGACAAGCTGTGGCTGGCCTGATTTCAAAATGGGATCATCCTCACAGGAAAGGACTTGGGGAAAACTCCTTGGCTGTGTAACTATTCTGCATCTGTGTGTTTGCGTGTATGTGTTTGTGTACATGTATGTTTCTACCCCCCGTGTTTAGTTATGAAATAAAACTTTCCGCTATACGTAGTGGTGGTTTGGTTTCCCTTTTGGAACTTGTCACTGAGGACTTGTATTTAGAGAGAGACAAATCCCTGGTGAAGAGGTTGTAGGTCGAGTGCCTGAAACTAAAGGGGGAACAATCCCTGGTGATGGGCCCTGACATGAAGCAGAGAAGCAGTGTTACCCACTGGGTAGAGCACAGGCCTGGGAATCAGAAGGACCTGGATTCTAATCCTGGCTCTGCCACGAGTCTGCTGTGTGACCTTGGGGAGGTCACTTCACTTCTCTGTGCCTCAGTTACCTCATCTGTAAAATGGGGATTAAGATTGTGAGCCTCATGTAGGATATGGACTGTGTCCAACCTGACTAGCTTGTATCTACCCTAGCACTTAGAACAGTACCTGGCACTTAGTAAGTGCTTAACAAATACCATTTAAAAAAAGCAAGCTATTAAAAATAATTAAAAAGCTATTAAACTCATCAGGACTGCTCACTAATTAGCAAATGCTCTTGAATTAAAAGTCAAGGGGATGGGGAGAATGTGTCTGGATCCTGGAAGAATGCCAAACAGAGCTTTTCAGTGTCCCCTTAGCTGATCTGTCCCAACTAGAGAATATTGGCAGGATTCAGTGGAGGTGATTAGTGAATCTGAAATGTTTTCAACTATCCATCATGGCCATATTGGTCATTTTGACCCATAACTCGTTAGAGGTAAATTAGAACAATATGAACTCATTAGAAGTTCATATTGTTCCAATTCACTGTTCGCATGACTGTCTCTAGATAGAAAATTCAAGAGCTGGGAGCGGCATTTTGTCAAGCCAAGGAAGATGCTAAGCATAAAGAAGTGGAAGTCATCCTGTTTCATCAAGAGCTTGAAAGGGCCAGGAGGACACTGACTAAATTTCAAGTCAAAGCCCATGAGAAGGATGAGAAGGCTGAGAGGCTGGACAGTGCCCATGCAGAGATGGAAATCCTCCGGGTGTGTTTTCCCAGGGACGAGGAGAGACTGTTGGCAGCTTTCTGAAAATCAGGGCTCCTTGTTGCTCTTCTCTGCTTCCCTTGGCTACCCTTAGTCTCTTTAGGGTTTGGCAACAAGCAGACCTCTCCCCTCCCCTTTGCTCCATTATCCAAACCCAATGCAGCCTAGCTAGGGTCCAGCTTGCTCTGGGGAGATGGATGACTTCTTCTTTCCTTTCAGATGTCTGTGCCTGCTTCACCATTTTGCCCTCAGTCAATCTATCATATTTGCTGAGCACTTACTGTTGGCAGAGCACTGTGCTAAGCACTTGGGAAGGAAAAATATAACAGAGTTGGTAGACACTTTCCCTTCCCACAAGGAGTTTACTCTTCAACAGTATGTTGAGCTGGTTGAGTGGTGATCTCCTCCACAACTCCTCTGGGTTTTGTTTGGATTTAACCCTGGAGTAAACACAAGATTCAGGGCAACCAGCAGGCTCGTTGGAAACCCAAATGACCTCACCCTTTTCTGAGTTCACCTTTTTTTTTCCCTTCTGTGTAGAAAACATTTTTAGACAGAAGTGTCTAGGGGTGCTGAGCCATACAAAGAAGATTTGGGGACCTCAAAACATATTTGGTAAAAGTGGTTATGGAGATGATGAAACAATCAAAGCATTTTGAAATCAGGTAGGTCTTCAAGGTTCATCTGTTGGGCATAATTGGCTTATTTTTCAGGGGGGCCAGTGAAACAAATTCTTGGTGCATGACAGAGAAAGATCACTGGTTCAATCTGAAACTGAAATTCATGGCAGGCTGTTAGTCTTTTATAGTCCAGAAATGGCTGTGTATGTAAATTACATGTTGAGCTTTCATCAGTTCATTTGATGGAGAATTTTTAAGGAAGAAACCTGAATAGATGTTTAAGCCACTCATAAGAAAAGAGCTTTGGGTATGGGGTGTTCTGCTTCTGTGAGCAAGCTGAAGAAGGGCCTGAAATTTTGCATCAAGAAAAAGGCTCTGCGAGAACTAATACTGACAGCAATGGGAAATGGATGGTGGTTCTACAATCTTTACTTCTTTTCATGTGTGTCCAACCTCATTACCTTGTATCTACCCCAGTGTTTAAAATAGTGCCTGGCACTTAGTAGGCAGGGAGTGTGTCTCTTTATTGTTCTATTGTACTCTCCCAAGTGCTTAGTACAGTGCTCTGCGCACAGTAAGCACTCAATAAATACATTATTGAATGAATGAAGTGCTTAACAAATACCATAAAAAAGGAAGCCCTCCCTGAACAACCTCTCATCTTCCCCACCCTTTTTTTCCTGTCCCTGCTGCTTCACCTATGCACTTGCTTAGTCCCACCCCCTAAGCACTTAGATACTCAGGCCCACCCCCCCTTCCGCATTTATGTCCTTATACTTGGTTGCTTCCCTTCATTGTCCTGTATTTTCATGTCTGTTTCCCCAGCTAAACCATAAGTTCCTTGTAAAGAGATTATGTCTACTTTTTGGTATTTTACCATGTGCTTAATAGAATGCTAAGTGTAGAGTGATAGTACGGGCTCAAAGCACACCATGACTTGACTGAACAGCTGTGTTCCCCTGTTAGGCTGTATCCCTGGGGTTTTCTAGGCCAAACCCTAAAAATATCTCACAAGGGCCTATGCCTTGCTGCCTTTCTTCTGCATTAGGCAGAAATGTTCCCAATGAAAACATAACAATAATAATAGTGTGTTAAGTACTTACTCTGTTTTACTTTATTGTACTCACCCAAGCATTTAATTCAGTGCTCTGCACACAATAAGCACTCAATAAATTCATTCATTCAATCGTATTTATTGAGTGCTTACTGTGTGCAGAGCATTACATTAAGCGCTTGAAAAGTTCAACTGGGCAACAGAGACAATTCCTTCCCAACAATGAGCTCACAGTCTAGAAGGGGGAGACAGACCACAAAACAAAACAAGTAGACATGCATCACTACCTTCAAAATAGATAAATAGAACCATAAATAAATGCACATCATTAATAAAATAAATAGAGCAATGAATATGTACAAATATACCCAAGTGTTGTGGGGAGGGGAAGGGGGTAGAGCAGAGGGAGGGAGTCGAGGCAATGGGGAGGGGAGGAGGAGCAGAGGGAAAGGGAGGGCTCAGTCTGGGAAGGCCTTCTAGAGGAGGTGAGCTCTCAGTAGGGCTTTGAAAAGAGAAAGAGCGTTAGTTTGGCGGATGTGAGGAGGGTGGGCATTCCAAGTCAGAGGTAGGACGTGGGCCAGGGTTCGACGGCGGGACAGGTGGGAACAAGGTACAGTGAGGAGGTTAGCAGTAGAGGAGCAGAATGTGTGGGCTGGGCTGTAGGAGGAGAGAAGGGAGGTGAGGTAGGAGGAGGCAAGGTGATGGAGGACTTGATTGAGTTATCAGAAAACTCCTTCCAGATTAGAGGAAGGACAAGAACCAGGGGTAGTTGGCAAGAAGCAGTGTGGCTTAATGGATAGAGCACAGTCCTGGGAGTCAAAACAACCTGGGTTCTAATCCAAGCTCTGCTACTTGTTGGCTGTGTGACCTGGGGCAAGTTACTTAACTTCTCTTTGGCTCAGTTACCTCATCTGTAAAATGGGGATGAAGATTCTGAGCCCCACTTGGGACAGGGACTGTGCCCAATCTGATTACCTTGAATCTATGCTAGTGCTTAGTAAGTGCTTGATAAATAGCATAAAATAAAAATCAGTGGTATTTATTGAAAGCCTACTATGTGCAGAGCCCTGTATTAGGGCTTGGGAGAGTACAATTCAATAGAGTTGGTAGACACAGTCTCTGCCCACACTGAACTTACAGTTTACATTCCAGAATCCAAATAATAAACACTAACTGCATGCCAAGCACTGGACTAAGCATTGAGGTAGATACAGTGCAATCAGATTGGATACAGCCCCTGTCCCACATGTCCTCTGATCACAAAGAGGATTATTACCCATAATACTACTATAGTCAAAGCACAATGGGCAGTTTTATCTTGGTATTAAAACAAAACGAGCCAAGCCAATGATAGTCACTTTTTTTTACATTGAAATTTCCAAACGTCAAAATATTAGGAGCTCCTAAAAATTAATGGTGAGAGATTCTGTTGTGCCATCCTCTGACATTTCATTTTATCACTAGGATTCCAGGCTTTGTCTTTATACTTTCTTAAGTTGTTTGGTGTGCCTCTGCTTATAGCTTTATGAGCTTAAGACCAACATAGCAAAATCCTAATAAAAGGGCTCAACAAAAACTGTCCTAATTCCTGACTTCACTATAGTACAGTTAGATTGAGACAGCAGGTAATTAATTCATTCATTCAATTGTATTTATTAATAACAATAATAATGATATTTGTTAAGCGCTTACTATGTTTGAAGCTCTGAGCGCTTACTGTGTACAGAGCACTGTACTAAGCACTTGGAAAGTACAATTCAGCAATGAAACACTGCCAGCGAAAAAAGGAAACTTGGGCCGTCATTACTGAGATTGTACATTGTTACTTTAAAAAAAATAGCAAGAATGAAAAAGCAGTCATTTTATCCCCATTTTACAGATGAGGAAACTGAAGCACAGAGAAGTTAAGTGACTTACCAAAGGTCACATGGCAAGCAAGTGGCAGAGCTGAGATTAGAATCCAGGTCTAACTCCTGGGTCCCTTCCCCCGACATCTCTTGCCCCTAATGACCTTGCCAGGTATTTCATCCATAAATTTGAAACAATTAGGAAGGAGCTCCCTAAAATCTCCCCTGCTCTTCTTCAGTCCTTCCTTCCTCCTGCTCCCTCTTTGACTTTCCCATCCTTTCCAGCTATATCTCAAAAGGTTATCTCCCGCTTCCTCTCACTATATATCCCCTTCATGTGCACCTCTGACCCCATCCCTTTGCACCTTATGAAAACACTTCCATCTTCAACCTCTCACTCTCCAATGATTCTACAAAAGGAAATGCACCTTTATAGATAGCGATCCTGATATTTGGAGAATCCCTTAAAGATTGGCAGCCATGAGGCCAGTGTAGTGGATTGAATCAACACTTTCCCATGCCTTTAAATGTTGCTTTCACCTGCCTCTGCTAGAAAAGAGGGGTTGGGGTGGGGGAAGCAAGTAGGGTTGGATCTTCCATTTGTAATACCCTATGTCCAGCTGCTTCCCCTCACATCTCCCCATCTCCCCTTGTCTCTCCCCATTTTACACCACATTTCCCTGTCTCCCCTCCTCACCCCCATCTCACTCCATGTCTCTCCCGCCCCCCAACTTCCCCCGTTCTCTGGCTGCCAGTTGAACTGCAAAGTTTTCAAACTGCCCATTTTAAAACAAAAGAACGATCTTGTTTTCTTCAGGAATTTTAGGATATTTCAAATTGTAAAACACAAATTCCTAGGCTGTGCCGGCCACCCTCACTTTCCCACTACTGTCTCCATGTCAGCACCCTGGGAGTGAACTCAGATCTATGTTAGGGAAATGCCCCAGTTTCAACGAAGGAAATGTGTTTGAGTGTCAGACTTTCACAAGGCATGAACTTCTCCTATGTTCCTTCAAAGCCCTACTGACATCACCTCCTCCAGAAAGTCTTCTCTGACTAACCTCTCATCCCATCACCCTATCTTTGGGTAATTCAGAGGCAGGAGGGTTGTCTCAGTCGTTCAAATGAGGGATTTAGGTATGAAAATTAAGAAAAGATACAGGAAAAAAGCAGTGTGAGAAAGAGAAGTAGTGTGAAAAGGAAAGGGAGACTTTAAATCCTGTGAATAGTTCAGGGTTTCAGGGGTCCTATCTGTCCTACTAACAGTAGGAAATCACTGATCTGGAAGCATCTCTTCTCTTCCCTTCTTGGTCTAGGCTTCGGCAATTAGCATTGCTCCAGTGCAGGCCACTATCAATTAGTAGTATTTATTGAGTGCTTACAATGTTCAAAACACTATACAAAGTGCTTTGAATACACCACTATTACATCATAAAAGTGTTTTACTCTCAAATGGCCTCTATAAGTTCAATAAGTTCATTCCTCGGTTACACAATGAAAGCATCATTATGACTTGAAGAGATGAAGGATATGCAATGGGGAGGGAGGCTAGTTCGGGCTCTGGAGATCCCTCAGACTTCCACTAAAAACACTGTCTCAGCTACAGTAAGTGACACAGTAATCACAACCCTGGGGGAAATGAGCTCGTTGTTTTCTCGCACCTATAACTGTTGTCTAAGTGGGTTCTTTCAAGGCACATACAAGTCAAGTCTTCCACTGCAAGATCCAGTGGGAGGACAGGCAAGTCCAGGTGAGTTTCTCTTAGGTTTCAGGACCTCATATAGCAAGGCAAGGGAGAACAAGAGAGCAACAGGGTAAGCTCAAAGCAATGGGAATGAGGTGCTGTAATGGGAATCTGCTTGAGCAGCTGAATTCTCAGATTTTCTTTCTGCCTGGCTCTTTGGGTTAAGCTCAGTAAGGGGAGCCTGTACCAAGGGAGGATTCTGGTAAGCAGTAGCATTTTGCCCCTTGTCCCTCAGATTCTTGATGTAAGATTTCCATCCACATTTTTGTCTTGTTTGCACAGATTCTTTTGCTTTCCTCTAGGTCCCACTTTTTTATCCTACAGGAAAACTTGGGTAGCGATCTTGGATTTCTGATAACAAACACAGAGTAAGAAACCCAAAAAATGAAAATAGCAATAATAACTAGTCCCAAAATTAATACTATGTGCTTTAATTTCTAAGGCGTATTTTTTTCCTAGGGCAAGAATGACATTTTGGGGATTTTGTCTTCTCATCACAGTGCAGCAGAGATTATCTCTATGATAACAGCGGGATCAATGGCCAAGTGCCTTGGTCTGGCTCATGTGGGACTAAAACTCAGAATTATTTACTGTATGCAAACTTGCCCCCAAACTTTGTGGCCAGAATTATCAGTATGTGGGGATTGATGAAATTGTTTTATCCTATGGTGTAATAGGATAAAGCCTACTAATTTTATGTACTCTCCCAAGCTCTTAATGCAGGACTCTGAACATAGTAAGCGCTCAATAAATACCTCTGATTAATTGAAGTAGAGAAACAGCGTGGCCTAGTGGAAAGAGCCCAGGCTTGAGAGTCAGAGGACATGGGTTCTAATTCTGTCTCTGCCACTTGTCTGCTGTGTGACCTTGATTTCTCTTAATTTCACTTAATTTCTCTGTGCCTCAGTTACCTCATCTGCAAAATGGGGATTAAGACTGTGGGCCCCACGTGGGACAACCTGATTACCTTGTACCTACCCTAGCGCTTAGAACAGTGCTCGGCACATAGTAAGCACTTAACAAATACCATAATTATTATTATAGTCTGGGGATTGAAGCTTTATTTTTGAAGGGATCCTAGAAGGTTTTTCTCTGGCGGAAGAACTAGCTTTTCAAAGATTCGCAACCAACCAGACAGGAAACTATTTTTCTTGATGCTCAGGGGATTGATGCTTGGGTCTCTGCTTCAGAAAATTCACACTGCCAACCATAGGCAGGTTTTGCTAGCCCAGTCCTCTGCATTCCCAAATGGGTACCTAATTCATCTCCACTTCTGGGCTTAGCCTTCTTTCTCCTAAATTTCACCTCATCCCTCTCTAATTCTGAATGTCCTTTTGTAAATAAGCCTCCAGCTCCAGTGAAAAGAGCACAAGCCTGTGAACCAGAGGAGCTGGGTTCTAATCCTGACTCCAACACTTGCCTTTTGCATGACCTTGGGGAAGTCACTTCATTTCTCTTTGCCTTAGTTTCCAGATTTGTAAAATGGGAATTCAATATCTGTTTTCCCTTCCTGTTTGACTCTGAGCCCCATCTGGAACACAGGACTGTGTTGGACCTGATGATCCTATATGCATCCCAGTGTTTAGTGCAGTGCTTGGCACTTAATAAAGTACTCAAGTACCACAGTTATTGTTAGTTGCTCCAATGCAGTGGACCTTGTTGCTGCTGCTGCTTCTGCTCTGCTTCCCAGCATGCCCAACCCCCATCACTGTAGCCAGTGATCCCCTCCCATGGAGTTGCAAAGTTTGGGGGCATTGTGGCTGAGACTGGACTGGGGATAGGCAGGAGCAGAGTCGGCAGAAGTGGTAATGGAGGAGAAGGAAGGGAGACTTGGAGAAGAAGGTCTAAGACCCCTTTTGGTCCCCTCGCTCACTCTCTAATCTCCTCTCCTGCCACACTCTGCTCTCCCTGCACACCATTCTCTCCCCGTGACTTTGTGGCTACAGTGAACTGGGATCTGGGAGGGCTGCCAAGGTGATTACTGCAATGTCTGAATCCACAGTGACCAGGCTGGGAGGCTTTAGACTTGGGAAGGGTAGTAGAAGTTTCAGGAGTGAATTTGGAGTGGGGGAGGTCATGGGAGGAACCGGGGTGGGGTACAAGGTTGGGGAGTAGGGAGAGGAACCAGAAAAAGAAAAGTTATGAGACCCCAGGGAGGGAAGTCAGGGACAGGCCATCTGCAGGATTGAATCAGGGATATTTCAGTTAATAATGATAATAATAATCAAATTCATCAAAATTGTTGCATTTGTTAAGTGTTAACTATGTGCCAAGCACTATACTGAGTGCTAGAATAGATAGAAAAGATCAGGCCAGACACAGTCCCTATCACACATGGGACTCAGAGTCGATGGGCAAGGGAAATAAGTGTTGATTCTATTACACAGATGAGGAAACTGAGGCCCCCCAAATTTAAGTGGCTTACCCAAGATCACACGGCAGGCGAGTGGCAGAGCAGGAATTCGATCTCAGATCATTTGACTCCCAGCTCCAAAGAAAGGGCTGAGCACACCTGTGCTGATAAATAACTTTCCAGACAAAATACTGGAAAGAAAGTAAGAAAGTAAGTAAGAAAGTCTTACTCATGGCAAGGGCCCAGGGATATTCTGCTTATAAACTCACTCTTCACAAAGCTGCAGCATGATATATCCTGATTAGCGATCAGGGAAGAGCTGGGGAGAGTGGGAGGAATGCTCAGTTTCAGAGATTTGACCACCTGGATTGCACTACTAGTGGTTAAACTGTTCGGGAATTTGTTTTGGAGGCTGGGAAGAAGGAACAGGGAGCAGAATAAGTAGAAGGACCAGCACAAGTTGGAGCAGCAGCAGGGAGACCAGCCTAGAGGAGACTGGAATATCCCGGTAGATATTTTGGGATGAGCACATGGGAGAGCAAAGAAGGGCCCCATGGTAGATCTGGTCAGGCTGAGTAACCCTAACCCTTTAGGGCTGCAAACCTGTTGTTCAGGACAAGACTAGAGGAGGGAAATGTGGTAGATGACTTGATTGTACTTTGGACCTCTTTACCCAAATACTGATGCTATTACATTATAAGACAATTATTTGCTAATTACTGATTATTATCAGTGCTTGTACCCAAAATTGAAACATGACTTTAGTTTAAGTAACATGCTTACTACATCCAAGCCTAAAATGAAATCCCATTGGGTCTGGTGTCCTGGGTTTCCCTATCCCATTTGAGAGCACACTTAGGAGAGGAAGGATGGAAACTGCCCAGAAAGCCACCTATTTTCCAAGTCATTAGGTTGGGCAACAGTGATGAATCCTGAATGTGCCCGGTACTTAGGGTGAAAATACTGAAGTCTCTGGACAGTGACAAAGAATTCGAAATTTCAAATCAGTGGAGAATTTGTGTGTCTTTGTTTCCAAGTATGTTCAGGGTTATCTTAGCCAATTATGGCAAACAAATTGGTTGTATTCAACAATTAAATTGTAGAAATTCCCTGGAATAATGATATTGATACATTTCATTTGAGGTAACAAATAGAACAGTGCATTTCCCTTTGATTTGGTTTTGCTAATGGTCTTCTTTTTCCTTGTTTTTTTGTCCATTCATGTGGGAGAAAGGGCATGTTCTTTGTGTGACTTTCTAAACAAATCTGTCAGTGTCAGCAAGTGGTTTCCCCTTTTTTGTTTCTATCAGGGATCTCTGTGTTTGTGTGCAGGAAGAGAGGGCAGGGAATGATGAGGGGGGAGGTGGAAGGGAGGCATGAGTGAGTTTAAGAGATGGGATTTCAGTGGGGACTGAGGCAGTTAGATTGGCTTCTTGATGCGGTGGGAGAGTCTCAGGCAGGTTCCAGAGCTTTCACCAGGGAGGGGATAAAGCTGTAACCAACCCCCTTATCAAGCATTAATGAGTGGTGGTGCATAAGGGGGTCACTGAAATCCCCCAATCTCTAAACCATCCCAATGGGGATGGCTTCTCAGGCCATCAGCATTAGAAGTAGCTGATGTGAGGAAGGAGGGGTGGGAGAGAGAGAGGAAGAGACAGAAGATTGGAGAGGGAAAAGGAGAAGAGGGTCATTTGAATATAGGGTAGCACCTTGTGGAGACATGGGGAATGTGGTGGCTAACACACTGCAGGTGGGCAGGGTGTGTGTGGCAGTCTGGTAGTGATCTGGGTGTGTCAGGAGGTTAGGACTTGTGGACATCACTGTGTGTGCAGATTCCGTGGGAGTATGAAGGAGGAAAACAAACTCCATTTTCTCATTTCATTCATTGAGTCAGTCAATCACATATTCAAATTTGACTTCCGATAGCAAAGACAAAGACATTTAATTCTCCCCATTTTACACATAAACATTTCAAGGCGGCAGTGGGAAAAGGAGAATGTCTGGTATAGGATAGTTTGAATGAATAAATAAATGAGAGTAAGGAAGGAAACCAAAGATGTCTGTTGAGGTTGAGAGAGACTCATGGCAGTAGGGAAAAGCTTTCTGGGGGTGTTTCCTCCCACCAGAACAGCTATGTGCTCCCCTCACCTCCTGCAGTCCATAAATCAATCAATCAATCCTATTTATTGAGCCCTTACTCTGTGTAGTGCATTGTACTAAATACTTGGTGGCCCCTACTTCCCATGATGTTGGCTTGAGTGAGGAGAAGAGAAGCTACAAGCCATTCTCCTCCAATGATCCACTCATTCCCCCTATACCCTCCCTCACCCCTCATATCTTGGGGGCTAACCATACTGGCCTGGGGGCCAGAGCCCCATGACCCTGTTAGTGCACAACCTCCCTCCAACTATAAGCTAGCCATCTGTCGCTAGCTATCATTCCCCAGAGTGTGGTTTAACGATAGAGGGTTTCCAGTACAATCTTTTCCATCCCCATGTTCCAGTCTTCCAGGCCCTGGATAATCTGGTTGAACATAGTCCCTGTCCCACATGGGGCTCACAGCCTAAGTAGGAGAGAAAACAGGTATTAAGTCTCCATTTTATAGATGAGGGAGCTGAGGCTCTGAGTAGTTAAGTGGCTTGCCCAAGGTGAACGTCTACTCCACTTTCTCCAATGAACTCAACTCCCTCAATATAGTGTTCAAGCACTTAGTATGTTGCTCCGCATATAGTAAATGCTCAGTAAATGCTATTGATAAGCATTCATTCATTCACTCAATCAACTGTATTTATTGAGCTCTTACTGTGTGCAGAGCACTGTACTAAGAGCTTGGGAAAGTACAACAGTATGCTGGGAAGCAGCGTGGCTCAGTGGAAAGAGCCAGGGCTTTGGAGTCATAGGTCATGGGTTTGAATCCCGGCTCTGCCGCTTGTCAGCTGTGTGACTGTGGGCAAGTCACTTAACTTCTCTGTGCCTCAGTTCCCTCATCTGTAAAATGGGGATTAAGACTGTGAGCCCCAAGTGGGACAACCTGATTACCCTGTATCTCCCCCAGCGCTTAGAACAGTGCTCTGCACATAGTAAGTGCTTAACAAATACCAACATTATTACAATAAAGCAATAAAGAGAGACAATCCCTGCTCACAACGAGCTTGCAGTCTAGAGGGGAGGGGAGACAGACATCAATACAAATAAACAGGCATCAATATAAACAAAGAAATAAATAAATGAATGAATGAATAAATAAATAAATAAATAAATAAATAAATAAATAAATTTAGAGATATATACATAAGTGCTGTGGCGTAGGGAGAAGGGGGAAGAGCAAAGGGAGCAAATCAGGGTGCCTCAGAAGTGCGTGAGAGATGAGGAAAAGTGAGGCTTAGTCAGGGAAGGCCTTATGGAGGAGATGTGCCCTCAGTTAGGCTTTAAAAGGGAGCAGAGTATTTGTCTGGCGGGTTTGAGAGAGGGTGTTCCAGGCCAGAGATAGGACATGGGCCAGGGGTCAGTGGAGAGACAAGCAAGATTGAGGCACAGTGAGAGGTTAGCAGAAGAGGAGTGAAGTGTGCGGGCTGGGTTGTAGAAAGAGAGGATAGGTAAGGTAGGAGGGGACACGATGATAGATTGCTTTAAAGCCAATGGTGACATTTTGTTTGATACCGAGGTGGATAGGCAACCACTGGAGATTTTGGGAGAGGGGGGTGATGATGATTGAAATCCTGTCCCTCCATTGATCTCGTACCACCAGCCCACAGCCAGGATCACACTTGCTCAGGCCACAGAGCACTGTGGTCTCTGAATAGTATTACTACTCTCTGTGCCCTGCCCCCGATCTCTCGCCCAATGGTCGATTAATTGAGTGGTCCATAATAATCCCCTGTAAGAGACCCCAGAGTCTGGCAACAATTGAAATGGAGTCAGCTTTGGGACTGCACAGTCATGGAACTCTCCCCTCACCCATCACCCCAGTGCTGGTCCATCCACACTGTCCTTCCTTCCAACCCCTGCCAAAAAGAGCCTCAGGCCTTGAGGTAAGGGCTGACCATGGGGAGATCAGACCAGTTGGGATGCAGACATGGGGGTTTTGGGATCCTGAGAAAGGGACACAGGGGACTGGGAGACCAGAAAGGAAGGTTTGGGGTAAGGGAGGGTTGCGGTTTGCTCAGCACCAGGACTGAGAGGCACAGGGAGGGAGGGATCCCCCAAAATTTATGGGAATGGCAACCTGTTTCAAAGGACCAGATGAGGTTATGGGAAGGGGAAGTTTGTGGTAAGGAAGGAAAGATAAATTGCTGGCTTGGATTCCAACTTACTGCAACAGGAAACCTCTTAACTGGAGTGTCAACAGCCCTGAGATAGGACAATGGTTTAACAGGTTTAATGCCACGCTGCATTTGAGATAGTTGACCTCCTAGCTATCCAGCTGTGTAGAAGCATGCCATCTAGTAACCCAACATTTCATTCTACAGACATAACTTGTATTTACTGGCATTTATTAAGCACTTATTAGGTGCCAGGCACTGTGCCAAGCACTGGGGTAAATAAAAGATAAATTTTCCTTCTCATAATCCATTATGGACCCATTATCCACAACCATAACCAAACCACAACACACCCTCACGTTGAAACCTGATGAAGGAAAAAAATAATATTTTCTAGGAGGCATATACCCTGATTAGTCCCCACGAGTCATGTCATACCACCAACCAGCATGGCATTTGGGTGCATATTTGTTTATTTTTTTCACATACTGTTAATTTTACTGTTTGTATTTTGGTTCTTTGTCACTTGTGGTAGATTAGGCAAATGGGGGCTTCATGTCTTTACCATTCTAACATAAATTCAAGGGCAGGATCCAGATCTTCTAATCCTGCTCTATGTTCCAAGTTCAATTTGCAGAAGACATTCAGTCAATGTCAGTGATTAAGGAGAAAGGTTTATGACCTGCTTTGAGAAGAAGTGTTTCTTTTTCTTTTTGGAATCTCCAAGCTTCAGAGGGCTTCCCCAACCATGTTGTTTCAGACTCTGGTGAAAAACAATTGAATTTCATCCCTTCTGTATAATATATCCACATGAGAGACTTCACTCATGTCCTCTTTTCCGTCTTTGTCTTTCTAAACTGGAGACAAATAAGCTTTTTAGTCTATCCACATCTACATCCCTCTATTTTCATCCATTCACCACCATCTTGACCTCAAGCTCTCAGATCCCTCCACTGCCACAGAGAAGAGCATCCTCGGTAACTGCCATCTTCCCTCCCACCAGTGAAGGTCCCTGCTCCTGGCATCACCCCACCAATCGACAGCCACCCACGCTGCCTTCCCAGGAACCAGCAGGGGAACCAGCAACATTCCAATGAGGAGACTCCATCTGGTTTTGCCTTCCACCACCGTGGTGTGAAAGAGAAAATCACCCACAGAATTAAGCATCCACAAAACCCCGGGAAGACTATTGGTGTGTCCTGAACTCTGAGTCCCAAAGACCCTGAAAATCTGCTGCTCTAGTTACAGCACCCAGATGATTTTGGTTTTTATTTTATATATTTCTCTGTGTTGTGTTGTAATGACTCCAGGCCCTTCCCTGTTTTATACTCTTAAAGTATGAGCACCCTGTGGGACAGGGACCATGTCTAATCCCCACAGCACATCATACAGTGGTTTCCAGTTTGCTTAATAAATACTATTATTACTATCATTATTTGGTCAACTTTGTTGATCTTTATACCTTCTCCTGATGATTGATAGAAAAGCACTATAAAAATTTGAAAAATAGAAAATGATACTATTTATTTTTAAAATATCTTTGAATTTCTCTCTAGGCATCTTTGGACTTCCTAGTTAAGAAGAATTTCTTTGAAAATGAGGTCTAATGACTTGATCTTTGGGATTTTCTTCCTCTGCCAGACCACCTTTGGCTTTCTAGGAAACTCAGCAATGCTGATGGTGTATATTAACGTTTTCATAACTCAACCCCAGCAGAAGAAAACCATAGACCTGATCCTCGCCCACTTGACCATGGCCAACACTGTGACACTTCTCACCCGTGGGGTCCCCGAGACGATGGTGGCCTTTGGGATGAGGGACATTCTGAATGATGCTGGGTGTCAGAGTCTCATGTACATTAACAGAGTGCACCGCGGTCCTTCTATACCAAACATTATCTAACCATGGATTCACTGGCACTTTCCTCATATGATTTTCCTTCTATCTCTCTAGCTGCTCCTCCTTTTTTATTTGTTCATGGTATTTGTTAAGCACTTACTTTGTGTCAAGAACTATTCTGAGTGCTGGGATAGATACATGTCATTCAGGTCAGGCACAGTGCCTGCTCCACATGGGGCTCACAGTCTAAGTAGAAAGGAGAACAGGTATTAAACCCCCATTTTACAACTGAGGAAACTGAGGCACTGAGAAGTTCACTTCACTTCTGTGGGCATCAGTCACCTCATCTATAAATAGAGGACTAAGACTGTGAACTCCATGTGGAACATGTACTGTGTCCAACCTGCTTATTTTGTATCTACCCCAGAGCTTAGAACAGTGCTTGACACATAGTAAGCACTAAACAAGTACCATAATTATTATTATTATTATTGTTAAATGACTTGCCCAAGGTCACAGAGCAGAAAAATGGTAGAGCCAGGTTTAGAACCTCCGATTCCCAGGCCCTTGCTCTTTTCCACTTAGGCCACACTGCTTCTCCTTCTTAGTCTCTTTTGCTAGCTCCTTCTAGGCTTCCCACTCTCTAACTGTGGGAGGCCCTCAACCCTCTGTTCTGAATCCCCCTCCATTTTCCATTTACACTGAAAACCCCTTAAAATACTCATGAACTCCCATAGCTTTAACTACCATCTATACAAGAATCTACCTAAAGCTACCTCTCCAGCCATGACCTCTCTTCTCCCTTGAAATCTTGCATTTTATCCTCTGTTTACTTGGACATCATGCTGAAAGCTCAAATTTAACATGCCCAGAACAGAGCTCCTCATCTTCCCACCAAAGCTCTGTCCTCCCCGAGACTTTCCAAGCACTGTAGACAATACCATCCTCTATGCTCTTATAAGCCCTCAACCTTGGCACTATCCTTGACAAATTTCTCTCATTCAACCTGCATATTCTGAAATCAAATGCTGTCAGATCTAGCTTCACAACAGCTTTAGAATCTGCCCTTTCCTCTCCATCTAAACTGCTACTATGCTGGTCCAAGCACTTCTTATAACCTGCTACGACTACTCTATCAGCCTCCTCTCTGCCCTCCCTGCTTCCAACCTTTCCCCCATCCAGTTTATACTTCCCTCTAATGGCTGGATTATTTTTCTACAAAAAATAAAATTCAAAAACCTTATCTTGTTTGTGGTGATCCTCTACCACTGTGGACAGTAGAAGTTGTCTCTTTAACACACTGTCTACTTCATGGACCCACAGACCACATCTACATGTTGTAAGTGGTCATTGACCATCCATTAGTGAAGCACGCACTGTGGTCAGGAGACAGCCTGGCTTTTGGAAGTGTAACCACTTTCACACATGGTGACGACTTCTTGACCCTCGAACCAGCCATGGAACCAGTCAGTAACCTCCAGGCTTCCCTTGTCTCAGGTGGGAGGTAAGCTGGGATATTCCTACCTCCAACGGTAGGTGGAATGGCATGGGGTAAGGACCACTGTGGGATTAAGTGGATTGCTCAGAGCCAGACTGAATCCAGCTGCAGACTATATCAGTGGGCAGAGCCTAGCTTTCTACACAATTTTTGCCAGACCCTAGCCTACCTGGAAGCCTTTAATCAATCAATTAATCCATTACTAATATTTAAGCTCGTTGTGGGCAGGAAATATCTTCCAACTCTGTTGTATTGTATTCTCCCAAATACTTAGCACAATGCTCTGCACACAGTAGGCATTCAACAAATACCATTGATGATGAATTGTATTTATTGTACAATTACTCTGGCCTCAACCCCGCTCTAAGTGCTTGGAAGAATACAATAAAATTAGTAAACATGATCCCCCCCACCCTAAGAGGTTACAGTCTAGTGGGAGAGATAGCAGGAACAGAGTTTAAAGACATATGCATAAAGTGCTATGGAGGAGAGGAGGTGGACTGAGAACCTAAAGATTTAGCAAATGAGGATAAAGTGAATAGTTGGTGAAGAAATGCTGAAGTGGCAGTAGTGAGGGGAAATGGGGTGGGCTAATTAAATTAATCAGGAAAAGCCTGTTGGAGGAGCTGGGATTTTTGAAGCACTTTGAAGCTAAGGAGAGCAGTTAGTCTTCAGATATGAACAGGAGGAGAGTTCTAAGCAGAAAGACAGGGCAGAAACCAAGAGGTCAGGGGGAAAGAGATGAGAACGAAGAACAGAGAGTAAGGTGGTATTAGAGGAGTGAAGCAGGTAGGGCAAATGCTGTGAGAGAGGAACAAGGAGTGAAAGGCACTGATTGAGTGCTTTGAAACCAAGGACCTTTGAGGTTATGAGTGTTGTTATAGCTACCAGCTGGGATAATGCTTGATGGGAATGGGCCTGATCTCTCCTTCACTGCAATCTTACATTTCCTCCTGCCTTCAGGACATCTCTACCTGGATGTGTCACTGACACTTCAAACGAAACATGTCCAAAACAGAGCTCACCTTCTCCCACCTAAACCCTCTCCTCCCCAACACTGAAGACAATACCACTCTCCTCCCCATCTCTCAAGTCTGTAACCTTGGCATTATCCTCAATTCATCTCTTATTCAAGCTGGCCACACAATACACAAGTGGCGGGGTACTCACTACAGTGTTCTGCACAGAGTAAGCACTAAATGAACACCATCCATCAATGAACGACATGTGTACAAACTCCGTTGTACTCACCCAAGCACTTACTACAGTGTTCTGCACAGGGTAGGCACTCAATAAATACCACTGATTGATGAGGAGCGAGTCTATCAATTCTGTTGCACTGTACTCTCCCAAACATTTAGTACAGTGCTCTGCACACAGTAAATGCTCAATAAATACCACTGATTGATGAACAAAGGGACATCCATCTCTATTGTACTCTTCTGAGCACATAATAGTTCTCTGCACATAGTAAGTGCCTAATAAATACCATTGATTAATGAATTGATCGTTTATCAATAAGTGAATGGATTGAAACCCTATTTCTTAACTATGGACCCACAGCTATACTGGAAAACACAGAGTAAGGTTAGATTAGGACAGTTATGAGAAGCAACGAACCTATTATGGCTGGCAGGACATATATTCTAGTGCTAGATGAAAATTAACAAAAAATCACAAAACAACGGCAACAAAATTGCAGACCATTAGAACCGCTTCTATAGCTGTTTCTCTAAGCAAAAGAAAAATTCCAATACCATGTTCAGTAAATAAAAACAGAATGTCTGGAAGAGCAGCGGAAATGAGTGTTATCTTTTCTCACTACGCCCCAGTTAATCTTTTTTTTCCATTCAAGCTCAGTTTCCAACTGCACTGTGCCTAATCATTGACTCTGCCACTTCCGACTCCCTGCTCACACCCTTCCTCCTGCCTGAATTTCCTACCTGAATCTTGTCCACAAAATCCAAGCTCTCCTCATCTTCAAAGTACTCCTGAAAACCCACTTCTTCTGGGAGGCATTCACCATTCAGCTCCACTTCCCTAATGTGCATCATTAGTCTCTGGTGAGATTTATATTTACCTGGTGAATAGATAAAAACCTGGACTGTGTTGGGTGTGGAGGAGGAGGGCATGATCTGATTCCAGATTCCTTGATTGTAGAGATAGTGTTTACTTAATTGTTTGTAGAGGAGTGGAACACAGTAGGAAATCAATAAATATTATTATTTCCCGATTCTTACAATCACATTCTATTCGAAGTACCCAGGGACAAGTCACATTACAGCAGAAGGAAGAGAAGGAGGAGGAGGAGGAGTAAAGAAGGAGGAGGAAGAATAAAGAAGGAGGAGGAGGAGTAAAGGAAGAGTAGGGAGAGGAGGAGGGAGAGGAGATGAAGAAATGGAAAAGATGAGGTATTAGGAGAATGAGAAGAAAGTTTAATTAATTTATCTCTGCCCTTCACTGTCCTACCACAAAGTAGGAGCTAGAATTTCTTAAAGTTCCTTTCCACTTGGTAATTCTCAAAGAGCAACCAGCTCCAAGAAGGAATTCCCTGTTGCTTGGCTTAATTCTCAAAGACTTTTCCTCTCAGACAGGAATTTTTCATCTCAATAGTTTAGAGAATAAATGGACATTTACATCATTAAACTATCAGTGTGAGTTGAAGAAGAGTCAGCTTTTCATTGGGGAAAAAACTTTATTTCTTCTTTGGGGATGTCCTATGCTCCCACTCCAGACAGTGTCACAGCAGCAGGGAGTGATACAGTCATGGCCACACTGAGGGAGATGAGCTCACCTCACTCCTATAACTGCTGCCCTGAGAGGTCCCTACAGATTCAGACAGACCAAGCCCTTCACTCAACAGCACGGCAAAAGCTCAGATCAGCACTGGTGAGTGTCTCAAGAGCTCAAACATTGAGTCTGTGGGGGGATATGAGTCAGAGACTCCTTCTGGAAATAAGGGCCAGACAGAGGCTGAGCTTGGAGACTCTGGGTCCTGGGCATGGGGTGATGTGACAGGAAAGGTCCCTGAATGGAGTCTGTTTGCAGCTGAGCTCTTAGATCTCTCTTCCTCCATTCCACTGTACCCTATTGCCTGACATAAGCCTGGCCAGGGTAGTGTGGCCAGAGGGAGAATTCCAAAGAACAAAATCCTTTGTTCCAGGTTTTTACTCAAGGACAATAATTGAGTGATTTAAATGCCTAGTATGTGCCAAGCACTGTATTAAATGCTGTTGTAGAGACAAGATAATCAGTTTGGACACATTCTGTACTGAACATGGGCTTGCAATGTAAGTAGAAGGGAGTACAGGTGTTGAATTCCCAATTTACAGATGAGGCAACTGAGGCACAGAGAAGTGAAGTGACTTGCTCAAGGTCACACAATGGGACAAATGGCAGAGACAGCATTAAAACCTAGGTCTTCTAACTTACAGACCTGTGTAAACCAAGCTGATAAACTACCTCACTGCAAAGCACCTATATTCCCAAGGGCTTTTTCCTCTTCTACTTTTTTTTTAATCGTATTTGTTAAGCACTTACTGTGTGCAAAGTGCTGGGGCAGTTATGAGCTAATCAGGTGAGACACAGGCCATGCCCCACATGGAGCTCAAAGTCTGAACTCTTATTTTACAGGTGAGGTAACTGAGGCTTAGAGAAGTGAAGTGACTTGCCCAAGATCACACAGCAGACAAGCGGTGAATCTGGGATTCGAACCCAGGTCCTTCTGACTCTCAGGCCCGTGCTCTATCCACTGGGCCATGCTGCTTGTCTTCTCTTGCCTCTGTTGTACTTCTCTCCCACATTCAGCTCTGGTGTATGGAAAACAAGTCAGCAGTATAGACGAGTGATAACAAATAGACAACAGAAAGCTCCGTCATAAAATAGGATATAAACATTTGGATAATTCAGTGAATAATAAAAGAGTTGACCTTTATACTCTAGTTTTATGACAGCTTACTTGCTAAGAATCAGAAGGGATTTTACATCAGTAATCTTATTTTTACCCTAATTATAGGCAGTCACATTATTCTGGCTGGAAACTGACAAATGGAGTCACATCCCAGACTTCTATGCCTTCCCTCTTTCCTTCTGATTATTATCAGAGTCATGGGGAGGAAAGGAGGGTCATGCATTCTGGGAAATATCATAACTCCCAAAATTCAGTAGGTCATTAGCTGAGCTTGTCCTACCCCAGACCAGAATGATGAAAATTAAAAAAAAAAAACCCTAGACATTAGTGTAAAGGCAGGAGGCCAGTTCAGCAGGGTTTTCCCACTTCTGGGAAATGTGTCCACATTTCCACAATTGTCCGGATCAGTCTGCCAGTAAACCTGACTAAACTGGGATGTATAGTTAGCCCACTTGTGCTCAAGCTAGATTTGGAGACAGGCTCCAGGGCATATAAAATATTAGTGCCTTTTCCATCATGTCATGTGGTAGAACCTATAGTAACCTGCTCAGAATATGACAAACAGTTCCAAATGTATGCTTGGAAATCATACATTTGTAGTGGAAATCAAAGGTCAAATGAGGCACAGATCCCTAAACTCTGTCAGCACAGGACCTTCAGAGGTAATCCCACCTATTCTATTCTAGAAACTGGGGGTGAGAGTGGGCAGGCATGTGGATAAGATAATTAAAGTAGTCCTTTTTTCCCACACATCTATTCATTATTCTGAAGGGTTTTTGACTTGACCAGAGCAGGGCAACACAGAAGTTGAGGTGATTTGTGAGAGAGAATGGATAAATACTCAAATTCTCCTATTTTCAGTTATTTGGGATTTAATAAAAGCCACCTACTTTGGCCTCCATCTTCACTCTCTCTCTGAAGCATGAATCACTCAAACATCAGTTTGTGTAGACTACTGTCCTGGGCATTGGAGAAGATGGCTCCAATTGTAATGTCCTACTTAAATAGTATGAATTGAAGTGGTCCTTTTTTTTTCCAGATCTGTTCATTATTCTGACCATCTACTCTCATGCCTGACCTTGATTTGTCTTTCAAGCCATCTCTGGCTTCTACACATAAAGTTGTTCCCTTTAAATACTTGCTATTCACCCAAGCTTCAGCACTTATATACATATCTGTGATGTATTTCAATGTCTGCCTCCTGTTCTAGCCAAACTCTTGATGGGAAAGGAACGTGCCTACCAACTCTGTTGTGCTGTATTCATTCATTCAATCATATTTATTGAGTGCTTACCGTGTACAGAGAAATGTACTAAGCACTTGGGAGAGGACAATGCAACAATAAACAGACACTTTCCCTGCCCACAATAAGCTTACAATCTGGAAGGAGAGAGACAAATATCAATACCATAGTACAGAGCCACAGAGTACAGAGCACAGCAACAGTGGGAGAAGTAAGGGACCCCCTGAGGGGTATGGGCTACTCTCTCCCAAAATATATTTTGGAGAAATTATCAGGTGAGTAGGGTCATTGATTTTCAGAATGCTTTCCCTGCAGTTTATGGGAGAGAGGGAGAGACAGCGCTGAAGCTCATCTCATTCATTGACTGAATTGAAACCCATTTATTCATTGATTCAATTGTGTTTATTGAGCACTATCTGCAGAGCACTGTACTGAGTGCTTAGGAGAGTACAGTAAAACAATAAATAGGCACATTTCCTGACCACAGTGACCTTACGGTCTAGAGGGGGAGACAGACATTAATATAAACAAATAATTACAGATGTGTACATAAGTGATGTGGGGCTGGGAAGGGGGATGAATGAAGGGAGCAAGTCAGGGCAATGCAGAAGGGAGTGGGAGAAGAGGAAAGGGGGGCTTAGTCAGGGAAGACCTCTCGGAGGAGATGCGCCTTCAATAAGGCTTTTAAGGGGGAGCGAGTAAGTGCCTGTCAAATTTGAGGAGGGAGGGTGTTCCAGGCCCGAGGTAGGATGTGGGTTAGAGGTCGGGTGGTGAGAGAGGCCAGATCAAAGCTCAGTAAGTTTGGCATTAGAGGAGCGAAGTGCGTGGGCTGGGTTGTAGTAGGAGAGTAGCAAGGTGAGGTAGGAGGGGTCAGTGTGACTGAGTGCTTTAAAGCCAATGGTGAGGAGTTTCTGTTTGATGCAGAAGTGGATGGGAAACCAGTGGAGTTTCTTGAGGAGTGGGGAAACGTACTGAATGTTTCTGTAGAAAAATGATCTAGGCAGCAGAGTGAAGTATGGGCTGGAGTGGGGAAGAGACAAGAGGCAGGGAGGTCAATCACTGCTTTATGAATTGATTTGTTATCATGAGGAAACTGGGACAAAAAGACATCAAGGATTTGTTTCTTGCTACACCCCAACTAGTAACCCCCCTCCCACCCTGCCCATTAAATACCTAAATTCTGTATAGCTTGAGGTGTTGAATGTTAAGGCTTCACTGTCTACAGTTTCTTCCCACCAACTGCAAGGTTTTTCGCATCCAACGTCCCTGACTATACAGAGAGACACAGTCACTGGTAGGCCACTTGGTAATTTGTTTTAACATTAAGAAGGGACACTGTATGTATTAATTAATTCTCTAAGACTTTTTGGAAGTTATTTTGATATTTTTTTTGAGACCTTCTGAGATGAAAGTAGAGGTATCCCTGTTCAAAATTAGCATGAGTCAGAGTTCCGGGAGACGCAGAGACGGTCCATGGAAAGGTGCACAGAAGCTTCAAGGAAAAAGGTTCACAGAAGCTTCATGGAAATTGCATTGCCCCCAGGGTGGAGGGTCTGAAACACAACTACATGGTGGGAGGGACTACCCAGAGCTACTGCTTCCACACCCTACCTCCACCCACCCTGCCTTCAATTCTCCCCAGCTTCCTGCTGAAAGTTAAAAGGCCACTGAGAACAGTCAGTAAATCAATGCTTGGAAAAGTGTGGTTGGAGTGTAATTGCTAGCTGGAGTGTAGTGAGAGAGAATCAAGGATCAATCACTTCTTTGTGCCTCAATTTCCTCATGATAACAAAACTGAGTTTCAGATCAATCAGTAGAATTCTACTGAGTGCTTAGCATATGCAGAGCTCTGGATTAAGGGCTTGGGAAAGTACAAAAATTAATAGGAAGCTATCTGCTTTGGATTCTTTCATTTCTGTCTGAAACATGACTTGCTCAAATATCACTGTGTGTCGACTGCTGTCCCGGGTGTTGAAGGAGATGCCTGTAAATTGTAACACCCTATTTAAACAGTATGAATTAAAGTAGTCCTTTTTTTCTAACTGTCAATTTCATTTATTGAATGAGAACTCTGTACTAAGTGCTTGGCAGAGTACTATCACGTCTGACCTTCATTTAGATTTTAAGCCAACTCTGATTGCTACAATTAAAGTTGTTCCCTTTAAGCACTTGATATCCATCCCCACCCTCAAGACAAACTGCTGGTGAGCAGGAAACAGGTCTACCAACTCTGTTGCATTTATTGTGGGCCTTCCGTACCTCTCCCAGGACTCTGATGTATTAAATGTTGGGATGGATACAAATTAATGAGGGTGGACCCAGTCCATGTCCCAAATGGGGGTCACATTCTCAAACCCCATTTTACATATGAGGTAACTGAGACATAGAGAGGTGAAGTGGCTTGCCCAAGGTCACACAGCAGATAAGTGGCAGAGGCAGAATTAGAACCCAGTTCCTTCCGACTTCCAGGCCCATATGCTATACTCTAGGCCATGCCACTTTCTGCTACCTCTCATCCCTAAAGAGCTGATTCCCTACTGCTTCTTATGCACTCAGTCTCTCATGGAGGTCATCCACTCATGTGGCTCCCAATATCTAAGCCCTTGCTCACGCCCTTTCGTCTGTCTGGCATTTCTGTCTCCCTCTTCAAATATACCAGTTCACAGCTCTTCCAAACGTCAAGCCCTCCCGAAAACTCCTCTCTTTCAACAATTAATTCCATCCCTCCAGTTGGGTCTTTCCATCGGATTCTCCTAGCATTTTTTAATATGCAGATACACAAAGCTATTATGTATATTATCTTTCCCCCTCCCAATCCCACAGCATTTATGTACATATCTGTAATGTATTTACTTATATTAATGTCTGTTTCTCTAGACTGTAAGCTCATTGTGGGCAGGAAATGTGTCCGTTATATTGTAGTCTAACAAATGCTTAGTACAGTGCTCTGCACACAATACAATTGAATGAATGAAATATCCTGTGCTATTTGTTTTTGATTAAGATATGATAACTCTTTCAGAATGGCTTTCCCAAGCATACGTATGTCCAGGTGAGTAACTACCCTGATAATGAAAATGGCATTTATAAATGGCGGAAAGAGTAAAAATGTTGGTATTTGTTAAGCGCTTACTATGTGCCGAACACTGTTCATTCATTCAATAGTATTTATTGAGCGCTTACTATGTGCAGAGCACTGTACTAAGCACTTGTAAGAATGTAAGAATCGGCAACAGATAGAGACAGTCCCTGCCCTTTGACGGGCTTACAGTCTAATCGGGGGAGACAGACAAGAACAATAGCAATAAATAGAATTCAAGGGAATGAACATCTCATTAAAACAATAGCAAATAAATATAATCAAGGTGATGTACATCTCATTAACAAAATAAAATAAATATGGTAATGAAAATATATACAGTTGAGCAGAGGAGTCATCGGGTACATCCATGTGGATGTTGATGTCTCCGAGGATGTTGACATACACCGTGAGCAGCATGGTGTTTCCCAGCACACCGACGCCAGTCTGAGAGAGGAAAAGCATTCCCAAAATCAGATCACTCAGTACCATTGTCTTGATTTCTTCAGAATGGCAGAACCCTCAGTGTCCTAAAGAACAGTATTTTATCTCCATTTTACAGGTGAGGAAACTGAAGATCAGGTCTTGCCCAAGATCATAGCAAGTGGCTAAACCAGGATTAGGCCTTGGGTCCCACGATTCTCGGTCCTGCGCCCTTCTTTCCAGGTAATGCTGTTTTCAGTCCCTCATGTACATATCCCTTCTTCCTGTAATTTATTTTCATGTCTGTCCCCTCATGGGCAAGTCACTTAACTTCTCTGAACCCCAGTTTCCTTGTATGTAAAATGTGCATTCAGTTATACTGTGAGTCTGGTGAGGAACAGGGATTAGGTCCGACCTGATTATCTTGTATCTACCCCACAGTTAGTACAGTTCATGACACAAACTAAGTGCTTAACATACACACACACACACACACACACATAACTTCTGAGGTTCCCAGAGCAGCAAAATTAGTTCCTTGGATGAGTAACTATCTGAGGTACACCCATAAAAAAAGAACAAAAAAGTCCTTCCTTCAAACAGATTTCAATTCCATCAACATCCTGAGGATTCTGCCATCAGTCCTTAGTGCACAGTACCCAGGAATAGTGATGAAGGTTATACAAAGTCTATATAGAAGCAGTAAATGGGGAAAAATGGTGGAGTGAAGTAATGGAGATGAGGTGGGAAGTCGGGAGATAGTACCTATATGTGCAACTGTTGCTCTGAGTCTCCAGTCTTTTTTTTTTTAATGGTATTTGTTAAATGTTCACCATATGCCAGGCCCTGTACTAAGCACTGGGGTAGATACAAGATAATCAGACTGGACACAGTCCATGTTCCACATGGGGCTCAAAGTTTTAATCCCCATTTTATAGGTAAGGTATCTGAGCCACAGAGAAGTTATGTGACTTACCCAAAAAAGCACCGCAGACAAGTGGCAGAACTGAGATAAGTAACCAAGGCTTCTCTCTCCACTATGCCACACTGCTTCTCCAGTCTTCATCTCCACAGCCCTTCCTGTCCCTTGGGAAAGAGAGAAAGCTAGATGCCTCAAGACCCTTTTTCTTAAAAAAAAGTCTGGGAGAGAAAAATCCATATCACATGGAGAAAAGGCAAGAAGAGAATGAATAGTTTTCTGCTTATATAATGACCAGAATTTCCAGCTACAATTTTTCCAAGATATCAGGGACTGAATATTCCAAGTGGAAATGATTCATTTTTAATGGTATTTATTAAGCAATCAATCAATCAATTAATCAGTGGTATTGATTGAGCACTTACTGTGAGCAGCACACTATAATAAACACTTTGGAGAGTTACAGTACAGTAGATAGACACAATACCTGTTGGCAAAAAATTTATAAAGAGGTGAAGCAAAGACATTTAAATAAAATAAATTTTAGGTAGGGGAAGCAACTTAACATAAAAACATGTCCATAAGTGTTGTGGAGTGCATACATTTAAGCACATTGGTACTGCAGGAGGGAGGGAGAATAGAATAGATAGGGAAAACTTTCTGAAGGAGTAAGGCTTTAAAGATGGAAAGAATTGTGGTCAGTAGGATTTGAAGGGGGAGGAAGTTCCAGGAAGAGGTGAGTGCTTCCTAAATGCTAAAGCAGTGTTCTAGATCCAGCTAATCAGATTGGACACAGCCCCTCTCCGCACAGGTCTCACAATGCAAGAACTGGGAAGAGCTAGGATACAGAGGAGGAAACAAGTTCAGAGTTGTTAAGTGACTTGCCCAAGGATGCACAGCAAGTCACAAGCAGAGCTGGGATTAGAAGCTGGGCCTCCCAGTCTCATGCTCTTTCCACCTGGCCATGCAGTGTCCCTAAATCTGCTTGTTCTCACAGACTAGAGTCTTCACAGGAGGAACCTGGGGACAAAGAGAATAATGAGGCTCCATCGCAGGTCAAGGCCTTCTCCCCTTCACAAGGCCACACTGAGTCCTCATGGCCCGGGGATCTCTCTTGATGAGCACAAAGGGACAGAGGGAGGAATAGCATGCAGAAAGAAAGGAGCTGGCGTTCTGCAGCTGACCATTAACTTCTTTCATCAGACTTAAATAAAGGGTGATGCAGCAGTTGATCCAGTAAAAGCAGATGAAGAAACTGACCAGGAGCAGGATTGTTTGGATGGCTCTGATCTCCAGCGATGATTTGGGGGAGAGGTTGCTGCTGTGGATATGTTGGACTTGTTTGCGGTGTCGGTATAACACAGTCACCATGTAGCCACTGGCCCAGCTCATAAGGAACACAAAGAAGAGATCTCGGAAAGTCGTGGCGGTTAAACTCACAGCTGCACTTATGTAATTGTCCCTGGGTAGCAAAGAACAGTATTTAAAAATATAAGTGTACTTTTTGATGGTGACATTTTTGGTGGCTCGAGTGGATGCAGCTACTTCTATGTAGATCAATAGGTTGAAAATCCAGAAGAAGAAGAAGGAAGGGAGAATGTAGCTGGGGGCTCTGAGTTTGAACTTGGCCAACGGGGAGGTGCTGAGGCTGATGGTGATGGCCTGAAACACACTCAGGAGACAGGTGGTGCAGATGGAAAGGCCCCGGGCTACTCTGTTAATGTACATGAGAACCTGGCACCCAACATCATCCACAATATTGTTTATCCCGAAGGCCACCAATGTCTCTGGCATGCCTCGAGTGAGAAGTATCACTGTGTTGGCTACTGTCAGGTGGAGAAGTATCAGGTCTGTGGGCTTTTTCTGATGTGGCTGAGAAATGAAGATGTTGACATACACCGTGAGCAGCATGGTGTTTCCCAGCACACCGACGCCAGTCTGAGAGAGGAAAAGCATTCCCAAAATCAGATCACTCAGTACCATTGTCTTGATTTCTTCAGAATGGCAGAACCCTCAGTGTCCTAAAGAAAAAGCGGGGGTGGGGGAATCATCAATAATGAATCCAGAAAAGTTCAAACTGGAGACATGTAGGGCAAGTTTCAGCGTATCTGTGCCCACGGGTTTGGGCAATATTCATGATACCGGGGCATTTAAAGGAACATCCAATCGGGATGGCTTTGAGGGCCTCCTCTCTGAAGTCACTAGGTTGGGAGGTGGCAGGGAGGTCATACGTGAGCAAGTTGGAGCAGTGCTCAGTGGCCAACCACCACTTATTCCTCTCCTACGACCAGGGAAGACAACTTATTTTCCCAACAGACTGGATGCATTCCCATGATGGAAAGACCCTGGATGAAATTTCCAGATTAAGGACTTTGGGCAACTGATGATACTTTAACTTATATCACTAAGGAGCCTGAAATAATCTAACACTACACTGGGAAAAAGCCCCAGTATCCTCTGAGGTAATCTCACCCTTCCTTGAATGTGTGGGGAGGCATGAAGCTTCATCTGATTAGGCTTAATGAAATGGTGTTTATTGAGGACCCACTGGGTGCAATACTCAGCACTAAGGATTCAACAGAAGCCTGAGATGCGTGCCATACTCACAAGGAACTTACACTCAGCCACCGTGAACACAATAAACATCCAATAAATTTCACTAATGATGATGCTTAACTTACTCTATTGTACTCTCTCAAGCTCTTAGTACAGTGCTCTGTGCACAGTAGACTGTAAGCTCCTTGAGGGAAAGAATCATTCTACTAACTCTATTGTACTTAGTACAATATCTGTCTACTTGTTTTTTTTGTCTGTCTCCCCCTTCTAGACTGTGAGCCCGTTGTTGGGTAGGGGTTGTCTCTATCTGTTGCTGAATTGTACTTTCTGAGCGCTCTGCACACAGTAAGCGCTTAATAAATGCGATTGATTAAATGAATGAATAAGTGAATGAATGCTCTGCACACAGTAGATGGTAAGTTCCATGTCTATAATACTCTCTGAAACACTTAATTCATTGCTCTGAACGCAGTAACAGATCCTATTCTATCCTAATCCTCCTTGACCTCTCAGCTGCCTTTGACATTGTTGACCATCCCCTTCTCCTCCACACCTTATCTCACCTTGACTTCACGGACTCCGCCCTCTCCTGGTTCTCCTCTTATCTGTCTGGACATTCATTCTCGGTCTCCTTCGCAGGCTCCTCCTCCCCCTCCCATCCTCTAACTGTTGGGGTTCCTCAAGGGTCAGTTCTTGGCCCTCTTCAGTTCTCCATATACACTCACTCCCTCGGTGAATTCATTCGCTCTCACGGCTTCAGCTATCATCTATTGGAAGCAGCGTGGCTCAGTGGAAAGAGCCTGGTCTTCGGAGTCAGAGGTGGTGGGTTCGACTCCCAGCTCTGCCACTTGTCAGCTGTGTGACTGTGGGCAAGTCACTTAACTTCTCTGTGCCTCAGTTACCTCATCTGTAAAATGGGGATTAACTGTGAGCCTCACGTGGGATGACCTGATAACCCTGTATCTCCCCCAGCGCTTAGAACAGTGCTCTGCACATAGTAAGTGCTTAACAAATACCGATATTATTATTATTATCTATATGCAGATGTCACACAGATCTACATCTCTGCCCCTGTCCTCTCCCCCTCCCTTCAGGCTCATATCTCCTTCTGCCTCCAAGACGTCTCTACCTGGATGTCTGCCCGCCACCTAAAACTCAACATGTCCAAAACTGAGCTCCTCATCTTCCCTCCCAAGCCCTGTCCCCTTCCTGACTTCCCTATCACTGTGGATGTACGGCCATCCTTCCCGTCTCTCAAGCCCACAACCTCAGTGTCATCTTTGACTCGGCTCTCTCGTTCACATCCGATCCGTCACCAAAACCTGCCGGTCTCACCTTTATAATATCGCCAAGATCCACCCTTTCCTCTCCACCCAAACGGCTATCTTACTGTTACGGGCTCTCATAATATCCCGGCTGGTTTATTGTGTCAGCCTTCTCTCTGATCTCCCTTCCTCCTGTCTCTCCCCGCTCCAGTCTATTCTTCATTCCGCTGCCTGGCTCATCTTCCTGCAGAAACGCTCTGGGCACGTCACTCCCCTTCTTAAAAACCTCCAGTGGTTGCCGATCAACCTGCGCACGAAACAAAAACTTCTCACTCTAGGCTTCAAGGCTCTCCGTCACCTTGCCACCTCCTACCTCTCCTCCCTTCTCTCTTTCTACTGCCCACCCCGCATGCTCCACTCCTCTGCTGCCCACCTCCTCACCATCCCCTATTCTCGCCTATCCCGCCGTCGACCCCTGGGCCACATCCTTCCGCTGTCCTGGAATGCCCTCCCTCCTCACCTCCGCCAAACTAATTCTCTTCCCCTTTTCAAAACCCTACTTAGAGCTCACCTCCTCTAAGAAGCCTTCCCAGACTGAGCGTCCCCTTTTCCCTCTTCTCCCTCTGCTCCCCCTCTACCCCTCCTTCACCTCCCCTCAGCTAAGCCCTCTTTCCCCCCCTTTCCCTCTGCTCCTCCCCCTCTCCCTTCCCCTCCCCTCAGCACTGTGCTCGACCGCTCAATTGTATATATTTTTATTACCCTATTTATTTTGTTAATGAGATGTACATCACCTTGAGTGTATTTATTGCTATTGTTTTTGTCTGTCTCCCCTGATTAGACTGTAAGCCCGTCACTGGGCAGGGACTGTCTCTATCTGTTGCCGATTTGTACATTCCAAGCGCTTAGTACAGTGCTCTGCACATAGTAAGTGCTCAATAAATACTATTGAATGAATGAATGAATCTAGATTATCTTTGGTGATCTCTTTGGAGGCACAGTAACAAATCATTCTCTAGCTCATCTTTGGAAACCTCTTAAGTAACAAGAACACACCTCCCTTCTACTTGGTCGATCTCAAATGAGCTTCTCTGAAGTCATTTGATCTTCATCTCGTCAGTGAGGAACGAGAGCATCGATCAGTGACCAATTCCCACTTGTCCCAGCTGGAGAACTAAATAGTCTAAGGTATTTCTAAGGTATGAAACCACTTGCCATGCGGAAAATCTCATAGAACTACAGACTACATAATACAAGAACATCCACTTCCAAATGTAATCTGCAAGTCCCAATGGGTGTCATCTCTTCTCAATCATGCTTCACCTGAACCCATTCGTCCCACTCCCAGTTAAATGCAGAGGAACTATATTAACCTGACCCACACCCACAAATGATCCCTCATTCATTCATTTGATCATATTTATTGAGCCCTTACTGTGTGCAGAGCACTGTACTAAGCACTTGGGGGAATACAGTGCAACAATAAACAGTATTTATAATGATGCTACTGATGCCTGTTTACTTGTTTTGATTGATGTCTGTCTCCCCCCTTCTAGACTGTGAGCCTCTTGTGAGCAGGGATTGTCTCTATTTGTTGCTGAATTGCACTTCCCAAGGACTTAGTACAGTGCTCCACACACAGTAAGCACTCAGTAAATATGAATAAATGAATGAATGACATTGCCTGCCCACAACGAGCTTACAGTTTAGAGGGATGAGCTTACAGTCTAGAGGAGCTTACAGTATAGAGGGGTCCCTGTTACTTGACCTCTACTTGCAAAAAAAGCCTACTTAACTGCACCAAGCCACAGCTATCCTACAGATTCCCATCGTCAAGAGAACCATTGGCACCAATCCCTCTCCTTTCCCCTCCAAATCACACCCTCCTCCTCTGCCCATTCCTCTCATAATGGTTGCCTACTTAGGTGGGCATCTGTGGTTTAATGAAGGAACCAAAGAGAGTTGCCAGGGCATACGCCCAGGCTAATTTAGTCTGCTGGGAACAGTGAACACATTCCTAACATCTACCCAGTAACAATCCAAGTAACCTTCAACCTTTTCAGTTTTCTGGCAAATGAGTGTTAAGCTTAAATAGGGGGTGCAGTTGGTGGGAGCCAGGGGGTGACAAAAGACAGGCTGGGGGGGAATGTTAAGGGATGTGGGAGAGGAGGGGCTACGTCTGTATATAAAGTGAATGAAGCAGAGACTCAAAACGTCTCCCCAAATTGTCATGGAGCTCCTGGTAACTTGTGGAGCAGGAAATAAAAGGTCCTGTCATGAGTTTTCCACCTCATCCTCTCTCATCTCAGGGCAGGAAAAGGGCTCAATTGTGGGTGGAACCTATTAAAAATCTGCCTCTACCCGTACTATGTGCTGGGGGTGGAGATTTTAGAGCTTCACCATCCTAATCCCAGTGTTTCCTTCCCTCTTCCTCAAGCTTTGGAGTTGGTAGTGGAGGGGGAGGGAGGGGAGGAGAGGGGAGAGAACCAAGGGAGCTGGGATAGATTACTCACCAGTGCTAGAGTTCAGTAAAATAGAGCCATTAGAGATCAGAGTTCAGAGCTAGTCTTGCTGCCTCCACCATCCTCCTAAACTGCCTGGTTCTTCAACTACGGTCATAAAATCATGAACATCCACAGAAACACAGAGGAGTGCATTCTATCCACTATCCAGCCAGATACAAAATTCATATCCTCCAAGTTCATATCCTCAAAATTCATATGCTCAACTCAGACACACACACACACACGCATCCAGACACGCGCGCGCGCGCGCACACACACACACACACACACACACACACACACCCCTACCCCCAGCATTGCTACCTATGAAAAATCACATTCACATACATAGTCACCCATTCTTTTTTCTCTCTCTCATTCTCTTCTGCTTTCTCTCTCTCCATCCCCTCTGTCTGCCTCTCTCTTGCTCTCTCTCTCCCTCTCCTTATCTTTCATGAAGGTAGACAAACAATAAGATTGAGGCAAGGAGTTTTAGGATATTTAAAAAAGAGGAAGGAAAAGAAACAAGACAGAACACATGGAAACCAAAAGAAAAGCAGGAAACGTAAAAGAGAAAATGTGCACAAAAATGAGGAAGGGGAGAGGGAAATGACCATGAGGAATGAGAAATAAACAATAAGGAGGTCTCCCCCACTACTAAGAGAAAACTTGTTGTAAATTTGCTAAAGACCATAAAGCTACCATCTGGACTCCCTTCCCTAGAACCATCAAGGTATCCAGTTACCCAGTGTAGTGGACTGTCAGGGACTCTGGGGGGAGTACTTCAAGAACTGATGTGCTGGAATCAACTGCATTTATTTTTATTGAGCATGTTTTCTATATAGAGCACTGTACTGAGCATTTGGGAGAGTGCAGTGATGTTAGTAGACTTGTTTCCTGCCCCCAAGGATTTTGAAATCTAGTTGTAAGGGGGAGGCAGACACTGCATTAAATTCTTCATTCATTCAATTATATTTACTGAGTCCTTACTGCATGCAGGTCACTGTCCTAAAATTTTTGGGAGACTACAATACAACAATAAACAGACACATTCCCTGCCCACAACACGCTTACAGCCTAGAGGTGGGGAGGCAGACATCAATACAAATAAATAAAATTACGGATATGTATATAAGTGCTGTAGGACTGGGTTGGGGGAAGAGCAAAGGGAGCAGGTCAGGGCGATGCAGAAGGGAGTGGGAGATGAGGAAAAGTAGGGCTTAGTCTGGGAAGGCCTCTTGGAGGAGATGTGCCTTCAATAAGGCTTTGTGGGGGTGGGTGGGACAATCATTTTCTGTCAGATTTGAGGAGGGAGGGTGTTCCAGGGCAGAGGCAGGATGTGGGCAAGGGATCAGTGGGGAAACAGGCAAGATCAAGGTACAGGGAGAAGGTTAGCACTAGAACAGTGAAGTGTGTGGGCTGGGTTGTAGAAGGAGAGAAGTGAGGTGAGGTAAGAGGGGGCAAGGTGATAGAGTATTTAAAGCCAATTGTGAGGAGCTTTTGTTTATATCTCCAGACAAACTACTCTCCCCACTGCAAATTTTCTCCTTGCCAAAACCCAGTTAAAGTTTAATAAATTAGTTGAACAATTAATCAATTAACTTCTTAGAGGCAAAGTCTCCATCTGGGAATAGAAGTCTTTGAATCTTGGATAGAGAAAGATAAATGCTCATCTGCAGTGGTAATTGCCAGAAAACTGTCAAGCAGAGAACAAATTTTAATGGGGCACTGTAAAGTGCTCATGATGTGCCAGACATTGTTCTAATCATTCTGAGAGATACAATTGTAGAGTGGTGCCATCTACATTGTTGGGAAAGTCAGGGGAAGGTCTAAACTGCACCAAAACTAACCCAAGTGAATTCCAAGGTAGATCTCTAGGGCCATTTACATTTTCTCTGGTCTCCAAATTATTTTCCGATAGAAATGGGCCTTCCAATTAGGAAAATGGGAAGGCACTGAGGGTCCTTGGAATTCAGGGACTTCACCCCTGCTCACCCACTGACAGTTTAGGAGTTGGGCTGGAAGCGGGGGAATGCTTAAAAGCAAGATATCAGGGCTTTATACATATAGGAGGAAAGGCCATGGTTGTGTGATTCAGGCAGAATTGGCCGAGAGGAAACCGCACTGCTGCAGAGATGGAGGATCAAGCTCAGTCTGTGGACTGATGAAAAACTTTGAAATCATTCAGAAGTGAGATTCTAGCTTGATGAGCGAGGCAGAGAGTACAGAGGAGTGGAGGAAGACACACTGAGAACTCAAATGCTCACACACTTTCCCTTCAGGCAACTCTCCCTGTACATTACCCCATCTCCGAAACACAGAGACCCTAGTCCAATCACCACTATATCTCTTTGTTCAGAAGACCCTGCCTTAGAACTCTTGCCTAAGAGTCAGCGACATCAGAAATCCCTTACCTTGACTGGTTTGTGCTGCTTCCACCATGTTGCAGAGTTCAGGGCTTGATGGGCCTGAAACAGGAGGGATTTCAGAAGGCAGCAGTTATAGGAACAAGGTGGTGTGAACTCACCTCCCCACAGTGCAGTGATTACTGTATCACTCGCTGTTGCCATGACGCTGTCTTGAGTGGGAGTCTGAGGTATCTCCAGACAAACTACTCTCCCCACTGCAAATTTTCTCCTTGCCAAAACCCAGTTAAAGTTTAATGGACTAGATGAACAATTAATCAATTAACTTCTTAGAGGCAAAGCCTCCATCTGGGAATAGAAGTCTTCGAATCTTGGATAGAGAAAGGTAAATGCTCACCTGAGGTGGTAATTGTCAGAAAACTGTCATGCAGAGAACAAATTTTAATGGCACTGTAAAGTGTTTATGATGTGCCAGACATTGTTCTAATCATTCAGAGAGATACAACTGTTCCAGACTCAGCATCATGGAACCCAGCATTAGACAACAAATTGATGAATTCTAATCAGTGACATTTCTAAAAGCCCAATTTGACTGTTAGTCTCCATCATTTGGAAACCTCTGTGCCTCAGTTGCCTCATCTGTAAAACTGGGGATGAACCACTTGTTCTCCCTCTTGATTAGCCTGGGCACCCCGTGTGGCATGCAGGCTGCCTCTGCTCTGACCGTACAGCCCCCATGCCAGCTACTGGCCAAGAGTTAGGGCTATGGCTAGAAAAATGGTTGGGATTAGATTTGGTGTGAAGGCTAGGGTTACTGTTAGTGCTCTGGCTGTGCCTAAGGTTAGTGCTAATATTAGCGTTAGGGCTGGGGTTAGAGTTAGGGTTAGGGTTAGAGAAAGGGTTAGTGTTAGGATAGGGTTAGGCTTAGCTCTAGGGCTAGGGGGAAGGGTAGGGGAAGAGATAGGATTAGAGCAAGGGCCATGACTAGAATTGGGGTTAGGATTAGGATTATGGATAGGGTTGGGATTCGGTTTAGGTTTATTTTTAAGATTAGGACTAGTCCTAGGGCTGTTTAGGGTTAAGGTTAGGGTTTGTTGGGTTAGGGTTAGAGTAGGGGCTAGGATTAGAGTTAGGTTTAGGTTTATGTCTAGAGCAAGGTCTAGGCCCAAGTTTAGGATTAGGGTTAGGGTTAGGGTTAATGTTAGTGGAGTCGATAGAAGCTAATCAGGTTGGACATAGTCCATACCTCACATGAGGCTCACAGTCTTAATCCCCATTTTACATTTTATCCATAATTCATTTATTTCTATAAATGCCTGTCTACCCCCTCATGATTGTTGTTAGGTCCCTTTGGGCAGGGAAGATGTCTACCAACCCTGTTACATTGGACTCTCCCAAGCTTGGGATGTAGTGCTCGGCACATAGTAGGTGATCAATAAATACGATTGATTAATTGATTGATTGACTGAGTCAAGGGCAACACCAAGGATTCAGGCTTGTGAGATTGGATGAAAAGTGGTATTGTCTACGGTGATGGTAAAAAGCCTGGACCTGGGAGTCAGAATGATCTGGGCTCTAATCCTGGATCTGACGTATGTCAACTATATGACCTTGTGGGCAAGTCACTTCACTTCTCTGGGTCTCAATTACCTCATCTGTAGAAGCAGGGTTAAGACTGTGAGCCCCATGTGGGGCAGGGACTGTGTCCAGACTGATTATCTTGAATCTACCCCAGTGCTTAGTATTTGTTCATTCATCCAGTCAATCATATTTACTGAGTGCTTACTGTGTGCAGAGCACTGTACTTAGCATTAGAGGACTGAAGTGGGTGGGCTGGGTTGTAGTAGGAGAGTAGCTAGATGAGGTAGAAGGGAGAAAGGTGAATGAGTGCTTTTAAGCCATTGGTGAGAAATTCTTGTTGATGTGGAGGTGGGTGGGCAACCAGTGAAGTTTCTTGAGAAATCTCACTAACAGTGACTGCCACATGGTAAACACTTATTAACAAATACAAGACACACAAAAAAAGGACAGGTGCCCAGACATGGTTTGACTGGGAAGAGAAGTTCTGTTTTGGACATGTCTATTTTGAGTTGTCAGTGGGATAAAATACACTGGATCCCCACCCCAAGGAACCTTCCAATCTAGATGGGAGAACGGACAAAAAGTATATTCCAAGTAGGAAGAGGTCATAGGTGATAAGGAAGTACAAAAATACTGAAGCATCAGTTGAGTGCTGATGTAAGACTCCAGAGTTATCACTAGAAGGCAGCTGCTCTGATCACTCTGGCCATGGCCGGCTTCTCTAGATTCCCATGGCCCCACCACCATCCGAACAACTCTGCACAACCCTAAAAAAGCAGCTGAGTGGAAAGTAAACAGCGCTGGGAGTTGGGAGATCTGGGTCCTAGTCCCGGCTCCGCCACTCGTGGGCTGTGTGAACTTGGTCAAGGCTCTTTGACTTTTCTATGCCTCGGTTGCCTCATCTGCAAAACTGGGGATGAATAATAATTATAGTAATAATGATTATGGTACTTGTTATGGTGGTGGTTCAGACTAGTGAAGGTGGTGTTACAACCACACTGAGGTGCACTGAGCCACTCCTTCCCTCCAAACCCCAGCCCCACAGCATTTATGTATATAGCTGTAATTTATTCACATTGGTGTCTGTCTCTCTAGACTCAAAGTTCGTTGTGGATAGAGACTGTGTCTGATATTCTGTCCTGTTGTAGTTCCCCAAGCGCTTAGTACAGTGCACTGCACAGAGGAAACACTCAATAAACACGCTTGATTGATTGAGTCAAGGACAAAACCAAGGATTCAGGCTTGTGAGATAGGAAGAAAAGTAGTATTGCCTCAGTGATGAGAAAGAGAAGCAGCGTAGCCCATTGGATGGAGTATCTGTCCTCACCCACGTAGATCTGTATTAAATATTGCAATAAAGAAACCCTTGTGCTGTGCGCTGCAACTTGATTTTTTTTTGGACTTGACATTTGGGGGCTTGTGTGGAATCCACCTGAGTTCTTGGGAAAGATCAGTTTGGGATCTGCTGGACTGAGGACTCTACACATCGCACACTTGGTTAGGGAGCCTTTTGAAATGCCTTGGTGGAGAACCTCCTTGTTCCACCAGATCTCTGGCTCTGGGTCTCCCTGGCCACTGTGGATCCCATTCAGTCCAGCACAAGAAGAAAAGGGGGAACCAAATATTTTCTTGGGGGCGGACCCCATAAGAGCAGAGTTAGGTACCTAGGGAAGTGGGAACACATTCTGGGCTGTTTGACCCAACCCCACTTAATGATGATGATGGTGGTATTTGTTAAGTGCTTACTATGTGCTAAGCACTGTTCTAAGCGCTGCAAGTTTGAAAGTTGCCCCGAGTGTTTGAATATAAATCACCACACCAGGTCTGGGACTATACCAGTGGTCAAAATGCCCAGAACCTATCTGTTTTTTCTTTTGTAGAACAATGATCCAGGCAGCAGAGTGAAGTATGGACTGGAGTGGGAGAGACAAGAGGCTGGGAGTCAGCAAGGAGGCTGATGCAGAAATCCAGGCGGGTTAGGATAAATATTAACACCGTGGCAATTTGGATGGAGAGGAAAGGGTGGATTTTAGCGATGTTGTGAAGTGATGGATTTAATATGTGGGTTGAATGACAGAGGGGAGTCAAGGATAATGCCAGGGTTATGGGCTTGTGAAACAGGAAAGATGGTGGTACTGTCTACGGTGATGGGAAAGTTAGGGGGAGGACAGTGTTTGAGTGGGAATATGAGGCGCTCTTTTCTGGACATGTTAAGTTTGAGTTGATGGGAGGACATCGAAGTAGAGATGTCTTTAAGGCAGGAGGTGATCTGAGACTGGAGAGAGGGAGAGAGATCAGGGCTGGAGATGTAGATTTGGGTATCATCTGTATTGAGGTGGTAGTTGAAGGCATGGGAAAGAATGAGTTCTTCAAGGGAGTGGGAATAGATGGAGAATAGAAAGGAAGCCAGAAATTAACCTTGAGGGACCCCCCAGAGTTAGGGGGTGGGAGGCAGAGGAGAAGCCTGCAAAGGAGACTGAGAATGAACGGCCAGAGAGATGAGGAGATCCAGGAGAGTATAGTGTCAGTGAAGCCAAGGTTTGATAACATTTCCAGGAGAAAGGGGTGGTCCACAGTGTCAAAGGCACCTGAGAGGTCGAGGAGGATAAGGATGGAGTAGAGGCCATTGGATTTGGCAAGAAGAAGATCATTGGTGACCTCTTTGAGAGGGCGTTTTCTGTAGAGTGAAGGGGACAGAAGCCAGATTGGAGGGGGTCAAGGAGAGAATTGGAGAAGAGGAATTTGAGACAACTCGCTCAAGGAGTTTGGAGAGAAATGTTAGGAAGGAGATGGGGCAATAGGTAAAGGGAGCCAAGGGTCAAAGGAGCTCTTTTTTTAGGCTAGGGGAGACATTGACATGTTTGAAAGCAGTGGGGAAGAAGGATTGGAGAGCGAGTGGTTGAAGATGGCTGTTAGGGAGGGAAGAAGAGAGGGGGCAAGAGTGCTGATAAAGTGAGAAGGAATGGGGTCAGATGCACAGGTGGGGAGGGTGGCTTTTGAGAGGAGGCAGGAGATCTCTGGAGATACTGCTGGAGAGATGGGAGAGTTGAAGAGGGGGCCAGGATGGGGAGGGATTGAGGAGGGGCAGGGGCTATTTTAGGAACCTCACACCTGATGGTGTCAATTTTCTTAATAAAGTAGGTGGCTAGGTCATTGGGGAGCAAGGGAGGGGTAGGTAAGGGGACAAGAGGAGGGAGTTAAATGTCTGGAACAACTAGGCAGGAAGGAGGGCATTGGTGTCAATGAGGGAGGAGAAATAGTTTTGCCGGGAAGAGGAGAGGGCAGAGTTAAAGCATGCAAGGATAAAGTCCCTTCGTACCTGCAGGTGACCGCTTGGGTATGCACATAGAGAGGTTTAATGTAACAACCGATCTCTACTGTGGTCGGCCCAATGGAACTTAACTTATGTAGCGAGGCCACCAGTTACATGGACTCTCCTCCCTTAGGGGTCTACAGAATCCCCCTTGATATTCCCCTTGATATCCTCCCAGACTTCTAGGAATGACTTGGACCAGGTCTTAGCCCTGTTACCCACTGAGGATGAGGGAAAGCCCCACAGCTGTGAGGATTCAGTTAATAGCATAGTAAGGCCGTGCCCAGACTAAAAGCACCAGCCCATGCAAAAATCCTGACCACTTGCTGTTCAATGATGGCTCTTGCCTTCGGGATGATTGAGGGCAGCTCAAATCAGCTATGTGGTCTGCTCTGAGTCTGATATTCTGGAATCCTAGGCCCTGCCTTCCCATTATTCCACACAGCAGGCTGAGTTAGTTGCTCTTACCTGAGCTTGTGCTCTGGCCTCTGGACAGAGCACAACGATCTACCCTGACTCCCGGAAAGTCTCTGGGGTTGTGCATGATTTTGGTTCCCTCCTACAACGATGAGGTTTCCTCACGGCTGCGGGAACCCCTATCCGAAATAGGCCCCTTGTTGCATCCCTTTTAAAGGGAATCTTGCTACCTGAATCTCTTGCTGTTGTGTGGCACGTTCCTCCTCTCCCAACCCTGTGACCAAGGGCAGTGCCCACGAGGCATTTATTCAAATGCCTAGAGTGATGGGTTTTTGGTCTTGTCATAATGATCAGAGATATTTTCTAAAGATGGGTCGAGGCATTCCCCTGCCAACAGGCAGGCAGCAAGACAGTAGCAAAGTTACTTTTCAGGGACCTTATTCCATGATTCTGGTTACTTGTCCATATCAATAGTGACTGTGGGACTCATTTTTCTGGCTGAATAGATATCTGTAAAGGGCTAGGTATAAAGCTGCGTTTTTATTGCCTTTATCACCCACAGTCCGCAGGCCTGGTTGATCGTTACCAAGGGACCCTGAAAAAAAAGAATAGCAAAACTATACTCCGACCCTGGATTGAAATGGCCAGAATGTCTTCCCTTGGCCCTCTTTGGTCTGCAGAACACGCCTAGCTTAACTGGAGCCCATGCAAAGTTCTGATGGGGAGGCCCATGCACTTCCCTATGTCCCCTCCTGTGGACTGGGAAAGATGGAACATAATACTTATGGATGATGCCTTGTTGGATTATTGTAAATTGTTAAATAATAGCTTTGAAGTCTTACATTCACAGTTATAACAATCCCTGCCAAAAACCAGATCTGAACCAGAGCCACAGACTCACACCAGGCAACTTTTAAGTCCTTGACACGGAAGAACACCCTTGAGCCATGGTGGAAGGGACCATATCAGGTGTTGCTAACTATAGGAACTGCGGTAAAGTGTCAAGGACAGCCGACTTGTATCCACACATATTTTGATGCATCGATGCCCATCTACTTGTTTTGTTTTGTTGTCTGTCTCCCCTCTTCTAGACTGTGAACCCATTGTTGGGTAGGTATTGTCTCTAGAAGCAGTGTGGCGCAGTGGAAAGAGCCCGGGCTTGGGAGTCAGAGGTCATGGGTTCGAATTCTGCTCTGCCACTTGTCAGCTGTGTGACCTTGGGCAAGTCACTTAACTTCTCTGTGCCTCAGTTACCTCATCTGTAAAATGGGAATTAACTGTGAGCCTCACGTGGGACAACCTGATTACCCTGTATCTACCCCAGCGCTTAGAACAGTGCTCTGCACATAGTAAGCGCTTAACAAATACCAACATTATTATTATTATTGTCTGTTGCCACATTGTACTTTCCAAGCACTTAGTACAGTGCTCTGCACACAGTAAGCGCTCAATAAATACGATTGAATGAATGAATGACTCTGACACTAAGTGAGTTCTGGAGCCATCAAAAGAGGTTGTCTGAATTTACGAATAACAGCGACCTCTGAGAGGAACCACAGAACTATAGGGACATTGATACTCAGCAGAGACTCTTGACTTTGGGGCTAGAACTATTCCTTGGGTTCTGTAAAGCCCCTCATTAACCCTTAATAGTGGCTCCAGTCATTGGTTGGGTCTGCTATCTGAACCTGTCAGGGATAGTATACATCCACCTGGCCCAAAATCATTCACTCCCACACAGAGTGGTAGTGGGTCTGTGGCATCCAAAATGTTTTCCACCCTACAGGGTAGAGCCATAGATGGCATAAATGGCTTTGCCAATTAATAGAGACCACTGTGCTCATTTGTATATATTTTTATTACCCTATTTATTTTGTTGAGCTATATATCTCCTTGAATTTATTTATCTTGATGAGGTTGTCTTGTTTTGTTTTGTTCTGTTTTGCTTTGCTGTCTGTCTCCCCCATTTAGACTGTGAGCCCATTATTGGGCAGGGATTGTCTCTATCTGTTGACGAATTGTACATTCCAAGCGCTTAGTACAGTGCTCTGCATATAGTAAGCGCTCAATAAATGCTACTGAATGAATGAATGAACCGAACAATAACGGTAGTAATAATGTTGGTATCTGTTAAGCACTTAGTATGTGCCAAACACTGTTCTAAGCGCTGGGGTAGATACAACATGTAGATACATCTGTAGTTACAGATGAGATAACTGAGGCACAGAGAAGTTAAGTGACTTGCCCCAGGTCACACAGCTGACAAGTGGCAGAGTTAGGATTAGAACCCACGACTTCTGACTCCCAAGCCTGTGTTCTTTCCACTAAGCCACGCTGCCTGTTAAGCAAGGAAGTGCAGGCCACCCGCCTGGTTGCCCTACAGGACCGTATGGTTTTAGACATGCTGCTCGCCACTCAAGGTGGGGACTTGTGTTGTCATTTATGCACAATGTTGTATGGGCATTCCTGATCATTCTCACAAATCTTACAGCTCTCTGAATGGGGCTATCTCAATTAGCCAAGGGGCTACAGGAAGCAAGTGAAACCTCCCAAGATGGAGGAAAGATGTGGTCTAGTACGTCTTGTTTCCCCAGTGTGAAGGACTAAGCTAAGAGCATACTTCAGCTCCTAGGTCAGGGAATCTTCATAGTCCTGATGGCCTGTTTTTGTTCTTGTTTGCTGTAAATGTTTGCAAGAGTCTGCTAATGCAAGTAGGCTGGAAGGGATAGTTTCAGCAAGCCCTCAAGAAAGAGAAGGACAAGGAAATGGCCAGAGATAAAGAGATCCTAAAACTCATGCAGATACGGCCCTAAAACCTGCCTCATGATCAAATCCAAGGGACCTGTCCACTCAGCCACTCCGTAACAGTAGGGATCGGGTCGGATTGAGATCATGAGGAGGTAATCTGCCTAAACTGGGGCACCGTCCAGGTATGGCTGGAAGGGAATTGAGTACAGAATTTTCTGTGGTGATGCCAGTGAGACATCAAAGGGGGAAATGTGGAAACCAACTCTTAACCAGCCTTTCTCCATTTTGTTTTCAGGCTCCATTTTGCGTGAATCAACCTTGTTTTCCTATAACATGCTTCAGCCACACCCTTCCCCTGTAGTCAATTTCAGCCATACCCTGTGGTCCATTACGAAAACTGAAGCCATACTTAACTAGATTCTGTTGTTGGTGTGAGGGAACACCCACCACAGATTATAAATGGCTACCTCTCCCACTTCTTGGGGATGAGGTTTAGCCCAGTTTTAGGGCAACTAACTATGTCTGTCTTCACCAACACAGCTCAGTATTAAATATTGCAATAAAAACCCCTTGTGCTTGATTTAGAAAGGATTTGGTGAGTACATTCCCTTTCCCGCAAGGAGTTTACAGTCTAGAGGGGGAGACGGACGTAAATGAATCAGTACATGGTATTTATTGAGTAGTTACTGTATGCAGAACACTGGACTAAGCTCTTGGGAGACTACAGTCCAACAGAGATGGTAGAGTTGGTCCCTGCCCACAAGGCACTTACAGTCTAGAGCTGACAGTTTATCTGAATCTCGAATCTGCCTTCTCCAGACCCCCCACCCCCACCCCAGTTTTCCTCTCCATAGAAAGATAAACAAGTTGTTTCAAACAGAAACTTTTTAACATCGCCTTTAAAGTTCTCAATCAACCCTCCCCATCCTACCTCACCTCACCAATTTCCTACTACAGCCCAGCCTGCACACACCGCTCCTTTAGAACCAGTTTACTCACTGTGCCCCAATCTCATCTATGTTGCTGCTGACTCCTTTTGCACACCCTCCCCCTCCATATGTGCCACTATCCTCACTTTCAAAGTCTGATTAAGGTCACGTGTCCTCCAAGAGGCCTTCCCTGATTGAACCCTCTTTTCTCCAACTCTTTCTCACCTCTGCATCATCATTCACTTGGACCTGTGACCTTTGGGTATTCAGTATTCACCCCACTCTCAACCCCACATCATTTACAGACCCACCTATAAATTATATATTACAAATAATTCATTTTTATGAATGCCTGTCCCTCTATACTATAGGCTCGTTGTGGGCAGGGAACGTTTCCGCTAACTCCGTTGGATTGTACTCTCCCAAGTGCTAAATACAGTGCTCTGCACATAGCAAATGCTCAATAAATGCCACTGATGATGATCATGGTGGTGATGACGTTGTGCATTTAGATGGCTCTCAGGGAAGAGATCTACAGTTCTGGAGATTGGGTCCAGTCTGCTTAGATCCTAACAAGAATCCCCAGCAGAGGGGATTTGGGTGATGTTTGTGTCTTTATTTTCTGTTCCAGATTTCAAGACTGCAGCGGAGACCAAGGAGGCAAATGGACCAAAGCGGGAAGTTTCTGATGAACCAAATTTACATGTCTTAGAGAGGGTTCATAAGAATATTCCGGTGGCCTCCATGGGTGGGCAAGCCCACGAAAACGAAGGCAGATTGGAAAGACTGTGCGGGCGCCTGCCTCTTGGAGAAACAAAGCAGTTCCCTGAACAGGACAGAGGACTGATCAGAAACAATCCTTCTGTAGCACCTCCAATCTTAGTGCTCATAAGAAAAATTCACACCGGGGGATAAAAGGCTACAAATGTTACAACTGCGGAAAAGACTGCTCTCATCTCTCAACACCGACTGTCCACTAAAAAGTTCATAGTGAGGAAAAACCTTACAAATGCGATGAGTGCAGACAAGCCTTCAAGCACTCCTTAACTCTTAAAAATCATTAGGAAATTCATATTTACACAAAGCCCTTCAAATGTGGTGAATGGTATTTATTTATTTTACTGATGAGATAATAGGTCAGAAAGTCACTCTTTTGGGTTGTTTCAGACGTTCCTGTTAACTCCCAGCTCTTTTCAGAGACCACGTGGTTTCCTCCGCAGCCAGGCCACTCTGCAGGGTCCTGACAAATAGACCTCAGGACTGTATTAAGAGAAGTAGTGTGGTCATGTGGTCTAGTACATAGAGCCCAGACCCAGGAGTCAGAAGGATCTGGGTTCTATTCCTGGTCCTGACACTTGTCTGCTGTACGACCTTGGGCAAGTCACTTCACTTCTCTGGGCCTCACTTCCCTCATCTGTGAAATGGAGATTTAAGCCTTTGAGCCCCATGTGGGACACGGACTATGTCCAACCTGATTATCTTATACATCTAATCCAGCACTTCATTCATTCATTCAATCAATAGTATTTATTGAGCTCTTAGTGTGTGCAGAGCACTGTACTAAGCACTTGGAAAGTACAATTCAGTAACAAATAGAGACAATCCCTGCCCACAAAGGGCTCACAGTCTAGAAGGGGGGAGACAGACATCAATGAGACAGGCATTCATTCATTCATTCAGTAGTATTTATTGAGCGCTTACTATGTGTAGAGCACAGTACTAAGCACTAGGAATATACAATTCGGCAACAGAGACAATCCCTGCCCAGTGACGGGCTTACAGTCTAATCGGGGGAGACAGCCAGCCAAAAACAAGACAACGTAATCACGATAAATATAAGCAAGGGGATGTACACCTTATTAATAAAATAAATAGGGTAATAAAATATATACAAATGAGCACAGTGCTGAGTGGAGGGGAAGGAAGAGGGGGAGGAGCAGAGGGAAAGGGGGTTTAGTGGAGGGGAGGTGAAGGGGGGAAGGTGGAGGGAGCAGAAGGAGCAGAGGGAAAAGGGGAAGCTCAGTCTGGGAAGGCCTCTTGGAGCAGGTGAGCTCTAAGTAGGGCTTTGAAGTGGGGAAGAGAGCTTGGCGGAGGTGAGGAGGGAGGGCATTCCGGGACAGCGGGAGGATGTGGGCCAGAAGTCGACGGCGGGAGAGGCGTGAATGGGGAACTGTGAAGAGGTGAGCAGCAGAGGAGGGGAGCGTGAGGGCTGGGCAGTAAAAAGAGAGAAGGGAGGTGAGGTAGGAGGGGGAAAGGTGATGGTGAGCCTCGAAGCCCAGAGTGAGAAGCTTTTGTTTCGTGCGGAGGTCGATGGGCAACCACTGGAGGTTTTTGAGGAGGCGAATGACATGACCAGAGCGTTTCTGCAGGAAGATGATCCGGGCAGCGGAATGAAGAGTAGACTGGAGTGGGGAGAGACAGGAGGAAGGGAGGTCATAAAGAAGGCTGACACAATAATCCAGCGGGATATTATGAGACCTTGTACCAGTAGGATAGCCGTTTGAATGGAGAGGAAAGGGCGGATCTTGGCGATATTGTAAAGGTGAGACCGGCAGGCATTGGTGACGGATCAAGAGCAGTAATTATAAATATGTACATATATACATAAGTGTTGTGGGGAGGGTGGGGGTAGAGCAAAGGGAGCAAGTTGGGGAGATGGGGAGGAGGGGGAGCAGAGGAAAAGGGGGGCTTAGTCTGGGAAGGCCTCCTGGAGGAGGTGAGCCTTCAGTAGGGCTTTGAAGGGGGAAAGGGTGATTGGCAGATTTGAGGAGGGTATTCCAGGTCAGAGGTAGAACGTGGGCCAGGGATCAACAGCAGGACAGGTGAGAACTAGGCACCATAGTGCTAAGCCCTTAGTACGGTGCTCTAAATACAGTAAGTGCTCAATAAATACGAGTGAATGAATGAAAAGATTAGCACCAGAGGAGTGAAGTGTACGGACTGGGCTATAGAAGGAGAGAAGGAAAGTGAGGTAGGAGGGGGCAAGGTGATGGAGAGCTTTGAAGCCTATAGTGAGGAGTTTTTTCTTGATACGGAGGTTGATAGGCAACTCCTGGAGATTTTTGAGGAGGGGGGTGGCATGCCCAGAACGTTTCTGTGGAAAGATAATCTGGTCAGCGGAGTGAAGAGGGGAGAAACAGGAGGTTGGGCGATCAGAAAGGATGCTGATGCGGTAATCAAGTTGGGATATGAGTGATTGTATGGGTAGTGGTTTGGATGGAGAGGAAAAGGCGGATCTTGGCGATGTTGTGAAGGTGAGACCGGCAGGTTTGGTGACAGATTGGATGTGTGGGGTGAATGAGAGAGAGGGGTCAAGGATGATACCAAGGTTGTGGGCTTGTGAGATGGGAAGGATGGTAGTGCTGACCACAGTGATGGGAAAGCCGGGGAGAGGACAGGGTTTGGGAGGGAAGACAAGGAGCTCAGTCTTGGACATGTTGAGTTTGAGGTGGCAGGCGGACATCCAGGTGGAGACGTCCTTAAGGCAGGAGGAGATGCGAGCCTGGAGGGAGAGCGAGAGAACAGGGGAGGAGATACAGATTTGGGCATCAAATATATATCTAAACGCTACATACAGTGCCTGGCACAAAATAAGGCCTTAGCAAATACATAACAAAGGGGCAGCTTCAGGGGAATCAGGTAAAGATCTGCTTGCCTCTTCCAGCCCCACGGCCCCTATATACGTATCTGTAATTTATTTATATTAATGTCTGCCTCCCCCTCAAAACTGTAAGCTCCTTGTGGACAGGGAATGTGTCTACCAACTCTGTAATATTCTACTCTCCCAAGCACTTAGTTCAGTGCTCCGCACGGAGTTAAGCGCTCAATAGAAACGATCGGGTAAAGCTTCAGCCTGCCTCAGCCCCCCGCCCTTCCCGCCTCCCCGCCCATAGTAACGCGCCTGCGCGGTAGCTTCATGTGGGCAGGGAGAGAGGCACGTGGGCAGGGGAGAGGCACGTGGGCAGGCGCAGTGGCACGTGAGGAGCAGTTACTCTACTCTGACCTCTCCCCTCCCGCCAGCCAATTTTGAGGGAAAACGGTGAGGAGGGAACGATTGGCACCCGGGATTGGCGACCCCGGGGTCCCGGGGCCCCGAGGGGCAGGGCCGCGTCGACGGGAAAGGCGTCGTGTCGAGTCTTTGTCCGTCCTTTGCGGTCACCCCCTCCCCTGGGCCCTGATTAACGATAGAATCTCCCCAGCTCCTCGTGCCCCCCCCACCCAGCAACGCGCATGCTCCGTAGCCTCACGTGGCCAAGCGGAGGCCCGCGAGGAGCAGTTAATCGAGTCTGACCCCTTCTCTCCCCCAACAGTCACTTTGGCGGGTAAAAGGTGAGGAGGGAACGATTGCTAGCCCGGGAATGGCGACCCCGGAGGCTCGGGCCCCAGAAGGGCAGGGCCGCATCGACGGGGAAGCCGTCGTGTTGGAGCTTGGTCCGGTGAAGCCTCCCCGGCCCCACTAACGTCCTCCTTCCGTCCCCCGTCACCAGATCCCAAGCGTCCCGGGGGCTTCCGCCCTCATGGCGGGCCTCCTGAGCCCCAAGCTCCGGCCCAGCTGATGCCCCAAGTAGGGGGAGGGAGGGGAGAGGGATCCGCCCCACCCTCGGGAGGGCCCCCCTCGGCCTGCCACGCTCCCTCCAATCCCGGTCCTGGCCTGCCCTCTCCATCCCTGCCGTGTCATACCCCACTCCATCCCCACCCAAGCCCTACCACCTATCCACACCCCATTCCTTCCCCACCCCACTCCCCACCCTTTTCCATCCATGCCCACTTCATTCACGCCCTGGCACTCATCCATACCCCATTCCATCCATGCCCACTCCATTCACGTCCTGGCACCCATCCACACCCCATTTCATCCATACCCACGCCATTCACACCTTGCCACCCATCCACACCCTATTCCATCCATGCCCACTTCATCCACACCCTGCCACCCATCCAGGCCCCATCAATCCCCACCCTGCCATGCCCCATTCCATCCACGCCCTGCCACCTACCCACTACCCATCAGTCCCCACCCTGCCATGCCCCACTCCATTCACTCCCCTTCCATCCCTGCTATGCCCTATCCCACTCCATTCCCTCCCTGCCACTCCCCTTCTTCATACCAGCCTGCAATGCCACTCTCTGTCCCTGCCCTGCCCACGAGTTGCTGTACACCTTCTGTGCCCTCCATGCGCTTGCAGCCTAAAGGGGGAAACAGACGTCAAAACAACTTTAGACATCGGAAAGCCCAGACACCCTTTTCTCTCGCTCTTCCTTCAATTTCATCAGCCTGAGCTTATCTCCTCTTCCTCTCACTTCCCCTCTTCTCTTCCTTCTCCCTCTTCCATTCATTTCCCTTCTTCCTCTTTTTTTCTCTCCTTCCTCTCGCTTCCCCATTCCTCTCACTTCCATCTCCTCTCTCTTTCTCATTTCCTCACTTCCCCTTCTTCGTGCTAACTAACCCCTTCCCCCTCTTCCTCTCTCTTCCCCTCTTTCCCTCGTTTCCCCTTCTTCCTCTCACTTCCCCCTCTCACTGGCTCCTCCCTCTTTCACTTGCGTCCCCCTCTTGGCATTCTTCCACTTCCTCTAGCTTCCTCCTCTTGTATTTGCTTCCCCTCCTTCCTCTCACTTCCCACTCTTCCTCTCGCAGCCCTCTTTTTCACTCCTCTCTCTTTCAAATGCTGTATCCTCTTCCTTGGGGTTCCTCCATTTCCCCTGTCTTCCTCCTCTTCTGTTCACTTCCCCCTCTTCCTTTCACTTCCCCCTCTCACTTCCCACTTTCACTCAGTTCACTCTCTTCCTCAGGGTTCCCCCACTTCCCTCGGTTTCCTCCTCTTCTATTCACTTCACCTGCTTCTCACTTCCCCCTCTCTCACTTGCTTCTCCCTCTTTCATTTGTTTTGCCCTCTTCCTCAAGGTTCCCCCACTTCCCCTGGTTTCCTACCCTTCTATTTGCTTCCCCCTCTTCCTCTAACTTCCCCCTCTTTCACTCTTTACCTCGGGTTTCCCCCACTTCCTCTTACTTCCCTCACTTCCACTGCCTTCCCCCTGTTCCTCTCCCCACCAACAGCCTCCCTGCCTCCATCCCTTGTCACTCCCACCCCAACAACCGACCCACAGAGCAATCCTTCTACAGTGCTTAGAACAGTGCTTGGCACATAGTAAGCACTTAATAAATACCATCATTATTATTATTGTTAGGGAAATGTTTGAGGAATACTCACCCCAAATCAAAGGGCCAGAAAGGTCCCATTCTGTGCACTAAGAGTGATCCCAGGAGACAAGGGGGTGGAAGGGGGGGAAGGAGTTTCCAGAGGTGGGAAATCCTCAATATCCAAGATTAGGTGGAAGGAACATGAGGGTGAAACAATCTTCTTGAGTGGGAATTGAACATCAGCTGTGGCAGGGAGAACACTAGACCAAAAGGGAGAGGGAAGTTTCAACTAGTGTGTGTGCTCAACAGACCCTCCGCGGCAGATCCTTGTGCCCAGGAACAAGGACTGGGGTGTGGAATAGGTGGACATTTGGATCCCAGAATTATTAACCCTCCTCTGGACCGGAAGCCCTATGTGGGCTCCCCTCTCTACTGTAAACTCATTATGAGCAGGGAGCATGTCTTCTAATTCTGTTGGATTGTACTCTCCCCAACGCCTAGTATAAGGCTCTGCACGTAGTAAGTGCCCAATAAATACCGTTGATTAGGCAGGGTATATGTACTCTGCTGTATCGTGTTCTTTCAGTCCTTACTGCAGTGCACACAGTAGGCAATCAATAAATACCACTGATTTATTGAGAAGCAGCATGGCTTAGTGGAAAAAGTAGGGCATGGGAGTCAGAGTCCGTGGATTCTAATCCTGGTTCCGCCACTTTTCAGCTCTGTGACTTTGGGCAAGTCACTTAACTTCTCTGTGCCTCAGTTACATGGCTCAGTGGAAAGAGCCCGGGCTTGGGAGTTGGATGTCATGGGTTCGAATTCCGGGTCTGCCACTTGTCAGCTGTGTGACTGTGGGCAAATCGCTTAACTTCTCTGTGTCTCAGTTATGTCATCTGTAAAATGGGGATTAAGACTGTGAGCCTTATGTGGGACAACCTGAATACCCTGTATCTCCCCCAGTGCTTAGAACAGTGCTCTGCACATAGTAAGCGCTTAACAGATACCAACATTGTTATTATTATTCTCTGTGCCTCAATTACCTCATCTGCAAAATGGGGGTTAAAACTATGAGCCCCATGAGAGACAACCTGATTATCTTGTATCTAACCCAGTGCTTAGAAGAGTGCTTGGCACATAGTAAGCACTTAATAAATACCATTATTATTAGAGAAGCAGCGTGGCTCAGTGGAAAGAGCCCGGGCTGGGCAGTCAGAGGTCGTGGGTTCTAATCCCAGCTCTGCCACTGGTCAGCTGTGTGACTTGGGGCAAGTCACTTCTCTGTGCCTCAGTAGCCTCATCTGTAATATAGGGATTAAGATTGTGAGCCCCTTGTGGGACAACCTAATTACCTTGTATCTCCCCCAATGCTTAGATCAGTGCTTGGCACATAGTAAGCGCTTAACAAATACCATCATTGTTATTATTATATATTCCTCTAGAATGTAAGCTTCTCACAAGCAGGGAACATGTCTAGCAACTCCGTTGCATTGTACTTTCCCAAGTGCTTAATACAGTGTTCTGCACACAGTAAGCTCTCAATAAATACCATTCATTGATTGATTACTCTAGATTGTAAGCTCTTTGCGGACAGGACACATGTCAGTAAACTCCACTGTATTGTGCTCGCCCAAGAAGAAAGCGCAGTGCTCAACATACAGTAAACGCAATAAATACCACAGCTTTGTGAACTACAAGAATCTTGTGGGCAGGGATCGTATCACCCAACTCTGTTGGACTATACCACTCTGTACATCGTAAGCACTCAATAAGTACGATTGATCTTTGGATTGATCGATCAAAGAATAATTTGTTCCCAAGAGCTGAGAACGTCCCTGCACCTCCCTTTGGAATGTTTTCACTGACTTGGTAGAGTGACTACTGGTTAATAGCGATGAAAGTACAGCAGTCAACCAGATGGGGGCATTTATTGAGCATTTGTGTGCAGATCAATCTACTACACGCTTGGGAGAGCAAAGTATGTAGTCACAACCTCCGCTTGCTTAACAGAGCTCTTTCAGTGGATCGAGAAAGCCGTTTCACATGGTATTTGCTAAGCGCTTACTATGTGCCAAGTACTGTTGTAAGCTCTGGGGGAAATACAAGGTAATAATCAGGTTGTCCCACGTGGGGCTCACAGTCTTAATCCCCATTTGGATGAGGTACCCAAGGCACAGAGAAGTTAAGTGATTTGCCCAAGGTCACACAGCAGACAAGTGGCGGAGTCGGGATTAGAACCCACGACGATCATCGTCATCATCAATAGTATTTATTGAGCATCTACGTTGTGCAGAGTCTGTACTAAGCATTTGGGAGAGTACAATACAACAGAGTTGGTAGACACGTCTCCTGCCCTCAGTGAGCTAACGGTGTAGAAACGGCGTAAGGTGCCGTTTTGCAGATTAGGGTGGAAAAGATCAACTGATGCAAACTGGATTATCAGTTAATCAATCAGTGGCTTAAATTGAGTGCTTACAATGTGCCCAGCACTGTACTAACTCACTTGGGAGAGCACAATACAGCAGAGTTGGTAGACATGTTCCCTAGCCTTAAGGGATGATTACTGATTGAACACTTGGGGGTGAATGATATCCCGTGGTTTAGAGTGAACTCTTCCCCTGCGGAAGGAAGGGGGTCCATCACCTCGCCCTTCCCTCTTTCTCTCTCTGTGTCTCACTCTCTATCTCTCTCTGTCTCTGCTATCTCTCCCTGTCTTCTCTCTCTGACTCTGTCTCTCTCCCTCACTCTCTCCCTCCCTTTCCCCCGCACAGGGGCCCAGAGGCCCCTGCATCCCAATTGGTGGATCACTGCCCAGGAAGCCGTGCCCAGTTGTCATTGGCGGAGCCAGAGTAGGACTCGCCACAGACAGGTGGTACGTGCCACTGGCAGGGAGGCAGGGGAATGGCGGGATTGGACTCGGGCCCCCAGAGGCCCTCCCTGCAGGGTCGGGGGCGAAAAGAGGTAGACCAATGCCACCCCTAAAGGGCCTGACCCCATCTTCTTCCTCCGGCTGGCCTGTCAGTCCTGCTGATCAGTATCCCTGCTCTAGCCCGGAAGCCCCTTGTGGGCAGAGACTGGGAGGGGAGGCCGCTGGTGTCCCACCGTCCCTCCAGGATCATATCTGCTCTTCATTCCCCCTCCCCCCGACCTACAGCTCCCGCCTGAGGAAGCCCGAAGCAGTGTGGCTCAGTGGAAAGAGCACGGGCTTTGGAGTCCGAGGTCATGGGTTCAAATTCCGGCTCTGCCACTTGTCAGCTGTGTGACTGTGGGCAAGTCACTTCACTTCTCTGGGCCTCAGTTACCTCATCTGTAAAATGGGGATGAAGACTGGGAGCCCCACGTGGGACAACCCGATTCCCCTGTGTCTACCCCAGTGCTTAGAACAGTGCTCTGCACATAGTAAGCGCTTAACAAATACCAACATTATTACCTCCAGCTTCTCCAGCCCTCCTGAGCCCCGCGTCGGACAGACCACAGGCCAGAGGGAGAGCCCGGTGAACCGTGGCTGTGTGATGGCCGGCCGTAGCCCCCCGTTCTCCAGCACTGTGCTCCCTCCCCGGGATGACCCTGCTGTCGAGTCCAGCCCGCCGGACCTGATGGAGTGCCAAAGCAGTGAGGAGGGACAAGCACCCATTCCACCGGAAATTCCGGGTAAAGTGATCGGCACCAGGGAATTCTAACCCAGTGGGCCCGGGGAAGGAAGTGGGGTCGTGGTGGGAGCGGTGGAACATGAGGGGGTCGGGAGGGGTGGGGAAGATGGCAGGGCCTCAGGGAGGATGGACCCTAGAGGAATGACACCCTCACTGTCATCATCATCATCATCAATCGATGCTATTCATTGAGCGCTTAGTGTGAGGTGAGCACTGCACTAAGCAATGGGGAGAGGACAATATTACAGAGTTGGTAGACATGTCTGTAGTCTAGAGGAGGAGGCAAACATTAATATAAATAAATGCACTGATCGCTTTCCATTCCATGAGAAGCAGTGTTATCTACTGGAAAGCATCCGGTCCTGGCACTTCAGAGGACCTGGGTTCCAATCCTGTCTCTGTCACTTCCCTGCAGTGTGACCTTGGGCAGGTCACTTCACATCTCTGTGCTTCCGTTCCCTCATCTACAAAATGGGGGCTCACTACCTGTTCTGCCTCCTACTCAGATCGTGAGCCCTGGTCGGGACAGGGACTCTGTCCAATCTGCTTACCTTGCATCGACGCCAGTGCTCAGTACAGCACTGGGCACATAGTAAGCACTCAACCAGTACCACAGTCATCAGGGTTCTTCAGCTTGCCAACAGCCCCCACCCAGCGTCTCTTACCAGCTCTCCCTGTGATGGAAACCCAAAACTTAGCCCTCAGCCACATGAGGACAATATGCCCGGCTTCACCCAAGAGTCCTGTGGTTGCTTTCCCGCACAGAATGGGGATGCAGAAGGGGGACGCCCCTCGGGTAGCGTGGGTGGGAGTTTTCTGCCGTGCTCAGAACATCACAGCCCCCTCGCCGCTCTGTTCCTTATCATGCCTGGCATCAGGCGGGGGCTGGCAGGGGCCAGCCAGGGCCCAAATCCCCTGAGGGGCGTTGGGGAGAAATCAATCATATTTATTGAGCGCTTACTATGTACAAAGCACTGTACTAAGCACTTGAGACTGTAAGCTCATTGTGGGCAGGGAATGTGTCTGTTTATTGTTATAATGTACTCTCCCACGTGCTTAGTACAGTGCTCTGCACACAGCAAGCGCTCAAGAAATACAAATGAATGAATGAATGAGAAAGAGCCAATGATCCCCTGGGACAGAGGTCTCCTGGATTTTTGGGAACCCCCAGAGTGGAAAGAGCACGGGCTTTGGAGTCAGAGGTCATGAGTTCGAATCCCAGCTCTGCCACTTGTCTGCTGTGTGACCTTGGGCAAGTCACTTCACTTCTCTGTGCCTCAGTTACCTCATCTGTAAAATGGGGATGAAGACTGTGAGCCCCACGTGGGACAACCTGATTCCCCTGTGTCTACCCCAGCGCTTAGAACAGTGCTCTGCACATAGTAAGCGCTTAACAAATACCAACATTATTATTATTATCTGATTTCCCTTTTCCTTCATCCTTCTCCTTCCATATATGCCAGACCACCACTCTCCCCACTTTGACAGCCTTATTAAAATCACTTCTCCTCCAAGAGGCCTTCTCCAACTAAGCCCTCATTTCCTCCTCTCTCTCTCCCTTCTGCGTTGCCCTTGCACTTAGATTTCCATTCTTTACTCACCTCTCCCTCAACCCCAAAACACTTACGTACATGTCCATAATTCATTGATTTGTATTAATGTCTGTCTCCCCCTCTAGACTGTAAGCTCCTTGTGGGCAGGAAATGTGTCCACCAACTCCATTGTAATATATAATGAACGGTCATGGGTTCTAATCCCGGCACTGCCACTTGTCTGCTGTGGGACCTTGGGCAAGTGACTTGATTTCTCTGGGTCTCGGTTACCTCATCTGTAAAATGGGGATTGAGACCATGAGTCCCAAGGGGGACAGGGACTGTGTCCAAACTAATTTGCTTGCATCCACCCGAGCGCTTAGTACAGTGCCTGGCACATCGTAAGCGCTTAACAAATACTGCAAGTATTATTATTATTATTATACTCTCCCAGTGCTTAGTAGAGTGCGTTGCACAGAGTAAGTATTCATTGAATACCACTGATTGATTGGTTAATGTCTGTCCCCCCTCCCCTCTAGACTGTAAGCTCATTGTGGGCAGGAATTGTATCTACCAACTCTGTTGTATTGGACTCTCCCAAGTACTTAGTACAGTGCTCTGCACACCATAAACACTCGATAAATGCCACTGAATGATTGACTAATTCCTGTAGACTATAAGCTCATGGTGGGAACGGTACGTGTCTCCCAAGTCCGTTGTATTTGTCTCTCCCAAGCATTTAGTACAGTGCTGTGCACACATTAAGCACTCAATAAATACCGTTAATTGACCGATTAATTTCTGGGATCCCCGCGGGCTCCTCGGTTCTGGAGGGCAGGCCCACCATCCACCGCTTCCTCTGATTCTAATGCAGAGCTCCCGGCTTTGTTGGGCTCAGTACCCTCGTGTTCCTCAGACCCCAGAGGTAGGAAGAGGCAAGCCACTGGGCCCAATCCTCAGGAAGGGCAGAAACGGCGGTGGCTGGGCAGAGATGTGGAGGAGTCAGCCTATCCCCCGGACGCAGACCCGCAGAAGGAATCCTGGGACCTGTTTGACTTTGTCAGCCAGGTTGCTCAGTCCCTGGGCAAGGACGAGCCTCTGAGTGGCCCAGGTAAGAGCCATGGTGGTCCCGGGGGGCCTCCCTAGTCGGTCCTGCTCCAATCCATGTGTTATCCTTCACGAAGCGGCAAGGACGGCCTGCTCCCCTCACGCCCACCTCTCCTCTCCATATCACCCCACCCCAACTCATATTCATTCATTGAGTCAGTCGTATTTATTGAGCGCTTACTGTGTACACTGCACTAAGCGCTAGGAAAGTACAATTGAGCATCAGAGACCGTCCCTACTCAACAACGGGCTCATAGTCTAGAAGGGGGGAGACAGACAACAAAGCAAGTAGACAGGCATCAATAGCGTAGGGGTTGAATGGAAGGAATCAAGGATAATGCCATGGTTTCCGGCTTGAGAGAAACGGGGAGGATGATGGTTGTCAACTGTGATGGAACAGGTAATTGGAAGAAGATTCGGGAGGGAAGAGGGACCATTTGCTTTTAGACATGAGTCTGAGGTGCTGGTGAGACATCTGTGAAGAGATGTCCTGATGGCAGGGCCAAATATGAGATTACAGAGGAGAGAGATTTGAAGCCCACGGCCAAGATATTTAATGTAAATGGCCATGGGAAATCAGACCAGGCATTTTCAGCCCTGTCATATCTAACAGACAATGACTCTCCCCTGCTTTAAAGCCTTATTGAAGGCCCATCTCCTACAGGAGGCCTTCCCTGACTAAGCCATACTTTATTCTTCTCCCACTCCCTTCTGCACTGCCCTGACTTGCTCCTTTTAGTCATCCCCCCTCCCAGCCCCACAGCACTTATGTACATACCTGTAATTTATTTACTTATTTATATTAATGTCTGTCTCCCCCTCTACACTGTGAGCTCATCGCAGGCAGGGAATGTGTCTGTTTATTGTTCTGTTGTACTTTTCCATGCATTTAGTAGAGTGCTCTGTGCCCAGTAAGCACTCAATAAATACAACTGAATTATTGAATGAAGGAATGAACCTACTCGCCGTACCCCCATCTCATCTGTCCCGCCATTGACCCCTGGTCCACATCCTCCCTTTTTCCTTTTAATAATAATTGATAATAATTGTGATATTTGTTAAACGCTTACTATGTGCCAAGCACTGTTCTAAGTGCTGAAGTAGATACAAGCTAATCAGGTTGGACACAGCCCCTGTCTCCTGTAGGACTCACACTCTTAATCCCCATTTTACAGATGAGGTAACTGAGGCCCAGAAAAGTGAAATCACTTGCCCAAGGTCACACAGCAGACACGTGGAAGAGCTGGGCATAGAACCCAGATCTTTCTGACTCCTAGACCCACGCTCTTTCCACTAAGACACGCCACTTCTCTTTTCGTTTTCTTACAGTATTTGTTCAGAGCTTACTCTGTGCCAGGCACTGTACTAAGCTTTGGCGTAGATGCAGGGGAGTCACGTTGGACACAATCCCTGTCCCACAGCGGGCTCACAGTCTAAATTGGAGAGAGGAGGATTTAATCCCCAGTTTACAGATGAAGGAACTGAGGCACAGAGAAGGGAAGTGACTGGCCCAAAGTCACACAGCAAAGTGGCAGAGCCGGAATTAGAACTCAGGTCCTCTGACTCCTGGATTCTTTTGCACTAGGCCTCGCTGCTTCCCTGGCCTGGAACTCCCCGTTCACCTTCGGCAATCCACCACCCTCCCCACCTTCAAAGGCTCACTGAAATCACATCTCCTCCAAGAGGCCTTCTCACACTAATCCCTCATTTCCCCTACCCGCTAATCCCTCTGCATCACCAACCCGCTGCCTGTGAAACCTTTCAAGTAGTTTGATACTCACCCTATCCCCCAGCACTTTTTTCACTTCTTTATTCTCTACTGTTTCCCTTGTCAGTAATTTATTGTAACATCTGGCTTCTGCTCTAGACGGTAAGATCCCTGCGGGCAGGGATCACATCTACTAACTCTGTTCTATTGGACTCTCCCAAGGGCTTAGTACAGGGTTCAGCACATAGTAAGCACTCCATAAATACCGTTGATTGATTGATTGTTGGGTTGGGAAAGTCTTTGAGACCCTCAGGCCCGTTCCAGGGGGAAGGGCTTCATGGGTGTCATGGATGTCATGGGTGTTTCTGAGAGCCCCCACCACCCCGCCCACCGCTGTCCCTTGGAAATCAGTCGGTCAGTCAGTAGTATTTATTGACCGCTTAGTGTGTACAAAACACTGTACTAAGTGCTCGAGGGAGTCCAGTAGAACAATATAACCAACACATTCCCTTCCCACAGTGAACTTACAGTTTAGGGGATGAACTCAGAGTCTAGAGGACGAGCTTAGAGTCTAGAGGTCTTGGAAGTCTTCTTGATCATGTCCTCCATCGATTTCCTGATGCCCCGCCTGTCCTCCCCATTGGCTTTCTGCCCTTTCCTGCTGTCTTAGGAGCTGGCGGACTTGCCCCAGCCTTGCCCTTGCCCTGAACATGCCTCGGTTGTGGGCAGGGAACGTGTCTGAAATACTGTTATGTTGTACTCTTAGTAGTGTTCTGCATACAGTAACTGCTCAATAAATACCATTGATTGTTTGATCAATTGGTTGGAAAGACAAAGCCAAATGACTGATTCCCATTTCCTCCACTTTGCAGCTTCTTCCCGGTACCCCGTCCATGCTCCTGCAGCCCTGGTTGTCGGGGAGGAAGAGGGTCCGGCCCACGAGGAGTTGGAGAGAGTCATCGATGAGCTGCAGGTGAAAGACTCATCCTGCTGGACCCTCCCGGATGATGTGCTGGATTACCTTGCCGGAGATTCCGATGCACCCGGTCCGGGGACCAGAGCCCCGCCAGGTGAGCCCAGCGAGGGAGCATCAGCTGCCATCACCACCAACACCATCAGGCTTGGGTGGGGGTCCCAGTAACAAGGGGACAAAGACATCCAGGATCCCGTGGGGTCGAGGAGCTTCTGGGACTCGGGAGTGACCATGGCTGTGTCTGCTGAGCCTCAACCCCTCCAGGAGCCTGTTTACCTGGGATGGTTCTTTCTTTTTATGGTATTTGTTGAACGCTTACTGCAGTAGATACAAGTTGATCAGGTCAGACACGGTCCCAGTCCCACATGGGGCTCCCAGGCTAAGTTGGGGGGAGGAGGATCTAATCCCCATTTTGCAGATGAAGTAACTGAGGCACAGAGAAGTGAAGTGACTTGCCTGACTTCACAGAGTAATCGGCAGAGCTGGGATTAGAACCCAGGTCCTCCAACCACCAGGCCTGGGCTCTTTCCAAAAGGCCAGAAGCAAAGTGAATCCAACAAGGCTTTGAGGGTGGAAAGAGTGGTGGTTGCGCATATATGGAGGGGGATGGAGTTCCAGGCTAGGGGGAGGACTTGGGAAAGGGTTCGGCAGTGAGATAGATGAGCTCAGGGCACAGCGAGGAAGCTGGAGCTAGGGGAATGGGGTGTGGGAGCTGGGCTGTAGTAAGGAATCAGGGATGTAAGAAAAGGAGGGAGTCAGGTGTTTCAGGACTTTAAAGCCAATGGTAAGGAGTTTCTGTTTGATGCAGAAGTGGATGGGAAACCACTGGAGATCCTTGAGAAGTGGGAAGATGTGGACTGAATGGTTTTTTTTTAGAAAAGTGATCTGGGCAGCAGAGTGTGGTATCAATCAAGCAATCAATGTCAGTGGTATTTATTGATCACTTACCATGTGCAGAGCACTTTACTAAGTGCTTGGGAGAGTACAACACACAGAATCAGCAGACATGTTCCCTGCCCAGTCAGTCAGTTAGTAAATGGTATTTATTGAGAGCTTACTGTGTTCAGAGCTCCGGACTAAGCGCTTGGAAGAGTACAATATAACACTGTAAGAGACATCCGCTGCCCACAAAAAGCTTAGAGTCTAGAGGAGGAGATAGACATGAATGGAAATAATTGAGCAGTTTATGACATGAAAGTTAAAGGTCTGTGCAAAAGTGCTGTGGAATGAACTGGAGTGGAGAGAGGAGGCAGGTGAGATCGGTGAGGAGGGTGATACAGTAGTCAAGGTGGTAGTAAAGGTTTGACCAGTAGACTGGACCCTGAGCACTGGTCTGTGGAGCTTCAGAGCTTGGAGCCCACTGGGGAAGAAGTGAAGGGCCCACCAGTCCAACATTTGAGAACTGCATGACCAATCTTGCCCCGAGAGTCTGGATGTCTGGATGGGCCGATTTGAAGGGGTGACCAGGGAGGCCGGGAAATCAGAACCATCAGCACTAGCCACTGGTGTGGATGCCAGGTCGGCTGCAGCCTCCCCCTCTGCCCAAACCCCATTTCCCTTCACCCCTTGACCCTGTCACAGGGCCTGGGGCTGAGGAAACCCCTCTGATTGTCTCTCTCCTGAGTTGGGGTCAGCCCGGTAACAGATTGCCATTCGGTCCCTTCCGCAGCCTCCCCCAGTTCCCCAGTCTGCACCCCTGAGACCCTGGTTGCTGAGGAGGGGGAGGGTGCGGGGTGGTCGGGGGAGGCTCGTGAGGAGCTGGAGCAAGTCATCTGTGAGCTGCGGGTGAAGGACACATCCTGCTGGACCCTCCCCGATGACGTGCTGGATTACTTTGCCGGAGACTCCGACACTCCCGGCCCGGGGACCAGAACCCCACCAGGTGAGCCCGGCGAGGGGGCATCAGCTACCATCACTGCCATCACCATCAGGCTTGGGTGGGGGTCCCAGCAGCCAGGGGACAAAGGCACCCGAGACCCCATGAGGTCTAGGAGCTGCTGGGACTAATGGGGAGTGTTCGTGTGGACCCCAGAATGACCACCGCTGGGCCTGCTGAGCCTCAACCCTCCGAGAGCCCATACCTGTTTGCACGGGATGGTTCTTTCTTTTATGGTGTTCGTTGAATGCTTACTGTGTGCCAAGCACTGTTTCAAGCACTTGGGGTAGATATAAATTGATCAGGTCAGACACAGTCCCTGTCCCACATGGGGCTCACAGACTAAATTGGAGGGAGGAGGATTTAATCCCCATTTTGTAAATGAGGTAACTGAGGCACAGAGAAGTGAAGTGACGTGCCCAAGGTCACAGAGAAAGCAATGGGCAGAGCTGGGATTAGAACCCAGGTTCTCTGACTCCCAGGCCGTGGATGTAAGATAGGAGGGAGTCAGTGTTTCAGTACCTTAAAGCCATTGGTAGGGAGTTTCTGTTTTATGCCCAGGAAATGGGCAACCACTGGAGTTTCTAGAGGAATGGGGAGATGTGGACTGAACGTTTTATTAGGAAAGTGATCCAGGCAGCGGAGTGTAGTATCAATCAATCAGTCAGTGGTGTGTATTGAGCACTTACCGTGTGCCGCACACTGTAGTAAGCACTCCAGAGAGTACAGCAGCACAGAATCAGCAGACATGTTCCCTGCCCAGTCAGTCAATGGTATTTATTGAGTGCTTACTGTGTGCAGAGCACTGAACTAAGCGCTTCAGAGGGTACAGTGTAACACTGTACCAGGTATCCCCTGCTCACAACAAGCTTACAGTCTAGAGGGGTAGACAGACATGAATATGAATAATCAAGCAGTTTATGCCATACAATTTAAAGATCTGTGCACAAGTTCTGTCCCCAGAGCACTGTTCCGCGGGGCTTCAGAGCTTGGAGCCCACAGGGGAAGGAAATGAAGGGCCCACCAGTCCAACATTTGAGAGCCACATGACCGATCTCTCCCCAAGAGTTTCGATGGGCCAATTTGAAGGGGTGACCAGGGAGGGCGGGAAATCAGAACCATAGGCACTAGTCACTGGTGTGGGTGCCAGGTCAGCTGCAGCCTCTTCTGCCCAAACCCCATTTCCCTTCACCCCTCGTCCCTGTCATGGGGCCCGGGGCTGGGGAAACCCCTCTGACTGTCTCTGTCCTGAGATGGGGTCAGCCCAGTGACCAATTGCCATTCGGTCCCTTCCGCAGCCTCCCCCACTTCTCCAGTCTGTGCCCCTGAGGCCCTGGCTGCTGAGGAGGGGGAGGGTCCGACATGGTCCGGGGAAACCCACGAGGAGCTGGAGCGAGTCATCCTTGAGCTGCGGGCGAAGGGCCCATCCTCCTGGGCCCTCCCAGATGACATGCTGGATTTCATCACTGGAGATTCTGACCCACCCAAACAGGGGGCCCAAGCCCCACCAGGTGAGCCCAGCGAAGGGGGGTCAGCCGCCAACATTGCCAACACCGTCAGGCTTGGGTGAGGGTCCCGGCAGCAAGGGGACAAAGGCAGCTGGGCTCCGTGGGGTCTAGGAGCTGCTGGGGGCCTTGGGGAGTGGTCGTGTGGACCCCAGGCTGACCACGGCTGTGTCCGCTGAGCCTCACCCCCTCTATGAACCCACACCTGTTTGCCTAGGATGGTTCTTCCTTTTTAAGGTATTTGTTGAATGCTTACTGCGTGCCAAGCATTGTTTCAAGCACTGGGGTAGATGCACGTTGATCGGGTCAGACACAGTCCCTGCCCCACATGGGGCTCACAGACCAAGTTTGAGGGAGTAGGATTTAATCTCCATTTTGCAGATGAAGTAACTGAGTCACAGAGAAGTGAAGTGACTTGCCCGAGTTCACAGAGAAAGCAATCGGCAGACCTGGGATTAGAACCCAACTCCTCTGACTACAGGCCTGGGCTCTTTCCATTAGGCTACGCTGCTTTTCAAAGGCAAAGTGAATCCAGCAGGGATTCAAGGGTGGAAAGAGGGGTGGTCGGGCGCATAACATGATAATAATAATATTGATAGTATTTGTTATGCACTTACTAGGTTCCAAGCTCTAAGTGTTGGGATAGATTCAAGGTATTAAGATTGTCCTACATGGGGCGGGGACTTGGGAAAGGAGTCGGCAGTGAGATAGGTGAGCTCAGGGCACAGTGAGTAAGCCAGCGTTAGAGGAACAGAGTGTGTGTTGGGGATGTTATACAGAATCATGGTTGTAAAATAGGAGGGAGTCAGATGTTTCAGTACTTTAAAGCCAATGGTAAGGTGTTTGTGTTTGATGCGGAGGTGGATGGGAAACCACTGGAGGTCCTTGACGAGTGGGGAGATGTGGACAGAACGTTTTTTTTAGAAAAGTGATCTGGGCAGCAGAGTGTGGTACCACACAAGCAGTCAGTCAGTGATATTTATTCATCACTTACTATGTGCAGAACACTGTACTGAGTTCTTGGGAGAGTACAGCACAACAGAATCAGCAGGCATGTTCCCTGCCCAGTCAGTCGGTGGTATTTATCGAGTGCTTACTGTATGCAGAGCACTGTATTAAGCACTTGGGAGAGTGCAATATAAGATTATAACCTACATCCCCTGCCCAAAACAATCTTACAGTCTAGAGAGGGAGACAGACATGAATATGAATTAAAACAAGTAATTTATAATATGTAATTTTAAGATCTTTACACAAGTGCTGTGGGATGAACTGGAGTGGGGAGAGACAGGAGGCAGGTGAAATTGGTGAGGAGGCTGATGCAGTAGACAAGACGGCAGTAAAGATCTGACCAGTTGACCGGGCTCTGAGCACTGATCCACGGGGCTTCGGAGCTTGGAGCCCACTGCGGAAGGAAATGAAGGGCCGACCAGTCCCACATTTGAGAGCCACATGATCGATCTTACCCCCTAGAGTTTAGATGGGCCGATTTGGTGGGGTCACCGGGGAGGGTGGGAAATCAGAACCATCAGCACTAGACATGGGGTGGGGGCAGGGGATGCCAGGTGGGCTGCAGCCTCTCCCTCTGCCCAAACCCGATTCCCCTTCACCCCCAACCTCATGGGGCCTAGGGCCAGAAAACCCCCTCTGATTTTCTCTCTCCTGAGATCAGGTTGGCCCACTGACCAATTGCCATGTGGTCCCTTCTGTAGCCTCCCCCAGTTCCCCAGCCCGCACCCCTGCAGCCCCAGATGCGGGGTATGGGGAGGGTCCGGTATGGTTAAGGGTGGCCCAAGAGGAGCTGGAGCAAGTCATCCATGAGCTGCAGAGCAAGGATGCATCCTGCTGGGCCCTCATGGACAATGTGCTGGATTACTTCGCCGGAGACTCCGACCTGCCCAGCTCACATTCCCAAGCCCCACCAGGTGAGCCCTGAGAGGGGTCATCAGCCACCACCACCACCGACACCGTAAGGCTTGGGTGGGGGTCCTAGCAGTGACGGATCCCATGGGGTCTTAGAGCCGCTGGGAGCTTTGGGGAGTGGTGGTGTGAATCCCGGGCTGACCAGGGATGGGCCTGCTGAACCTCACCCCCTCCAACCGCCCATACCTCTTTGCCCAGGCTCCTTTTATCCTATCCGTTGATCACTTACTGTGTGCCAAACACTTTTCCAAGCACTGGGGTACATATAGGTTGATCAGGTTGGACACAGTCCCTGTCCCACATGGGGTTTATAGACTAAATTGGCGGGGGGATGATTTAATCCCTGTCTTGCAGATGAGGTAACTGAGACACAGAGAAGTATAGTGACTTCCTCGAGTTCACAGAGAAAGCAATGGGCAGAGCTGGGATTAGAAACCAGGTCCTCTGACTCCCGGGCCGACACTCTTTCCAATAGGCCACGATGTTTGTCAGAAGCAAAGTGATTCCAATAAGGCTTTGAAGGTGGAAAGAGTGGTGGTCTGGCATATAAAGAGGGGGCTGGGGGCGAAGGGGGCGGGTAGTTCAAGGCTAGGCAGAGGACTTGGGAAAGGGGTCAGTGGTGAGATAGAGGAGCTCGGGTCACAGTGAGTAAGCTGGAGTTAGAGGAGCAGAGTGTGCAATCTGGGCTGTAGTAAGGAATCGGATGTAAGATAGGATGGAGTCAGGTGTTTCAGTACTTTAAAATCAGGGGTAAGGAGCTTCTGTTTGATGCAAAAGTGGATGGGAAACCACTGGAGGTCTTTGAGGAGTGGGGAGACGTGGACTGAACGTTTCTGTAGAAATGTGATCCAGGCAGCGTACTGTAGTATCAATCAATCAATCATTCAATCAATTATATTGAGCACTTATGTACAGAAGACTGTACTAAGTGCTTAGGAGAGTACAACCCAACTGAATCAGCAGACACGTTCCCTACTCAGTCAGTTCTATTTATTGAGCACTTATAGTGTGCAGAGCACTGTACTAAGCACTTGGGAGAGTACAATATAACACTATTACAGACATCCCCTGCCCACAACAAAAGTACAGTCTAGAGGAGGAGACAGACATTAATATAAATAAGCAAGTAATTTATAATATGTAATTTGAAGATCTGTACACAAGTGCTGTGGGATGAACTGGAGTGGGGAGAGATAGGTGTTGGGTGAGATCGGCGAGGAGGATGATGCAGTAGACAAGATGGCAGTAAAGATCTGACCAGTAGACCAGGCCCTGAGCACTGGTCCATGGGGCTTCAGAGCTAGGAGCCCACTGGGGAAGGAAGTGAAGGGCCCACCTGTCCAACATTCGAGAGCCACATGACCAATATTGCCCTGAGAGTTTAGATGGTCTGATTTGGAGGGGTGACCAGAGAGGGTGGGAAATTAGAACCATCAACACTAGCCACTGGTGTGGACGCAGCCTCCCCCTCTGCCCAAACCCGATTTCCCTTCTCCCTCAACCCTTTCACAGGACCTGGGGATGGGGAAATTCCTCTGATTGTCTCTGATTATCGGTGACCGATTGCCATTTGGTCCCTTCCGCAGCCTTCCCCGGGTCCCCTGTCAGTGTTGCTGAGGCCCCAGTTGAGGGAGAAGGGGAGGGTCCGGCGTGTTTGGGAGAAGCCCACGAGGAGCTGGAGCAAGTCATCTCTGCGCTGTGGGAGAAGGAGGCATCCTGCTGGGCCCTCCCAGATGATGTATTGGATTACCTCCCCAGTGACCCCGACCCACCCAGGTCAGAGGGCCAAGCCCCACATGGTGAGCCCAGTGTGGCAGCTTCAACTGCCACCACTGCCGACACCATCAGGCTTGGATGGGAGTCCTGGCAGTGAGGGGACAGAGGCACCTGGGACTCTGAGGGATCTAGGAGACTCTGGGAGCTCTGGGGAGTGGCCGTGAGGACCCCAAGTTGGCTATGGCTGGACCTAATGAGCCACCCTCCCCCCCACCAATGAGCTCACAGCTGTTTGCCTGGGATGATTATTTCTTTTTATGGTATTTATTAAACGCTTACTATGTGCCAAGCACTTTTCCAAGCACTAGGGTAGGTATAAGTTGATCAGTCGGACCCAGTCCCTTGTCCCGCATGGAGTTCACAGACTAAATTGGAGGGAGGAGGATTTAATCCCCATTTTGCAGATGAGGTAACTCACAGAGAAGTGAAGTGCCCAAGGTCACATAGCAATCGGCAGAGCTGGAATTAGAACCTAGGTCCTCTTACTCCCAGGCCTGGGCTCTTTCCATGAGACCACGCTGCTTGTCAGAGGCAGAGTGAATCCAACAAGACTTTGAAGGTGGAAAGAGTGGTGGTCGGGTGTTTATGGAGGGGGAGGGAGTTCCAGGCTAGCGGGAGGACTTGGGAAAGGGGAAGGTGGTGAGATAGATGAGTTCAGGGCACAGTGAGGAAGCTGGTGCTAAAGGAGCAGAGTTTGCAATCTGGGCTGTAGTAGGGAATCAGGGATGTAAGATAGGAGGGAGTCGGGTGTTCCAGTACCTTAAAGCCAGTGGTAAGGAGTTTCTGTTCGATGCAGAGGTGGATGGGAAACCACTAGAGGTCCTCGAGGAGTGGGGAGACCTGGACTGAACTTTTTTTTAGAAGAGTGATCTGGGCAGTAAAGTGTAGTGATCTGGGCAGCAATCAATGGTATTCATTGATCACATTCTATGTGCAGAGCACTGTACTAAGCACTTGGGAGAGTACAACATAAGAGAATCAACAGGCATGCTCCCTGCACCGTCAGTCAGTTGTATTTATTGAGTACTTACTGTGTGCAGAATACTGTACTAAGCACTTGGGAGAGTGCAATATGAGACTATAACTGACATCCCCTGCCCACAGAAAGCTTACATTTTAGAGGGGGAGACAGACATGAATGTGACTAAACAAGTAATTATATAATTTAAAGATCTGTGCCTACATGCCGTGGGATGAACTAGAATGGGGAGAGACAGGAGGCAGGTGAGATCAACAAGGAGGCTGATGCAGTCATCAGGGCGGCAGGAAAGGTCTGACCACTACACCTGGTCTGGAGCAGTCGTCCGTGGGGTTTCAGAGATTGGAGCCCACTGGAAAAGGAAGCGAAGGACCCCCCCAGTCCAACATTTGAGAACCACATGACCAATCTTGCCCCTGAGAGTTTGGACAGGCTGATTTTGGAGGGGCGACGGGGGAGGGCGGAAAATCAGAACCACCAGCGCTAGCCACTGGTGTGGACGCCAGGTCAGCTGCAGCCTCCCCCTCTGCCCAAACCCGATTTTCTTTCCCCCCTCTACCCTCTTATGGGGCCTGGAGCCAGAGAAACCCCTCTGATTGTCTCTTTTCCAAGATTGGGTTGGCCCAGTGACCAATTGCCATTTGGTCCCTTCCACAGGCTCCCCCAAGTCCCCCATCATCGCTCATGCAGCCGCAGCTGCTGGGGAAGGGGAGGGTCCAGCCCAGTCAGCGGTGGCCCACGAGGAGCTGGAGCAAGCCGTCCATGAGCTGCAGGGGAAGGATGCGCCCTGTTGGACCCTCCCAGATGACGTGCCGGATTACCTTGCCGAACACTCCGACCCACCGAGCCCGGTGTCCTGAGCCCCATCAGGTGAGCCCAGCGAGGGGGCGTTAGCCACCACCACCGCTAACACTGTCAGGCTTGGGTGAGGATCTTGGCAGTGATGGGACAGAGGCACCTGGGACCCCGTGGGGTCCAGAAACCCCTGCGAGCTTTGGAGAGTAGGCGGGGGGAGGGGACTCTGGATTTCCCTTTACATCTTCTTAGGGGCATTCGATGTGCTGAATTCATTCAAATCCCCTGCCCCATCTCCCTCCTGGGTCGTTGCCCAGGTCCTTAAATCTGTTCTCTGTAAGCATTTGATATTCACCCCACCCTCAGCCCTACATTACTTATATTGATGATGATGTGTGTGTTAGCCGCTTACTGTGACAAGCACAGTTCTACGCGCCAGGTTAGGTACAAGCTAATCAGGTTGGTCGCAGTCCATGTCCCACAAGGGGCTTACAGTTTTCATCCCCATTTTCCAGATGAGGGAACTGAGGCACAAAGAAATGAAGTGACTTGACCAAGGTCACAGAGCAGACAACTGGTGGATTCAGGATTAGAACACGGGTCCTTCTGACTCCCAGGCCCGTGCTGTATCCACTAGGCCATGCTGCTTCTCATTTGTAAAATACATCCTCAGTTTATTTTAACATCTTGTCTCCCCTTCTAGGCTGTAAACCTGTGGTGGGCAGGGAATGTGTCTACCAACTCTGTGGTTTTGTCCTCTCCCAGGTGCTTTGTTCGGTTCTCATTAAATACCATCAATTGATCGATTAACTGATTATTATTGTAGTATCTGTGAATTGCTTACTATGTGTCAAGCACAGTTCTAAGTGCTGGGTAGATTGAAGTTAATCAGGTCCAACATAGTCCCTGTCTCACATGGGGCTCATGGTCTAAGTAGGAGGGAGACAAGGATTGAATCCCCATTTTACAGTTGAAGAAACTGAGGGCCAGAGAAGTGAAGGGACCTATCCAGGGTCAGACAGCAAGCAATTGGCAGAGCCGGGATTAGAACCCAGGTCCTGTGACTCCCCCACCTGTGCTCTTTCCTTTAGGCCACACTGCTTCTCAGATTGATTGGTGGTTGGGTCTCTAGACTACAAGCTCGTTATGGTCAGGAAATGTATCTGCCAATTCTGTTGAATCGTGATCTCCCAAGCTCTCCCAAGTCCAGTGCTCTGAACACAGTAGGCACTCAATAAATCTGATTGACTGACTGAGCAGTCAATAAATACGATTTCGCAGTAAGTGCTCAATAAATAGTCAATCATATTCATTGAGTGCTTACTTTGTGCAGAGCCCTGTACTAAACTCTTGACAGAGTCCAATGTAACAATATAATAGACACATTCCTTGCCCACATGATGATGTTGATCTGAGAACAGGTTGGGATGGTGGGATGTCTGCGTTGGGTTTTAAGCTCTGCCTGTCCCCATTTCAGCACTGCCCCCCTCCAGTCAGCTTGTGACTCCCGGCCCCATGGCTCCCGGAGACTCCCCTCCGGGACCCTGTCCAGGTACAGATGCCTCAAACCAGCCATGTCCTCCTGGGCCCCAGAATCCCGAAGGAGGAGAGCCGTCTGGACAGAGCTAGCCAACAACTGCCCCGAGAGCCGTGGGCACCATTCAAAGCCGCCCTGGCCCTGACTCCACAGGAAGCCAGAGCCCTGTCTTCCCAGCTGGCTCAGGCCAGGGTCCAGGTATGATGCTTCCTCTCTCTCCTCGGTCCTGTCACCCATCACCTGGGGATGGGTTCAAGGATCGGTGCAGCGAGAGAGAGAGACCAGGGTCAATGGGCTGAATTTATACAAAATGTATTTTGTGTGGTGAATTCAACTTCCCTTTTGGGAAGGATATAATTATTTAGCTATTTCAGGATGTGGCGAATTGAACTTCCCTTTGGGGAGGAATAAGGTTATTTAATTATGCTGGAGTTTCCCTAGTGGGCAGAATATACTCATGCGTTACTCGCACATGGAGAAACCCCTAACTCCAATCCACAAACGCTTCCCACTTGGGAGGAATACCTTTATACATTACACGCCCATGGCGAAGCACCCTAGCTTCCAGCTCCATGAGCGTTCAGCGGGATACTCACCCATCCCACGGCTCCTCACTCAGTGCTAGCAGAGCTGCCTTCTCACGTTCTGGGCAGAGGTGACCCGCATCTGGCTGCTGAGAATCTCGATCCGCTACCCAGAAGGTCAGAGGCCACGGGTACCTGTGCTTCCAGGCTGTTTCAGCTTCCAGCCTCACTTGTCCAATCTCCACCTTCCCTTTTCCTCCATACCTTTTTTAACTGGAGTGGGGGCCAGGGACACCTTCTGTATTCCTGGCCTGGGATGTCAATCTAGCAGTTTCAGTAACTGGAGCGATGTCTCGCCCGCGCTGCCGGGTTCTGCTTTGCTGGCTCAGGCAGTCACAAGATAGCGTTTGACCTTGAGATGGCGGGTGGCCCAGTTCACCTTGGGACATCCCACCCCTTGACCCTCACCATTTGTGCCTGCCTAGCCCCCACGCCCCCGGCATCCTTTCTGGGATGCATGTTGGTGGTCTGGTCTTCTCATGCTCGCCACAGGAACCAGGAAATCAGGTCCATGGGTCAGGGCAGAGGACGGGCCCTACCCCAAGGCTAGGGGCAACAGAAGGCAGAGCCCTTAAGTCATGCGAGCATGAGGTGTGAAAGCAGGGAGGGTGGTCCGTAGACCACTATGGTTTTGAGGCACCACACTGAGGTAGAGGGTCAGAGACAGCTGAAGTTCCCGCTGCACTTGGGCCGATAGAGCTGTGCAGCAGCGGGTCAGAGACCAAACCCCCCACTAGCACATGTAGGACTAAAATCAAAAGTCTTTGCCAACACATGGAATAGGGAGCTTCCCCAGTTTGCAGAGAGGCCCTGCAACCAGCCCCAACCTCTTCCTGCCTTGTGGGCTTCTCATCGACTGCATAATCGGCAATGATTATGTCTACATGTCCAGAATTGCCCAGGATGAAGGTGCCAGCTGATGGCTGCAGGGGTGAGGGTGCAGGTCACGTTTGTCATGAGCCGGTTTCACGCTGTAAGTCCGTCCCTGGTCTGCACCACCAGGCACTTATTCTGTAAGTCTGTCCCTCGGGATCCATATGCCCCTACTGTCCCATGAGGCACTCAATGACAAGTCAAACCACGGTGAAACCAAACCACCACTGATTATAGTCCGGTTTTTAGCTCATGGCGACTGCCTGGTTTCAGTGATGGAGGTTGTTTAGCCGCCTCTGCACCACGGGTCTGGTTCTTCCCCCTTTTTATCCACTCGTGTCGGTTGTTTCGGAGGATGATGATGATGATGATGGTATTCGTTAAGCTCTTACTATGTGCCGAGCACTGTTCCAAGCACTGGGGTAGATACAAGATAATCAGGTTGTCCCACGTGGGGCTCACAGTCTTAAGCAGCATGGCTCAGTGGAAAGAGCCTGGGCTTGGGAGTCAGAGGTCATGGGTTCGAATCCTGGCTCTGCCACTTGTCAGCTGTGTGACTGTGGGCGTCACTTCACTTCTCTGGGCCTCAGTTCCCTCATCTGTAAAATGGGGATTAAAACTGTGAGCCTCACGTGGTACAACCTGATTACCCTGTACCTACCCCACCACTTAGAACAGTGCTCTGCACATAGTAAGCGCTTAACAAATACCCACATCATTAATCCTCATTTTACAGATGAGGTAATTGAGGCAAAGAGAAGTTAAGCGACTTGCCCAAAGTCACACAACTGACAAGTGAGGGAATCGGGATTAGAACCCACGATCTTTGACTCCCAAACCCGTGCTCTTTCCACTAAGCTGTTTCCCCCCAAAAAAATAGTTAAGCACTTACTATGTGCCAAGCATTGTTCTAAGCACTGGGGTAGATACAAGGTAATGAGGTTGTCCCACGTGGGGTTCACAGTCTTAATCCCCTTTACAGATGAGGTGACTGAGGCACAGAGAAGTCAAGTGATTTGCCCAAAGTCACACAGCTGATAAGTGGCAGAGCTGGGATTAAAACCCACGACTTCTGACTCCCAAGCCCCTGCTCTTTCCATAAGATACGCTACTTCTCCAGCAGGTCCTGATTCGATATTTCAACTTGCCTGCTGTCTCAAGCCTGTTACCGGGTGAAGTCCGGGGGGACGGCTACCCCTCTCCCCAAACCCACCTCATGGCCTGTTTTTGCAAGGTAGCTTATCTTGTGTACTTCCCACAGTCTTTCTTCTGCCCCCTGGCAAGATGGTTCAGTGTCTCCTCAAGGTCCTCCTCCTCCTTGTCAGCTCCTCCTCAAATTCCTCCTTTTATGTTGTTGTTCACGGGGTCAAATGATGGTTACTCGTAAAATGATTTCTGCATCACAAAATGGAGTCACTCTTGCTCACCACAATGTTGAACCAGATTATCTGTTGCACTAGGTCCATTTCCCTGATGTTGTCACATCACAGCTAAGACTGACGTGACTCTACTTGACTCTACTAGTCAAGGCCATCTTAACTCTAAACTGCAGAGAGTTTTTTTACATACAGTAGGTACAACATAATAGTAATAATAATAATGATGGCATTTGTTAAGCACTTACTATGTGCAAAGCACTGTTCTAAGCGCTGAGGAGGATATAAGGTCATCAGATTGTCCCACCTGGGGTTCAAAGTTTTAATCCCCAATTTATAGTTGAGTGAACTGAGGCAAAGAGAAGTTAAGTGACTTGCCCAAAGTCACACATCTGACAAGCAGTGGAACTGGGATTTAAACCTATGACTTCTGAGTCCCCAGCCCATGCTCTTTCCACTGAAAGTATAACAATAATAGTAATAATAATTATAATTGTGGCATTTGTTAAGCACTTACTATGTTCCAGGCACTGTACTAAGTGCTGGGGTAGATACAGAAAATCAGGTTGGATACAGTTTCTGTCCCACATAGGGCTCACAGTATTAATCCCCATTTTACAGATAAGGAAACAGGCACAGAGAAGTGAAGTGACTCACCCAAGGACACATGCGAGACAAGTGGCGGAACTGGGATTAGAATCCAGGTCCCTCTGACTCCCAAACCCATATTCTATCCACTATGGCACAATCAGAGAGCACGAGTGACCAAACTGTTTAGCTTGTATCGACGCCGTAACACTAAACCTAACTCTAACACCAACCCTAACACCAACCTGAACACTAACCCTAACCCAACAACAAACCATAATCTTAACCCTAACCCCAACCCTATCTCTAACCTTAATTCTAACTCCAACCCTAGGCCTAGCCCTAGGCCTTCCCAAAACCCTACCCCTAACTCTAACCCTAAACCAACCCTAGGACTAGTCCTAGCCTGAAACCTAAACCCAACCCCAAGTCTATCCATAATCCTAACCCTAACTCTAACCCTAACCCTAGCACTTGCCCTAACTCTAAGCCTAACCCCAATCCTAACACTAACCCTAACACTGACCCTAGCCCTAGTTGTAACCCAAACACTAACCATAAACCTAACCCTAGACCTAGCTATAGCTATAGGTCATCTGGCTATAGAGAACTGGGCTGGCTGGACTGGACTGGACTGGCTAGCCTGGGATGGGCTGGCCAGATTGGGCTCGGCTTGCTAGACTGGGTTGGCTGGACTGGACTGGGCTGGTTGGAGTGGGCTGGGCTGGCTGGAGTGGTGTTGGCTAGGCTGGCCGGACTGGTCTGGGCTAGGCTGAATGGACTGCACTAGTTTAGTTGGATTTGGCTGGCCTGGCTGGAGTGAGCTAGGCTGTCTGGGCTGGGCTTGGTTTCCTGGAGTGGGCTGGGTTGGCTATACTAGATGGGGGTGGCCTTGATAGGGTTGGACTGGCTGGCTGGACCAGGATGTGCTGGCTTGACTGGGCTGGAGCATGTGCTAGGGTGGCTACATTGGGCTAGACTGGGCTGGTTGGATTGGGCTGGGCTGGTTTGGCTGTCTTGGGCAGGGCTGGCTGGCTGGAGTGGGCTGGACTGAGATAGGCTGGTTGGACTGGGCTGGACTGGTCTGCCTGGATTGAGCTGGGCTGGCTGGGTGGTGTGGGCTAGACCAACCTTAGACTAACCTTGGCTGGGTTGGCTGAACTGGCTTGTGGTATCTGCCCTCTGAGTTTGCACAGTCAGGGGGCTGGGGGTGGACCATGGCGGGCTGTGGGAAGGATAGGCAGTGAAGGTTATGGATGAGGGAGTGGCAGGGGAGAAGATCTGAGGTGGAGGTGATTTCAAAGTCACTACAGTGGCTTGAACCCCATGGGGTTGTAATCACTGCCCATTTCCCGGCCTCATGCTCAGCTGGATTCTAAAGTGGAGCCATCGCTGCCTGCTGTGGCCAGCGGCTCTGGGCCCGGATGTGGCCCCTAAACAGTAGCTTCAGCAGCTCTCAAGGTCTGACTCCAGAACCCAGAACTCAAGTGAGGGTTTGAGAAACTGCAGCAGGAGATGTGACAACATGTCAGGGAAGGAGAGAATCTTTACCTTCCTCTTCCTTTCCCCTTCTTTCCCTTTCCTCCAATTCCTCTCCACTGTTCCTATTTCCCTTCTTCCTCTTCGGATGGCCTGTTCTCCTCCCTTTAACCTTCTTCCCTCTTCTTCTCTCTCTTCTCCTTTTGCTCCTTTTTCCCTTCCTCTTTTATTCCAAGCCCTCTCCCAAGCACTTACAGTGCTCTGCACACAGTAAGCACTCCGCTCTTTCCTCTCCATCCAAATTGCTACCATACAGTCAACTCATCCTATCCCGCCTGGATTATAGCATCGGCCTCCTTGCTGACATCCCAGCCTCCTGCCTCTCCCCATTCCAGTCCATACTTCACTCTGCTGCCCGGATCATTTTCCTCCAGTAATATTCAGGACATGTCACCGCGCTCCTCAAAAAACTCCAGGGGTTGCCCATCCACCTCCACGTCAATCAAAAACTCCTCACCATTGGGTTAAAAGGACTTTGCCAACTTGCCCCCTCCTACTTTACCTTGCTTCTCTCCTTCCTAGCCCACACACTTCGTTCCTCTAGTGCTAACCTTCTCACTGTGCCTCGATCTCGCCTGTCTCGCCACCGACCCTTGGCCCACATCCTGCCTCTGGCCTGGAATGCTCTCCCTCCTCAAATCTGACAGATGATTAACTCTCCCCTCCTTCAAAGCCATATTGAAGGCACATATCCTCCAAGAGGCCTTCCCAGACTAAGCCCCACATTTCCTTACCTCCCACTCCCCCTGCCTTTTTCCCTTTGCTCTTTCCCACTTCCAGCCCCACAGCACTAAGGTACATATCTGTAATTTATTCATTTATATTGAAGTTTGTCTCCCCCGACTGTAAGCTCGTTGAAGGCAAGGAATGTGCCTGTTTATTGTAGTATCATACTCTCCCAAGCAGTTAGTACAATGCTCTGCACACAGTGAGCGCTCAATAAATACGAATAAATGAATGAATAAATACCACTGATCAATTCCATCTCCATCTTTTTCCTTCCTGTGCCCCATCAGAGTTCCACCCCCATTACTCTGGTCTTTCAATGCTCCATCCACGACACCCTGACTCCTCAATGTTCTACACTTTTTGCCCTGAACTCAAAATTAAAAATTGTCACTACTGCTCAAAATAATAATCCAATGGCCGGATCTATGAGGAGAATTGATGACAGCCAGGATACTCAAGCATTTTCAGATTGGTGAACTGAAAGGGCACACAGATAATCAGAGAGGGCAGAATACATTTTTTAAGGACATAGTGAAGCCCCATCTCAAACAACTGACATAACTGTGAACTGTTGGGAGGCCAATGTAGCAGGTCAGTCAATAATAATTATGGTATTTGTTAAGTGCTATGTACTGAGAATTGTGCTAAGAGTGGGATACAAGATAATCTAATCCATCAAAGTCTCTGTTTTACAGGGAACTCAGAATCTAATGTGAGCACTGTGTGGGACCCGATTATCCTGAATCTACCCCAGTGCTTAGTACAGTGCTTGGCACCTAGTAAGTGCTTAGGAAAAAACAGTTATTATAGTCTAATAGGGTGGCAGAACAGATATTTATTCCCCACAGAGGTACAGAGAAGTTATGTGGCAAGGTCACATATCAGGGAAGCAGAACTGGGATTAGAACCAGGAGAAGCAACATGGTCTAGTGGGTATAGCACAGGCCTGGGAGCTGGAAGGACCTGGGTACTAATGCCAACTCTGACACTTGTCTGCTGTATGACCTTGGGCAAGTCACTTAACTTCTCTGTGCCACAGTTATCTCATCTGTAAAACAGGGATTAAGACTGTGAGCCCCATATGGGACCGAGACAGTGTCCAATCCGATTAGCTGGTATTCAGCCCAGAATTTAGTACAGTGCCTGGCACATAGTAAGTGCTTAACAAATACTAATTAAAAAGAAAAACAGCTCTCCTTCCTCCCAATCTGGTGCTCTTTCCACCAGGCCATGATGCTTCTCCAGGACCATCTTGGTAGATAGTAATCGAAAGTGAGGTCGCTGCTTTTAAGGAAAAGCTTCATGAAGATCAGGAAGATTTTTTTGTTTCCTTATGGTGTTTGTTAAGTGCTCGCTATGTGCGAGGCTCTGTATTAAGCACTGGGGTAAATACAGGCTAATCAGATTGGTCACAGTCCATGTCCCACATGGTCAGAAAAGTGGAGGAGCCAGGATTAGAACCCTGGTCCTTCCGACTCGCAGGCCTTCATGCTATCCACTAGGCCATACTGCTTCTCTAAAAAGTGAAGAGACAGAATTTAAAACAGAGGTAGCCCCTTTATGGGGAAAATGCATCAGCACAGCAAGGAACTATCTTTACATGAACACAGTGTGAAGTAGAGGGTTAGTCCCATATCAACCTTTTTAACCACATTCTCTGGCATGTAGAGGAATTTATTATCACTTAGCACTGTGCGTGTGTGTGGTATTTTAGCACTGTTCTTTTCTCTCTCCCATTCAGTCTGTCTCAAAATCCTGCCGGTTCAGTATTTCCTGAATATTCTGCCTTCTCAGTGAAAGAGTCTGGTTTTTAACTGTCATCATTTTCTGATTAGATTCATGCAGTGGCCTTGTCACTGGGGTCTCTGCTGTCAATCTCCCCAGTTTTCCGTCTTTATTGTACTCTGTGGCACAGATCATCTTTCTACAGAACTGCTTGGCACACACCGATTAAAAGAAAGATGTTCTGTTGCTCTGATATACCAGCATTCCTTGTCAAAGTTGAAGTTAGATACCTGCAAGAGGAAACAAATTACTTTCATCCAGGACAGTATTTTCAAAATTGCCACTTGGAAAGTAAAGTCCTGATTGGCTGACTCGGAGAGATCCTTCAGAGAAAATATCACCTTGCAGACAGAACGGACAGAGATGGTAATATATTCACTGGATGATGAACCTTTATTTTTAGAGACTGGAAAGTATTTCACATATATTATCTAATTTATCCTCAAAGCATTCTTGAGGGGATACAAAATCAAGTGGAAGAAACACACTGCTTAAAGCTAAATGCTTGAAATTCAATCATCAACAATTCTGATCATCAGCATTACTAAAAAGTGAAAATAACCCACTGATAATGTCAATTGTCCATAAGAAAAGCTAATTTGGACAAGGGTTAGCATTAAAGTTTAGGGTAAGGGGGAAGGTTAGGTGTTAGGGGAATTGGGAAGGCATACAAAAGAATCAATCAATCATATTTATTGAGCACTTACTGTGTGCAGAGCACTGTACTAAGTTCTTGGGAGAGTAAAATATAACAATATAACAAGAGTTGGTAGACATATTCCCTGTCCACAACAAGCTAACAGTCTAGAGGGGGAGGCAGACATCAATGTAAGTAAAAATAGATTACAGATATGTACATTAGTGCTGTGGAGCTGAGGGAGGGGCGAATTAAGGAGCAAATCCAAGTACGAGAGCAATGCAAAAATGAGTGGGAGAAGAGGAAATGAGGGCTTAGTCAGGGAAGGCCGCTAAAATAAGGAACATTGTGATAAAACAACCACAATAAGAGACCCAGTACGTTACTGCTAAGGGAACACTTTTCATGTTCCTCACTGCGTCAGCAGAGCCATCTTAATGTTTGAAATATTCTTTGAGAAGCAGCGTGGCTCAGTGGAAAGAGCACCCGCTTGGGAGTCAGAGGTCGTGGGTTCTAATCCCAACTCTGCCACTTGTCAGCTGTGTGACTTTGGGCAAGTCACTTAACTTCTCTGAGCCTCAGTTGCCTCCTCTGTAAAATGGGGATTAAGACTGTGAGCCCCATGTGGAACAACCTGATCACTTTGTATCCCTCCGAGTGCTTAGTACAGTGCCTGGCACATACTAAGCGCTTAACAAATATCATAATGAATAAATATGAAGAAAGGGAGCTCACTGGAAATATGATCCATCCTGACTGTGGATTTATTTTTCTTTCTCCCAGTAAAGGGTCATAACCAAACCCCGGTCCATAGTTTATTCTTAATATTGCTGTAGTAGTCTGCAGTCCTGTGACTGATGTAAGTATAGCCCACATTGATGTTACATCTCAAGGATTCAGATGTGACATTTGTATGAAGTCCAGAAGAAGCATGGCGTACTAGATAGAGCACGGGCCTGGGAGTCAGAACGACATGGGTTCCAATCCTGGCTCTGCCACTTGTCTGCTGTGTGGCCTTGGGCAAATCATTTCACTTCTCTGTGCCTCAGTGACCTCATCTGTAAAATGGGGATTAAGACTGTGAGCCTCAGGTGGGACCGGGACTGTGTCTAACCCAATTTGCTTATATCCACCCCAGTGTTTAGTACAGTGCCTGGCACACACTAAGCACTTAAAAAATACCACGATTGTTATTATTATTGTTAGTAGTAGTAGATATAGATTGCGAGCTCCTTGTGGGCAGGGACTGTATTATACTCTCCTAAGTACCTAGTACAGTTCTTGATACACAGGAAGTACCCAGTAAGTGCCATGGATTGATGGAGTAATAGTAACTGGATTCAACACATTCAACTTTTGAGATTCTCCTAGATTCAGGTTTTCATGATACAGTTTGTTTACACTGATCTGGCACTAAACAAGTTTACAGAAGAAGTTAGCTTTTTGATTGTGCTCATTTTCAAATATTTTTATTATCCTATTTATTTTGTTAATGAGATGTACATCCCCTTGATTCTATTTATTGTGATTATGTTCTTTTCTTTTTGTCTGTCTGTCTCCCTCGATTAGACTGTGAGCCCGTCATTGGGCAGGGATTGTCTCTATCTGTTGCCAAATTGTCCATTCCAAGTGCTTAGTACAGTGCTCTGCACATAGTAAGTGCTCAATAAATACTATTGAATGACTGAATGAATGATTGGCAATGTCATATGAGTAGACTGGGAGGAAAAAGACCCAAGCCTTTTACTACCTTCTAAATGAGGGAAGGTTGAATGGGAAATTCTCCATTAAATTCTACTCTTTTATTATGTGAATAAATCGTATTGATCTTAATGGGACTTAAACAAGTAGCTCAAGGGAAGTATAGATCTCCAAAAATTGTGAAATGAGTCCTCTGAGATCATTCTCCCAGAGAAGCAGCGTGGCTCAGTGGAAAGAGCCCGGGATTGGGAGTCAGAGGTCGTGGGTTCTAATCCCGGCTCCACCGCTTGCCAGCTGTGTGACTTTGGGCAAGTCACTTAACTTCTCCGCGCCTCAGTTACCTCATCTGTAAAATGGGGATTAAAACTGTGAGCTCCACATGGGACATCCTGATGACCTTGTATCTCCCCAGCACTTAGAATAGTGCTTTGCACATAGAAAGCGCTCAACAAATACCATTATTATTATCATTATTATTATTGTTATTATTACATTGTCTCAAACCGGAATCCATTTACTAGGCCTATCCTTTAGATGGCGGCAAAGTCCTAGAAATTCAGCTTTCCCTTAACATATTAGGGAAGACATTTTGATTTAGACTTCGTAGCTCTATAATGTTAGTTCATTAAAAGAAAACAGTGTTATTCGCCTTAGGAAAAACAAACAAGCTTGAATTAATATGTCTCTACCTTTAATTGGGGTTCTTCCCTAGTTCTTCGATAAAGGATCTTATTATTATTACTGAGTGCCGGAGTGGTTTCCGATTCATAGCAACTCCATGGATATACTTTCTCCAGAACGTCCTGTCCTCTGCCATAATCCGCAACCTAATGGTTCTTCCATTATCGCTATAATAGTCTCTATCCATCTAGCTGCCATTCTGCCTCTTTCTCGTTTTCCCTGGACTTTTCCTAGCATTAGTGTCTTCTCCAGAGAATTAGTCTTCCTGATTATGTGTCCAAAATGTGCTAATCTAAATCGAGTCATTTGGCCTTCCAAAGACCACTTTGGTTTAATTTGCTCCAAAATCCATTTGCTTGTTTTTAGGGCAGTCTGTGTTATTTGCAAAAGCCTGCTCCAACACCACATTTCAAAAGAATTATTGTTCTTTCTATCCTGTTTTGTCACTTTCCAGCTTTCAGATCCATACACTGTCACTGGAAACACCACAGACTTGACAATTTGTATTTTTTGTGGCAATTGTTGCATCAGCACATTTCATGACTTTTTCCAGGCTCTTCATAGCAAGTCTTCCTAATAGTAATCTTCAGCATATTTCTTGGCTACTAGTTCCTTTATTATTGATTATCGATCCCAGGAGGGAAAAATTGTCAACTGGTTTCAATCTTCTCTCCGTCCACTACAAATGTATTAAGACTTCCAGTTGTCATGATCTCTTAAACCAATTCCATTCTTGCAGAGATTATGTCTCCTATCGCCTCTCTTTCCAGAGTAGTAAGCTACCAAATATTAGAGAACAGAGATTTTGCCGTGTTTATACTTTCTAAGGTGGATGCAGTCCCTCGAATTACCAACTTGTACCTCACAGTGGTGGAGAGGGTGTAATACCTGAAGAAAGAACTCCTTATCTTCCCACCCAAACCCTGTCCTCCCCTGACTTTCATATCACTGTAGTTGGCACCACCATCCTTCCTGTCTCACAAGCCTGTAACCTTGGTGTTTTCCTTGACTCCTCGCTGTCGTTCAACCCACATATTCAATCCGTCACCAAATCCTGTTGGTCCCACCTTCACAACATTCCTAAAATCCGCGCTTTCCTCTCCATCCAAACTGCTACCACATTAGTACAAACACTCATCCTAACCTGCCTGGATTACTGCATCAGCCTCCTTTTGACCTCCCAGCTTCCTGTCTCTCCCCTCTCCAGTCCATACTTCACTCTGCTCCCCAGATCATTTTTCTACAAAAATGTTCAAGACATGTCACCCAACTCCTCAAAAAACTCCAGTGGTTGCCCATCCAATTCCACATCAAACAAAAACTCCTCATCTTTGGCTTTAAAGCACTCCCTCACCTTGCTCCCTCCTACCTCACCTTGCTACTCTCTTACTACAACCCAGCCCGCACCCTTCTCTCCTCTAATGCTAAAGGTTAGCATTAGAGGAGAGAAGGGTGCGGGCTGGGTTGTAGTAAGAGAGACCTCACCTATCTTGACGCCGACCCCTCACCCAAATCCTGCCTCTGGCCTGGAACGCCCTCCCTCCTCAAATCTGACAGTTACTCTGCCCCCCTTCAAAGACTTAATGAAGATAGGTCTCCCCCAGGAAGCCTTCCCTAAGACCCCTTCTCCCACTCCCTTCTGCATCATCCTGACTTTCTGTTCTTCCCTTCTCCCAGCCCCACAGCACTTATGTACATATCTGGAATTTTTTTTATATTAATGTTTGTCTCCCCTCCTCTCGTTGTGGGTAAGGAATGTGTCTGTTTATTGTTGTATTGTATTTTCCCAAGTGCTTAGTACAGTGCTCTGCACACAGTAAGTGCTTAATAAATATGAATGAATGAATGAATGAATGAATGGGGATGGTCGTTGATGTTATGCCTTCAGGGATGAAGATTTCAGCAGAACAGTGCCTTGGGCAATTCGTGTAGTGGCCAGGTTCAAATGCGAACCCCAAAATGGGTAACTAAGATAGCTGATAAAATCAGACAGTGAGAAGTTTTAGATTTGGTGAGGGAAATAGGCTTGGTTTTACCAGGCTAACATCTCTGACTGCATCCCTGAGTCAGCCAGGGGTATAAGCTTTTACTGCACACAGTAAGCGCTCAATAAATACAATTGAATGAATACATCTTCATTTAGTGTTTCATGAGAGGCAAGGGAGTATGCCTGGAGCTGAGCAACTCCTCTATCATTGAAAACAATTTCCATGAAGCAGCCATGCAAGTTTCTGCATGTCCTTTTCAATGGGTAGGAAAGAAAATGGCAGGAAAAGATGAACAGCCCAGTTTTGCAATGCAAACATAGTTGACTCAGGACACTGGGTATGACTGGAACACCCTGCAAATGATATCCTATTTTGGACAGTACTGCTTGCTCCAGATGGGGTCATCCTCTGGGAGGTTAAAACAGAACAAGTGAATGCAAGGCAGAGGAAAAACACTCAATGTGCAATTTTAAATGTCAAAACACTTGTATATAGAACATGCAACTAATAGGACAATGACTCAACACTTCCAGTGTGAAGAACAGCTCTGTTATCACGAATGCTTGTTGAATACAGCATTGATATCACAGCTCTCAGTCAAACACATCAGGCAGATGGAGGTAGAGGAAGTAGGGGAAGGAAAGGATGGATGAACATTCTTCCAAAAGGGAAAATCCACCTGCGAAGGAAGAGGTTTGCTATCAAAAGACAGCCCTCTCAGGGTCGCACCTGGAGAGTTTCCAGTACTCTACCAGTCTCGACTGTGGGATGGAGAGTCAAGCAGAGGCATATCCATTTCATTCCTTGCTTGGGCAGTGGCTAGTGAGTGGAAGGCAATCTGCTAAAATTCAAAGCTCACCCGTGCTGGGCAGCCCCAGCATGGAAGAGAGTCTAGGGCAGCGACTCAGCTTTCCTGCGTGGAAGGAGGTAATGGTAAACCGCTTCCATATTTTTACCAAGAAAACTCTATGGATCCACTACCAGAACGATTGCAGATGGAAGTGGGGCATTCTGGGACAGATGTGAACATGGGGTTGCTATGGGTCAGACCTGACTCGACAACGTAAGACAACAACAACAATCAAAACCCATCATTAAATGTGTCAGATCACATAATAAGTCTGCGTCTTCCGCTCCCAGGTGAGGCATGCAAACCTTCATCAGAATCTCTTCCATTACGCATGGCAATGCCAAAAAAAAAAAAAAAGAGTTCTATAGCCTGTGGGACCAGGTGATATCAACCTTCTCTCAAAAGATAAGTTAGTCCTATTTGGTGGCTTCAGTGTCAATGGATGGGGTCATGCCTCGTGGCCTGAAATACTCAGTAAGTATGATGTTGGAAATCAAAGTAGCAATGCAGTCTTACTGCTAACCAAATGAATTAAATACTAGTTGGCAACTGCAAGTCCATTTTCTCAATTAAAAGACAAAATCAAGACCACATGGATGCACCCACTCAGAGATCTGAAATAGTCCTTCTTGCCAAATCCAATGGCTCCTACTCTATTCTAATCCTCCTTGACCTCTCAGCTGCCCTTCACACTGTCGACCATCCCCTTCTCCTCCACACCTTATCTCACCTTGGCTTCATGGACTCCATCCTCTCCCGATTCTCCTCTTATCTCTCTGGCCGGTCATTCTCGGTCTCCTTTGCAGGCTCCTCCTCCCCCTCCCATCCTCTAACTGTTGGGGTTCCTCAAGGGTCAGTTCATGGCCCTCTTCTATTCTCCATATACACTCACTCCCTTGGTGAACTCATTCGTTCTCATGGCTTCAACTATCATCTCTATGCAGATGACACACAGATCTACATCTCTGCCCCTGTCCTCTCCCCCTCCCTTCAGGCTCGTATCTCCTCCTGCCTCCAGAACGTTTCCACCTGGATGTCTGCCCATCACCTAAAACTCAACATGACCAAAACTGAGCTCCTCATCTTCCTCCCAAGCCCCGTCCCCTTCCTGACTTCCCTATCACTGTGGATGGTACGACCATCCTTCCCGTCTCTCAGGCCCGCAACCTCGGTGTCATCTTTGACTCGACTCTCTCGTTCACCCCACACATCCGATCCGTTACCAAAACCTGCCGGTCTCAACTTTATAATATCGCCAAGATCCGCCCTTTCCTCTCCACCCAAATGGCTATCTTACTGCTACAGGCTCTTGTAATATCCCGGCTAGATTACTGTGTCAGCCTTCTCTCTGATCTCCCTTCCTCCTCTCTCTCCCCACTCCAGTCTATTCTTCACTCCGCTGCCCGGCTCATGTTCCTGCGGAAACACTCTAGGCCTGTCACTCCCCTTCTTAAAAACCTCCAGTGGTTGCCTATCAACCTCCGCACAAAACAAAAACTTCTCACTCTAGGCTTCACGGCTCTCCATCACCTTGCCCCTTCCTACCTCTCGTCCCTTCTCTCTTTCTACTGCCCACCCTGCACGCTCCGCTCCTCTGCCGCCCACCTCCTCACCGTCCCCCCGTTCTCGCCTATCCCGCCATCGACCCCCGGGCCACGTCCTCCCACGGTCCTGGAACGCCCGCCCTCCTCACCTCTACCAAACTAATTCTCTTCCCCTCTTCAAAACCCTACTTAAAGCTCACCTCCTCCAAGAGGCCTTCCCAGACTGAGCTCCCCTTTTCCCTCTGCTCCCTCTATCCCCCCTTCACCTCTCTGCAGCTAAACCCTCTTCTCCCCCCTTTCCCTCTGCTCCTCCCCCTCTCCCGTCCCATCCCCTCAGCACTGTACTCGCCTGCTCAACTGTATATATCTTCATCACCCTATTTATTTTGTTAATGAGATGTACATCACCTTGATTCTATTTTTTGCTATTGTTTTAATGAGACGTTCTTTCCCTGATTCTATTTATTGCCATTGTTCTTGTCTGTCTGTCTCCCTCGATTAGACTGTAAGCCTGTCAAAAGGCAGGGACTGTCTCTATCTGTTACCGATTTGTACATTCCAAGCGCTTAGTTCAGTGCTCTGCACATAGTAAGCGCTCAATAAATACTATTGAATGAATGAATGAAATAGGGCAGTGGGAGGAGTGGAATGCTAGGATGAGCACAGAATGCTCTGAGCCACTTTCAACTTTCTCATTATATGCCACACTGTGAAACGAGCCTCAAAGTCTTGCAGAAAATCGAGTCTTGGCAAAACAAAAGACGAAAGTATATACCAGGTCATATTCCCCTCAAGCATCACATCTGGTTATTTACATCCGGTGTGTATGTACCTTTTGCAGCTCTGAATTTGCATTTACTTATTCCTTGGCTTCAATTCTTTCCCCTGTATAACAGGAGACAGGGTGAGATAAATATGTGGAAGATGGCCTAGTAATAATATTTGTGGTATTTGTTAAATACATATTATGAGTCGGGCACTCCAAGTTAAGCACTGGAATAGATATAATATAATGAGATCAATACAGTCTATTGGGGGAGGGAGAACAGGTATTCAATCCCCCTTTTACCGATGAGGAAATTGGGGCCCAGAGAAGTTGTGACTTGCCCAAGGTCACAAAGCAGGTAAATTGCAAAGCCAGGATTAGAACCCGGCTCCTCTGACTCTTGGCTCATGCTTGTTCCACTAGGCCACATTGCTTCTCTTTTCTCTCTGTGGATTTATGTGGCAGGGAGGAGACTGCCTCCCATTTTCCCTGTGAGCATGGGTGCCCAGGCAAACCTGGATAACATGCAGGGCTGTCTGAGGGTGGGAATGAGGTTGGAACAGTGGCTGCATATTGAAAAAGTTCCTGTCATCATTGCAGCAGTAAAGTCAACTTCCTAGCTCTATGTTGCTCTCAGCTCTCCTGCTTCATCCCCTCACTCCCACTGTCCTGGCAGTCTGGAACTTCATCCTTTCCCTAATCCAACAGACCTCAGCTCTAAAGTCCTCTTAGAATCCCATCTCCTTCAACAAGCCTTCCCTGATTAACTCCACAAACCCTAATCATATTAATCCAATCACCTCTAGCATTTATGTATTTATTTATATCCTCCCTCACCACTCAAGTAATTATCAGTCAATCAATCGTATTTATCCCCATCTTCCCTCTCAAATCCTCTGCTCTCCGTGACTTTCCCATCACTGTTCACTGCTCCGCCATCCTTTCTGTCTCACAAGTTTGCATCCTTGGCATTACCCTTGATTCATCTCTCTCTTTCAACCCCCATATTGAGGCAGCCACCAAATCCTGCCAGTTCTGTCATCACAGTATCTCCAGAATCTATCCCTTCCTTTCCATACAAGCTACCACATTGGTCCAAGCACTTGTAGCCCTTCTTGACTACAGCATCAATCTCTTCACTGACTTCCTTGTCTCCAGCCTCTCCTCTTTCCAGTCCATACTTTGCTGTCTGTATGATTTTTTTCTAAAAATAATCATCCTGAGCAGCTTTCCCCAATCCTCACAAATCACCAGTGGTTTTCCATCCATCACTGCATCAAGCAGAAACTCCTGATCATTGACCATCCTATCTGGAGCTCCTTCATATCTGACTGACCGCCACTTCCCCATTTGCAAAGCCCTTTGGAAATCCCATCTCTCAAAGGAAGCCTACCCCAACTAAGCGCTCACCTCCCCATCCTATTCGCCTACGAGATGGTAAGCTCTTTGAGGGTAGTTATCATATCTACTCTCTTGTATTCTACTCACATCTATTCTGTGGTACTTTCTCAAGTTTTTAATCCAGTGCTCCACACATAGTAGCTCTTAGTAAAATACCACTCCTAGATTCATTCATTTCAATTGTGTTTATTGAGCGCTTACTGGGTGCAGAGCACACTAGATAATCAATTGAAGTCAGTTTATTTATTCTGATTTCACCATTTGTAATACCTTCATATCTGTCTCCCCCATTAGAATGCAAGCTCTGTTGTCCTATCCCAACCACTTAGAACTATGCACCAGAGGTTGCTCAATAAATACTTTTCTATTACTCCTACTACTCATATTATTACTCCTTCTACTGCTATTACTATTATCACACATCTACCAGTCTGTTTGAAGCCTTGTCTTATGCTGTCGAATCATCGCCAACCCCTAGTGATGCCATGGAGAGAATGCCCCATCTCCCTTTGGAATCGTTCCCGGTAGCATACCCAGAGAGTTTTCTTGGTAAAAATACGGAAGTGGATTACCAATGCCTCCTTCCTTGCAGTCAACTTGACTCTCCACCCTCCATTCTCTGCCCAGCACAAGGGAGCTTTGACTTGTAGCAGATTGACTTCCATTTGCTAGCCGCTGCCCAAGCTAGGAGTGGAATGATTATGCCTCTGCTTGACTCTCCCTCCCATAGTCGAGACTAGTAGAGTACTGGAAACTCTCCAGGTGCGACCCTGAGAGGGGCTGTTGAAGCCAGCTAACTACAACAACATGGAGCTGAAGTTATCACCAGTTTTGTCAAGCATAAGAACAGAGACTAGTTTAATGACAACAATGATGAATAGCTGGCCTCCTACCCAAGCAAAATATATCTTTCAGAACATAGCACAATCATCCATCAGAAGCAAATAACCGTGAGGCTCAGATAAAAAGGAGAGCCATGTGAAGTAACAGGTGAGATCACCTTGCAGGTAAATCCAACTTCAAGAGCTTTAACCACAGCTTTGAATTGGACATATGAGCTTTAAAAAGCATCAGCAGCCCCTGTAAATCAATTTGTTGGTGCCATCAGCTGAAATTGCTTGCAGGTAGTGGGAAAACTTCTGTAGCTATCTCATCAGGAAGCCCTAAACAATCGGGCACAAGAACCTGTTATTGCCAACCCACATCTGAGGCCAGCTGTGCATGAAGTCAGTTCAGCAATCTGTCAGGTAAAAGAGTGGAAAGTACCCAGGTCAAAATAGATTACTTAGGGAGAGGGGAGCTACCAAATTTCAAGCATTATCTTTTCATATAAATTGCACCCAGTGATTGCTGCAGGAAGAAAGATGAAGTCATTCCATATGTTATGAAAGACATACAGATAATTCCAGTCCTTAAAAGGAAGGATGATCACACCATTTGCTATAACTACCATGGGATATCTTTAGTGGCCATAACTGGATAGCTTTGTATCCTGCCGACTCATCTCTTTACCCCATCACTGACAAAACAACTATCTCAGTAGAATCTCAATTTGGCTTTAGAGCAAGCAGAAGTACTGCAGATATGAGCTTTTGTGCAAAGCGGTTGCAGGAGAAATCTCAGGAACCAAATACTGGATTGTTACCCGAACATTTTGACATTTCTATGCTACGGAGCACTGTGAGCAAACTTGTCCGATCATCCAAAAGTCGTAACCATTTTATAACAATTCCACGATTGACTGTGTTCCTAATGGAGGCATGTTAGCTGCAGTCATTGTCATAGCAACAGGAGTTGTTAGTCATTTTGAACTATGCCCCAGGTATCAAAGAGGCAACAGCAAAATCCACCAAGGACATATATAGGGGCTTTTAGGAGGAATAATAGTATTGTTGACCAGATAGTATATATATATATACTTGTATATATATGTACTTGTATATATATATACACACACATATATATATATATGTACTTGTATATGTATATACTTGTATAGTATATATATATATATATACACTTGTTTCTGGGCTCCCTGGACATTTGATATGTCCATCCCCATCCTCATCCTCACATCATTTATGTATGTAACTATGAATTCTATATTATTTATATCATAAATGATTTATTTACAGTATTTATTTGCATTAATGTCTGTCTCCTCCTTCTAGACTGTAAGCTCATTGTGAGCAGGGAATGTTTCTACCAACTCTGTTGTATCGTACTCTTCCGAGTGCTTAGTACAGTTTTCTGCACACAGGAAGTGCTTGATATTGCACTCTCCCAAGCATCTAGAAACAGCATTGCCTAGTGGGTAGAGCGCAGGCAGGTCAGGGAGTCAGAAGGACCTGGGCTCTAAACCCCGCTTCACCACTTGTCTGCTATGTGACCTTGGACAAGTCACTTAACTTCTCTGTGCCTCAGTTAGCTCATCTGTAAAATGGGGATTAAGACTGTGAGCCCCATATGGTACAGGGACTGTATCCAACCCAATTAGCTTGTATCTATCCCAGCATGTAGAAGAGTGCTTGACATATAGTAAGTGCTTAACAAATATCATTATTATTATTATTATTATAGTGCCCTGCACACAGCAAGCACTCAATAAATACCCCTGTTATTGATGTTGATGACGATGATGATGTTTTGCACAAATGGAAAAGTGTTTAACCTGCATTATTTAGAATCCAAAATCTAGATATCCATGTTCCTTCAGTAACCTGCACCGTGTCACATCACAGAAGTTCTCTTGCTATAATTCTACACTTTCATCTGCTCAGCAACACTATTCTTCCCAAAGCCCCCACCACTATTCCAGATCTTTAACTCCCTCCTGACATCCCTGGTGCCCTCAATTCCTTCCTCACTAACTTCTTAATTAGCAAGATAAAAGTTATCAGATGTGAACTTCCAAAAGTACCACTCTCCCCTCCTCAATACTCTTCTGCTCTGACTTCCACATTCTCCTTCTTTCCCAATTGTCTCCCAAGAAGTCTCCCATCTGCTTTTAAAATCTAATCCCTCCCCTGTTACAATCGTTTGCCCCATCTACTTCTCCTCCTTAACTTTTCTCTGCTGCATTGGCTACTGTTGATCACTCTCTCTTCCTAGACACTTTTTCTGACCTTGGTTTCATTGACACAGACCCCTCCTGGTTTTCTTCTTATTCCTCTGATGGCTTCCTTTCAGTCTTGCTTCATGACTCTTTGGCCTTCTCTCACTTTTTAATTGTGGTTGTCCCCAGGAGGCTCAGTTCTGGGTCTTCTACTTTTCTGTTTCTTCATTCATTTTCACAGGAAGTTCATCTGCTAGCATGATTCAGCTACTACCTCCCATGTGGATGATTCCCACCTCTCACCTGCCGTACAGTCTTGCCTCCATAAAGATGACCTGTCTGGAACTTAAACATTATAGGAGAAGCAGTGGAAAGAGCACTGGTCTGCGAAGCAGTGGAAAGAGCACTGGTCTGCAATTAAGACCTGGGTTCTAATTCTTGCTCTGCCGCTTGCCTGCTGGGTGACCTTGGGAATGTCTTTTACTTCTCTGTGCCTTAATTTTGTCATCTGTAAAGTGGGACCTCAGTAGCTGTTCTACTGTCCCTGTCCTCTTTCAACCAGGAGCTCTGAGTGGGACAGGGACTTTGTCAAATCTGGTTATCTTGCATTAACCCTAGTGTTTAGTACAGTACTTGACAGATAGGAAGTGCTTAGCAAATGCCACAATAATTGTTATTGATATGGAAAAAACTGGCAATATGACTAAACTAATTTTCCTACCACAGTTGACAATACCACCATCCTTCCTGCCCCAGAAGCTTGAAATCTTGGTGTCATCTTTGATTCTTCTCTGCCTTTCACCTTTCTCCTTCAGATAGCACATTCAAGGATCTGAAGATCCCCCAGGAGCCTCTCTTCCCGAGTAGGTGAAGACAAAACATAAATTCCTCTCTTTCAAACATTGCTGTGACTGCCAAGTAGCAACTCAGTATTCTGAGGACCAGAGGCCAGACGGAAATATACCTGCTTCCAATATTGTGTTTCTCATTGATGACTCAAACTTCTGTGCCTCATGAGAAATAGACACTTTCTTGACCTTTTTATCCTGATTCATTTAATATTGTTCTGCAAAGGGATTTATACATATTCCTTGTCACCATTCAGTTCTGTATCTAGTATGGTGCCTGGCACATAGTAAGCGCTTAACAAATACCATAATGAATTGATTATTACTAAAGGCCAAAATAATATATGATACAAAACTCCTGACTCGCCCCAAATCTCTTCTGTAGAGTGTTGGCCAACCCAATTTATTTGTATTCACCAGCAGCACTCAGTACAGTCCCTGGCATGCAGTAAGCACTTAAATACCACAGTTATTATCATTTTAGGAGCTATGCCTCCTTCAAATGGAGATTGTCCAGTGGTGGATCAAAGTAGTAGAGAAGCAGCGTGGCTTAGTGGATAGAGCATGGGCCTGGGAGTCAGAAGGACCTGGGTTCTAATCCCGGCTCTGCCCCAGGTCTGCTGTGTGACCTTGGGCAAGTCACTTAACTTCTCTGGGCCTCAGTTACCTCATCTGTAAAATGGGGATTAAGACTGTGAGCCCCATGTGGGACAGGGACCGTGTCCAACCTGCTTAACTTGAATCTACCCCAGAGCTTAGAACAGGGCTTGGCACATAGTAAGTGCTTAACAGATAACATTATTATTATTATTAGTAGTAGTATTTATTAAGCACTTACTGTACCCAGACCATTTTACTAAGGGCTGGGAAGAGTATACAAGTGGGAATTAGATCCTCTCCCTGCTTCTCTGGGGGCTCACAATCTAAGTCTATTTCATATTGTCTTCCCTATGTTGATCTTGTCATTCTCCCACTTGCACAGAAGAATATACCTCTATGAGGCACCAAGTTTTTCATTCTAGAGAAAGATGAATGCAGATCGAGGAATTACATAATGTGTGAGATTAGAAGTTGGCTCTATTCCCTTCAATTAGTCCTCAGTAGAACCCCCTCTTAGGGTCGCACCTGGCGAGTTTCCAGCACTCTACCAGTCTCGACTATGGGAGGGCGAGTCTAGCAGAGGCCTACCCATTCCATTCCTAGCTTGGGCAGTGGCTAGCGAGTGGAAGGCAATCTGCGACAAGTCAAAACTCACCCATTCTGGGCAGCAGCAGCACGGGAGAGAGTCGAGGGCGGAGACTCTGGTTTGCTGCGCGGAAGGAGGCAACGGTAAACCACTTCCATATTTTATCAAGAAAACTATGGATACACTACCAGAACAATTGCAGATGGAGGTGGGGTGTTCTGGGAGAGATGTGTCCATGGTGTCGCCATGGGATGGAGACGACTCAACAGCCTAAGGCAAGACAAGATTTACTGAACACTCACTGTGTGCAGAGGACTCTACCAGGTCTGTGAGGAGCTACAAAGAGCCTTGCTATATTTACTAATCTCACACGTGGGGGTGGAAGTAATATTAAAGATTCATTTGGGAAAGAAGTCAAACTTCACAAATAAGTTATATGTTTCAAATTTACTGCCTCTTATGTGTAATACCTTCCCCCGAAAACTAAGAGATTCTAGGGTGATGAAGGAGCCTTCTTAGAAAGGGGCAATGTCTGGAAAATGCTTGAGCCTTTGAAATCATTTTGGAAGGTTTTGAATGGTTTTAAAATTCCAGCAACTCTTTTGAATGACCAAACCATTCCAAATCACCCCCAAATCATTAGTACAATATTTGTGGTTTCAAGGATGTTTTGAAATCACAGTGCCTTATCAAAACAATTTCAAAATGATTTAAACATTTTGGGGGTTTTGAAATGGATTCTAAATGCTTACTGACATTTTCTTAATTGTTTTGAATGCTTTGATTGGTCAAAATGCTTTGAAAATGACTTGAAAGAGTTTGAAGTAGTTCAGGAAAGATTGATGCAGATTTGTTGCGGGGTTTGTGGAGGTTTTTCTTGGTAGTACTTAGGTCTTTGTATAGAAAGTGCCATCGTAGAGGTGCTTTTCTCAGAGATTAAAGAAGAAATTAAGGAATGACCTACATAAATCTCTATTTTAATATAGTGGCTTTTCATAGGGGGATCTGAAGTAATTGAAGCCACTTTTCACCTTGATATAGAGAAGCAGCCTGGCTTAGTGGAAAGAGCAGAGGCTTGGGAGTCAGAGGTCGTGGGTTCTAATCCTGGCTCCACCACTTGTCAGCTTTGTGACTTACCCAAATGGGGACGAAGACTGTGAGCCCTATGTGGGACAACCTGATTACCTCGTATCTACCCCAGCGCTTAGAAGAGTGCTTGGCAAATAGTAAGTGCTTAACAAATACCATAATTATTATTATTAGAGAAGCAACATGGCTTAGTGGAAAGAGTACTGGCTTGGGAGTTAGAAGTCATGGGTTCTTATCCCGGCTCTGCCACTTGTCAGCTATGTGACCTTGAGCAAGTCATTTAACTTCTGTGTGCCTCAGCTACCTCATCTGTAAAATGGGGATGAAGACTTTGAGCTCCGCGTGGGACAACCTGATTACCTTGTATCTACCCCAGTGCTTAGAACAGTGCTTGGCACATAGTAAGCGCTTAACAAATACCAACATTATTATTATCATTATTAACCCAACTTTAGCATTTGTTGACAAACTGGTTGAGTTGTGGATAGGGAAATGCCAAGTAAAATCCAGTCCTTGTAACAATACATCAAGTGCAAGCCTTATGTTTATCTTAAATGCCACACGCGGTCAAAATCAGAACTAGTGAAATGACCAGATTTTTCTTCAACTAGAATAGGATGAATGTGAGCCATTAAAGGGAGATGGGAAGAAAGAACATGGATGAAAGAGAGAGAGAAAATAGGGGCCAAAGAAAAAGGAATTGTTGAGAGGAGTAGGGGTCAGAAAAGGAGACAAGAAAAAGAGAGAAAATGGAGGAGGAGGAGAGAAGTAATTTGGTCCAGTGGAAAGAGAGCACAGGTCTGGGAGTCTGAGGACTTGGGTTCTATTCCTGGCTCTGCCACTTGCCTGCTGTACGACCTTGGGCAAGTCACTGAACTTCTCTGTATTTCAGTTTCTTTCTATGTAAAATGGGAATTAAAATACCTTTCTCCCTTCTACTTAGCCTGTGAGCGCCACGTAGAACAATAATAATAATAATAATAATAATTGTGGTTTTTGCTAAGCCCTTACTATGTATCAGGCACTGTACTAAGTGCTGGGATGGATACAAGCAAATCGGTTTGGATACAGTCCCTTGTCCCACATGGGGCTCACAATCTCAATCCCCATTTTGCAGGTGAGGGAACTCAGGCACAGAGAAGTGAAGTGACTTGACCAAGATCACACAGCAGACAAGTGGCGGAGCCAGGATTAGACCCCATGACCTTCTGGCGCCCAGGCCCGTGCTCTAGCCACTACACCATACTGTTTCTCCAACCTGATTATATTCTATCTAACCCATCGCATAGAATAGTGGTTGGCCCTTAACAAATACCAAAAAAAAAAAAATAATAAAAATAAGTGTCAGGGGGAGAAGAAAAGGAATAGGAGAAAGGGGAAAAGCGATGACTCCCAAGCATCACCATCCCCTGCCATTGCAACCAGAACAATTGTCAGCTGCCCACCACCACTACCTGAGCAGGAAAAGTTAGCAGAAGTAGAAAATGGCAGGGAGGAGGAAGAGAGGAGAGGCTGCCATACCTTTTCCTCATTCTTTTCTATCTCTTCCCTCTCCAATTTTTCATTCCCCTTCTCCTCTGCTGCAGTGGCAAGGGATACATTCCATCTTTTTTATTTTAATCTATGTTGCTGCCCTGTTCTAACCGTTCTGGAAAATACCAGGTAAGGACCTAGGTTGGGCCAACTCAGTTATACAGGTGGAAGAGATGACAATGCTGTCTCTGAAGAGGCACTCTGACAACCATCATTCTCCCATTTAAAGTCAGACAACTGGCCACCCGAAGACAAACAATAATAATAATAACAATAATAACAGTGGTATTTGTTAAGTGCTTACTATGTGCCAGGCATTGTAGTAAGCATAGAGGTAGATGCCAGAAAATAGGATTGTTTCTAGTCCAGAAACAGATCACTAAAGATGATCTGAGGACATGACTAATGAGATAGATGGCAGTTGCTTTTGTTAGCAGTTTTTTTTTTCCAAACCATTCTCTTTTTCTCACCTTGATTCAACAACATGAAGTAATGAGTTTTGTCTCTCCTGAGCCCAATTAAACGTGACCACTGTGTTCTCTATCACTATCAGTCCCTTTCTGGAAATGGTAATGACCCAGATTTTCCAGTTAGGACATCTCCCTATGCACCCAGAGTTCCTTTTGCCATCCATACCCCCCTACTGCTCCCAAAACAGTGTATGAGGAAGGGGATTTGGGTTAGCTCTCAACTTTCTTAATTCCAGTCCAGAGCAAAATATTCTCAAGTGTGGGCCATCCAATAAGTGAGCAAAGGCAGATGCTACCTTCCTGCTGCTACCTTTTTCCTCCATATGGTAGAAGTAAAGCCGAAAAAGACAAATAGGATGAGGTGATTTGCAGCCTGAACTTGGGGTAATTGTGCTACATACCTGGCTCCTGTGATAATGGTTTTAACTTTCCTGAAACAAAGAGGCAAAACATTTAGAGAAGCTTCTCTCTCTTTCCATTCCCCATACCCTTTCCCCCGGATTAGTGATGATTCTAGTCGATATTTAACATTCCTCGGTGTGGGCACTGTTATTATCTGGACATAGTGGATAGAGCACGGGCCTGGGAATCAAAAGCTCATGGGTTCTGATCCCAGCTCTGCCACTTTTCTGTTGTGACCCTGGGCAAGTCACTTCACTTCTCTGTGCCTCAGTTACCTGATCTGTAAAATGAGGATTGAGACTGCGAGCCCCACATGGGACAGGGACTGTGTCCAACTTGATTTGTCTGTATCCACCCCAGTGCTTAGTACAGTGCCTGGCACATAGTAAGCGCTTAACAAATGCCCAACACCCAGTACAGTGCCTGGAACATAACGCTTAACAAATGCCCTAATTTTTACTTGTTCATTAAAATAATGGCTCTATTAACAGCTTTTGTGTTTCTTGGGGCTATGGTGATCTCAACATGCTCATATTGCCATTTCTCAAAAATGACATATTGCAGTAGTGCTATTTTAATAGTTGGTCATTTTTTCATGCCTACATAAAAAAAATGAACCTTTGAGATTCAAATGCTGTTTATTGTTGGTATTTTTAGTTTGCTTTTTTCTTGGATGTTGGTAAGAGGAAATCATTTCATTTGGACATTTTCCCCATGATTTTGGTGAATTGAGAATGCATTCACTGATAAGTTATTCTAACTGAATGATTAATAACTCAAGAGCATCTATAATCAATTGCTCTGGGCAGTGCATTGTCATTATATCAGCTTTTTCTGTTAATGGACTCCATCCCTTCATTGATCCTTAGGGTCTTCAATATTTGTGTGGATGTCCCTGATGACCCTTCCACTGTCTACTTCCTCTCACTCCTCAACTCCAGTAACCTCCTGCTCCACCCCACCTCACACACTCACCAATTTGGGCAGACACTTGATCTCATCATCTCCAGTCACTGAACAATCTCTACCCTCTCCAACTCTGAAATTCCTCTATCAGACCACAACTTCCTCGCCTAGTCTTTCCCTCACACGGCCACTCCCCATAAATCTGTCCTGTTCTCTCAAAGAGACCTCTGATCTTTTGACTCCCTCCAATACTCTAAAGCCATCATCCTGCATTTGCCCTCTATACCTAAACTACCTTCTCTTGGTGCATAAATCGACACCTTCAGTATCACTCTCTCCACTGAATTGAACTCCCCTGTTCCCCTGTCTCTCTGTCAATCTTGTACCACCAATCCGCAACCCTGGATCAACTCCACAGTTAATTTCCTTCACTTCTGTGCTCGAGCTGTAGACTGCAGCCTGAAGAAATCCAGACTTCAGTCTGACCTCATCCATCTGAATTTCATTCTCACCTGATACAATTCTGCCCTGTCCTCTTTCTGACAACAATACTTCTCCTTCCTAATTGACTCCCTTATCCATTGCCCTTGCCAGATATACCAGATATTTAAGCTTTCTCCTCAAACCTTCTTTCCCCCTCCCAAACCATCTCTTTCTCCTATTGACCTAGCCACACGATTATTGATGAAGTTGAAACCATCAGGCATGGACTCTCTAAAATCTTTTCTCCTCTCCAGTCCCCCTTCCTCCTCTAGCCTCTTTGACTTTCTCATGATGATGATGATGGTGGTGGTATTTGCCAAGCGCTATGTGCTGAGCACTGTTCTAAGAGCTGGGGTAGATACAAGGTTAACAGGTTGTCCCACGTGGGGCTCACAGTCTTTATCCCCATTTTACAGATGAGGGAACTGAGGCCCAGAGAAGTGAAGTGACTTGCCCAAAGTCACACAGCTGACAAGTGGTGGAGTCAGGCTTCGAACCCATGACCTCTGACTCCCAAGCCCATGCTCTTTCCACTAAGCCACGCTGCTTCCAACAGTAGCTCCAGAAGAGACCTCTTGCTGCCTCCCAAAATCTACCCCCTGCAACTATACCTCTAAGCCCATCCCTCATAAAATACTTGTCCCTTCCCTTCTTCCCTCCTTGACCACTGTCTTCAACTGTTCACTTTCCAGTGCCTTCTTCCCCATTACTTTCAAACATGCTTACGTATCCCCTAACCTAAAAATCCCTCTTTTTTTTAAATGGCATTGGTTAAGCACATATTATGTGTCAAACACTATCCTAAGCCCTGGGGTAGGTACAAGTTAATTAGGTCAGACGCAGTCCGTTTCCTGCATGGGGCTCACAGTCTAAGAAGGAGGGAAAACAGGCATCACCAATGAATATTCATTCATTCATTCATTCATTCATTCAGTTGTATTTTTGAGCACTTAATGTATTTAGAGCACTGTACTAAGTGCTTGGAATGTACAGTTCAGCAACAAATAGAGACAATCCCTATCCCACAATGGGCTCACAGTCTAGAATGGGGGAGACAGACATCAAAATAAGTAAGCAAACATCAGTGGCACCAATATAAATGAATAGAATCATAGGTATATACACATCATTAATAAAATAAATAATAAATATGTACATATATACACAAGTGCTGTGGGGAGGGAGGGGAGTAGAGCAGAGGGAGGGAGTCGGGCGATGGGGAGGGGAGGAGGAGCAGAGGAAAAAGAGGGCTTAGTCTGGGAAGGCCTCCTGGAGGAGGTGAGCTTTCAGAATGGCTTTGAAGGGGGGAAGTGTGCTAGTTCGACAGATGTGAGGAGAGAGGGCATTCCAGGCTAGAGGTAGGATGTGAGCCAGGGGTCGACAGTGGGACAGGCGAGAATGAGGCACAGTGAGGAGGTTAGCCGCAGAGGAGTGGAGTGTGTGTGCTGGGCTGGAGAAGGAGAGAAGGGAGGTGAGGAAGGATGGGGCAACGTGATGGAAAGCCTTGAAGCCAATAATGAGGAGGTTTTGCTTGATACAGAGGTTGATAGGCAACTACTGGAGATTTATAAGGAGTGGGGTGACATGCCCAGAGTATTTTTGTAGAAAGATAACCCGGGCAGCAGAGTCAAGTATAGACTGAAGTGGGAAGAGGCAGGAGGTTGGGAGGTCAGAAAGGATGCTGATGCAGTAATCCAGTAGGGATATGATGAGTGATTGTAACAACAAGGTAGTGGTTTGGATAGAGAGGAAAGGGCGGATCTTGGCGATGTTGTGAAGGTGAGACCGGTAGGTTTTGGTGATGGATTGGGTGTGTGGGGTGAATGAGAGAGCGGAGTCAAGGATGACACCAAGGTCTTGGGCTTGTGAGACAGGAAGGATGGAATAGTTGAGGAACCTGAAGCACAGAAAATCTGAGTGACTGGCCCAAGATCACAAAGCAAGCAATTGGCAGAGCTGGGATTAGAACCCAGGTCTTTTGATTCCCAGGCCCATCCTCTCTCCACTAGGCCGTACTGCTTCTCCCTTTATGCCGTGGCTGCATACAGTTATTGCCCCATCTCCCTCCTACCATCCCTCTCAAAACTCCTTGAGAGAGTTGTCTACACGTTGCTGTCTCCACTTTCTCTCCTCCAATCCTCATTCATTCAATTGCATTTATTGAGCACTTACTGTATGCAGAGCACTGTACTAAGCACTTTGGAGAGTACAATACAATAATAAACACATTCCCTGCCCACAGTGAGCTCACAGTCTAGAGTGGAGGAAACAGACATTAATATCGATAAATAAATTACAGATAAGTATGTGAATGCTGTGGTGCTGGGAGTGGGGAAGAAGAAATAGAGCAAGTCGGGGAGATGCAGAAGGGAGAGGGAGAAGAGGCAAGTGGGGAGGTTAGTCAGTCAAGACCTCTTGGAGCAGATGTACCTTCAATAAGCCTTAGAAGGGGAGGAGAGTAATTGTCTGTCAGATTTGAGGAGGGAGGCCACTCCAGGCCAGAGAAAGGACATGGGCCAGGGATCAGTGGTGAGATAGATGAGATCGAGGCTCAATGAGAAGATTAGCATTAGAGGAGCAAAGTATGTGGACTGGGTTGTAGTAGGAGAGTAGTGAGGTGTGGTTGGAGGGGGGAAAAGTGCTTAAATGCTTTAAAGCCAGTGGTGAGGAGTTTTTGTTTGAAGTGGAGGTGGATGGGCAACCACTGGAGTTTTTTGAGGAGCGAGGTTGCATGTCTTGAACGTTTTTGTGGAAAAATGATCCAGGCAGCAGAGCAAAGTGGAGTAGGGAGAGGCAGGAGGCTTGGAGGTCAGCCAGGAGGCTGATGTAATAATCCAGGTGGGATAGGATGACTGATTGTATGAACATGGTAGCAGTTTGGATGGAGAGGGAAGGGAGGCTTTTAGTGATGTTTTAAAGGTAGGATGACAAGATTTAGTGATGGATTGGTTATGTGGGTTGAATGAGAGAGAGGATTTAAGGATAATCCCAAAGGTTACAGGCCTGTAAGGAAATATGGTGGTACCATCTACAGTGATGGGAAAGTCAGGGGGAGGATAGGGTTTGGGTGGGGAGATAAGGAGTTCTGTTTTGGACATATTAAGCTTAAGGTGATGGGAGGACATTCAAGAAGAGATGTCTTAAAGGCAGGAGAAAATGTGAGACTGCAGAGAGGGAGAGAGATCAGGGCTGGAGATGTAGCTTTGGGTATCACGCATATAGAGGTGGTAATTGAAACCATGGGAGTGAATGAGTTCTCTATAGGAGTGAGTGTAGATGGAGAATAGAAGGGGACCCAGAACTGAACCTTGAGGGACCACCACAGTTAGGGGGTGGAGACAGAGGAGGAGCCCATAAAGGAGAATGAGAATGAGTGGCCATAGAGATAAGAGGAGAACCAGGAACGGATAGTGTCAGTGAAGCCAAGGTTGGATAATGTGTCCAGGAGAAGGGGGTTGTCCACAGTGTTGAAGGCAGCTGAGAGGTCAAGGAGAATTAGGATGGGGTAGAGGCCATTGGATTTGGTAAGAAGGGGATCATTGGTGACCTTTGACAGGGCAGTTCCTGTGGAGTGAAGGGGACAGAAGCCAGATTGGAGGGAGTCAAGGAGAGAATTAGAGGAGGGGAATTTGAGGCAGTGGGTATAGAAAACTCGCTCAAGGAATTTGGAGAGGAATGGTAGGAGGGATATGGGGGGATAACTGGAGGGAGCCGTGGGGTCAAGGGAGGGGTTTTTTAGGGGAGGGGAAGGATGGGCATGTTTGAAAGCGGTGGAGAAGAAGCTACTGGAGAGCGAACAGTTGATGATGGCTGTTAGGGAGGGAGGGGGCAAGAGTTTTGATAAGGTGTGAAGAAATGAGGTCAGATGCACAGTTGGAGGCAGGAGATCTCCTCTAGAGATACTGCTGGGAAGGATGGGAGAGTTGAAGAGGGAGCCAGAATGGGTAAGGACTTTGGCGATTTTAGGGACATCACATCTGATAATGTAAATTTTCTTAATTAGTGACCTGGTAACCGGGGGTAAGGAATGGGGGAGGCAGAGGGACGGGGGCCTGAGGAAGGAGTTAAAGGTCTGGAACAACTGGTGAGGGTGATAAGCATGGGTGTCAATGAGGGTGGAGAAATAATTTTGCCGGGTAGAGTAGAAGGCAGAGTTGAAGCATGCAAGGATAAACTCGAATTGGACCAAGTCAGCCTGATATTTAGATTTTCACCAGCACCGCTCTGTGGCTTGGTTTCCACCCCTTTCACTCCATGAAAACAGCCCTTTTTAAGGTCACCAACGACCTTCTTCTCACCAAATCTTATGGCCTCTCCTCCATCCTAATCCTAAACCTTTCAGCTGCCTCTGACACTGGGTACCCTCCATTTCTCATTCATTCATTCAATAGTATTTATTGAGTGCTTACTATGTGCAGAGCACTGTACTAAACTCTTGGAATGTACAATTCTCCTTGAAACGTTATCCAACCTTGACTTCACTGACATTGTCCTTTCCTGTTCTCCTTCTAACTCTCTGACAACTCCTTCTCAGTCTCATTTGCAGACTCCTCCTCTGCCTCCCATCCCCTGATGGTGGGTGGGCAGGGTGGCCCTCAAGGCTTAGTTGGGTCCCCTTCTATTCTCCATATATGCTCCCTCCCTTGGAGAACTCAATCATTCCCATGGGTTCAACTACTATTTTTTGCAGATGATTCCCAAATGTACATCTCCAACCTTGGCCTCTCTCCTCTGCAGACTCTTATTTCTTCCTGCCTTTGGGACATTTCTACCTGTATGTCCCACAGGCACCTCAAACTAAACATGTCCAAAACAGAACTCCTTATCTTCCCACCCAAAAACTGGCTTCTCCTACTTTTCCCCTAACACTGAACAATACCACTATCCTCCCTATCTCACAAGCCCTTAACCTTGACATTGTCCTCGACTCCTCTCTCCCATACAACCCACATATTCAATCTGTCACCAAATCCTTCCGATTCTACTTTTACAATATTGCTAAAATCTACCCTTTCCTCTCCATCTGAACTGCTACTATGCTGATCCAAGCACTATTCTCTCCCACCTTGAATACGGCATCTGCCTCCTCAATGACCTCCCTGCTTCCTGTCTCTCCCCGTTCCAGGCCATACTTCACTCTGCTTCCTGGATCACTTTTCTTAAAAAAAAAAAAACATTCATTCCTTGTTTCCCCACTTCTCAAAAACCTCTAGTGGTTGCCTATCCTTCTCCTCCACATCAGATAGAAACTCCTTACCATCAGCTTTAAAGCACTCAATCAACTTGCCCCTCCTATATTATACCTCACTGATTTCCTACTACAGCCCAGCCTGCACACTTCGCTCCTCTGGTGCAAGCTTTTTCACCGTACCCTGTTCTCATCTATCTCACTGCTAACCCCTTGACTATGTCCTTCCTCTGGCCTGGAACTTCCTCCTCCTCCATATATGCCAAACCACCTTCAAGGCCTTATGTAGGTCACATTTTCTCCAAGAGGCACACCTTGACTAAATACTCGTGCCCCAACTCCCTCTTCCTTCTGTGTCTTCTATGCACTTGGATCTCTACCCTTTGGGCAGTTGGTATTCACCCTAACCTCAGCTCCACAGCATTAACGTGCATATCCATAATTTACTCATTTATATTACTATCTGTCTTCCCTTCCAGACTGTAAGCTCGTTGTGGGCAGGGACTGTGTTTACCAACTCTATTGTATTGTTCTCTCCCAAGTGCTCTGCCCACAGTAAGTACTCAATAAATACTATTGATTGATCAATCGTGGCTGAGTGGTTAAGACGGTGGACTAGAAATACAATCGTGTTTCCCCGTGCAGGTTCAAATCTTGCCTACTATGCCCTTTGAGAAGCAGCATGGCATAGTGGATAGAGCACAGGCCTCAGAGTCAGAAGGTCATGGGTTCTAATCCCAACTATGCCACTTCTCTGCTGTGTGACCTTGGGCAAGACACTTCATTCCTCTGGGCCTCAGTTACCTCAATCTGTAAAATGGAGATTGAGACTGTGAGCCCCACGTGGGACAGTGTCCACCCAGATTTGCTTGTATCCATCCCAGTGCTTAGTACAGTGCCTGGCACATAGTAAGTGCTTAACAAATACCGATATTATTATAGAGAAGCAGCATGGCTTAGTGGATAGAGCCCAGGCCTGAGAGTCAGAAGGTCATGGATTCTAATCCAGGCTCTACCACGTATCTGCTGTGAGACCTTGGGCAAATCACTTCACTTCTCTGGGCCTCAGTTACCTCACCTGTAAAATGAGGATTAAGAGTGTGAGCCTGTGGGAGAGGGACTACATCTAACCTGACGACCTTGTATCTACCCCAGCGCTTAGAACAGTGCTTGTTACATAGTAAGCACTTAAATACCATAATAATAAAAATTATTATTATAATTATTACTACTAATGGACACAACTTCCCAGAAGGACAGCCCATGGAAAAAACTGGGAAATCAGTTGATATGCACCCAGCTAAATTGTGTCAAAGAAAGAACTCAGACTAGATATTTGAGGACTTGACTTCCACCACCCAGACACCATCAACAAGATACTGATTGTCCCCAGAGGAAACGGATAAGTGAACTTCTGTACAAACTTCCATCACTGGGTGGAGCTATAGCCTCTTGCTGCTTTTCATTGCCATATTAGATACAGTGCGTGTGTCTGAACACTCTGGGTGGTTCTGGATCTTTCAAAGGAGGACCAGGGATGCAGGATGGGACCTGAATAGGACCAGGGTGGGCATGAGAGACAGGTCACCAGTTTTTGGGGTGCTCCTGGGGGAACAGAGAACTTCCTGAAACAAAGCTGGAAAGGCAGAAAAGTGGTTGGTGTGACAGAGATGGAAAGAGAAGAAAGAGGAGGGATGGAAAAAGTCAGGGGTGACAATAAGGTAGGGGTGAGGAGGGAGGGCATAAAGAGGAGGAGGAGGGAGAGTGAAGAAGACAGGAGAGACGGGCAGGACAGGGTAGGATGAGAGGAGAAAGGAGGGATAAAAGTCAGGTGACAGAGAAAAGAAGGGGTTAGACTAAAGGGGAGAGAGAGAAAAAGAGAGGGGCAAAGTGGAAGAGGAGGAACAGAGAGGGAGAGAGAGAAAATGGACAGGAAGAAAAAGAGGGAGAAAAATGTAAGAGGGGAGAGCGAAAGAGATAAAGAGTAAGGGACAGAGGAGGAGAAATGGGGAGAAAAAGAACTTGTTGGAGCAGCCTAGTGTCAAGAGCATGGGTTTGGGAGTCAGAGGTCATGGGTTCTAATCCCAGTTCCATCACTTGTCTGCTGTGTGACCTTGGGCAAGCCACTTAACTTCTCTGTGCCTCAGTTCCCTCATCTGTAAAATGGGGGTGAAGACTGTGAAGACCCACGTGGGGCAACCTGATTACCTTGTATCTACCCCAGCGCTTAGAACAGTGCTTGGCAGATAGTAAGCGCTTAACAAATGCCATTTGGACTCAACCTGCCATTTGGTACCATTTGTTGCTGCATTAAGCACCCCCACCTATCAATCAACCAGTCATATTTATTGAGCACTTACTGTGTGCAGGGCACTGTACTAAGTGCTTGGGTGAGTACACAAAATATAACAGACCTATTCCCCACCCACAACGAGCTTACAGTCTAGAGGGGAAGCCAGACATTAATATAAATAAATTACGGCTATTTACATAAGTGGGTGGGGCTGGGGGTGGTGAAAAAGGAAGTGTGTCAGAGTGACACACAGGGAGTGGGAAAAGAGGAAATGAGGGTTTAGTCAAGGAAAGCACCCTGGAGGAGATACTCTTCCAATAAGGTTTTGAAGATGGGAAGAGCAATCATCTGTTGGATATGAAAAGGAAGGGCGGTCCAGGCCAGAGGCAGGGTGAGTGCGTGAGAGGTTGGCAGCAAGATTGATGAGAACTGCATACAGTGAGAGGAACAAAATGTGTGGGCTGGATTGCAGCTGGATTGTAGCTGGATTGTAGAGTAGCAAGGTGAGGTAGGAGGGGGCGAGGTGATTGAGCGCTTTAAAGCCAGTGGTAAGGAGTGGGGTGGATGGGCAACCACTGGCTATTCTTGAGGAGTGAGGAAACATGGACTGAACGTTTTTGGATAAAAATGATCTAGGCAGCAGAGTGAAGTATGGACTGGAGTGGGGAGAGACAGGAGGCAGGGAGGTCAACAAGGAGGCTGATACAGTAATCAAGACAGGATAGGATAAGTAGATTAAGGGGGTAGCATTTTGGATGGAGAGAAGAAGACAGGTTTTAGTGATGTAAAGGTTGAACTGACATGATTTAGTGGTAGATTGAATATGTGGGTTGAATTAGAGAAAGGAGTCAAGGATAATGCCAAGGTTATGGGCTTGTGAGACAGGAAGGATGGAGGTGCCATCTGCAGTGATGGGAAAGTCAGTGGCAGGACAGGGTTTGGGCAAGAGTTCTGTTGGGGGCATGTTAAATTTGAAGTGATGGCAGGACATCCAAGTAGAGATGTCTTGAAGGCAGGAGGAAATGCAAGACTGCAGAGAGGAAGAGAGAACAGGGCTGGAGATGTAGATTTGGGAATCATCCACATAGAGGTGGTAGTTGAAGCCTTGGGAGTCAATGAGTTCCCTAAGGGAGTGGATGTAGATGGAGAGTAGAAGGGAATCCAAAACTGAACCTTGAGGGATACCCACAGTTAGCAGGTGGGAGGCAGAGAAGGAGCAGAGAATGAGTGGCCAAAGAGATAGTTGGAGAACCAGAGAGGGTAGTGTCAGTGAAGCTGATGTTGGATAACGTTTCTAGGTGAAGGGGGTGGTCGGCAGTGTCAAAGGCAGCTGAGAGGTTAAGGAGGATTAGGATGGAGTAGAGGCCGTTGGATTTGCCATGAAAGAGATCATCTGTGTCCTTTGAGAATGTGGTTTCTGAGGAGCGAAGGGGATGGAAGGCAGTAGGTGTAGACAATTTGCTCAAGGGGTTTGGAAAGTAAAGGTAAGATGGAGATGGGGCAATAACTGCAGAGAGTTGTGGGATCAAGGGACTTTTTTAGAAGGGAAGATGTGAGCAGGCTTGAAAGCAGTGGGGAAGAAGGCATTGGAAAGTGAACAGTTGAAGATGGCAGTCAGGGAGGAAAGAAGGGAGAGGGCAAGTGCTTTGATAAGGTGCAAAGGGTGATAAAGTGATCAGAAGTGCAGGTGGAGAAGGTGAGACAAAGCAGGCCTCCTCTTGAGATACTGTTGGGAAGGATGGGAGAGTTGAAGAAAGGGTGGGAGGAGGGAGGAACTGGTGAGGAGTGCTTTCCCCCTTCAAAGTCCTACTGAAGACTCACCTCCTCCAGGAGACCTTCCCAGACTAAGCCCCCTTTTTCCTCTGTTCCCCCTCCCCTCCCCATAGCCCCGACTCGCTCCCTTTGCTCCCCACCATAGCACTTTGTGTATATATGTACATTTTTATAATTCTATTTGTATTGATGCTATTGATGCCTGTTTACTTGTTTTGATGCCTGCCTCCCCCCTTCTAGACTGTGAGCCCGTTGTAGGCAGGGATTGTCTCTGTTTTATTGCTGAATTGTGCTTTCCAAGTCCTTAGTACAGTGCTCTGTACACAGTAAGCCCTCAATACATATTATTGAATGAATGATTGAGCAGGGGAGGTTTTAGGAAAATCCTCTCTGATAGTTTCAATTTTTTCAATAAAGTAGGTAGCCAGGTTATTGTGGGTAAGACATAGGGGAAGAGGGGGGAAAGGACATTTGAGGAGAGAGTTAAACATCTGGAACCACTGGGGAGGGCAATAGGCATGAGTTTCCATAAGGATAGAGAAATAATTTTACTGGGCAGGGGAAAGGTAGAGTTAAAGCATGCAAGGATGAATTTGAGGTGGATGAGGTTGGCCTGATATCTGGATTCCTGCCAGCAGCACTCTGCGGCTCATGCACAGGAACGAAGGAAACGGAGCGTGGAGGTGATCCAGGACTGTGGGGTAGTGGTACGAGATCGAAGAAGGGATGGGGGAATTAGGGGAGCAAGTGCAGTTTAGTAGAGAGGGTGGCGTTGAGGTGGCCAATTTGGTCATCTAGGGAAGGTAGTTTGGGTATGGAGGCTAAGTGGGGCATGATGACTTGAGAAAATTGGTTGGCATCAAAAGATTGGCGGTGTCTGAGCGAGAACAGGGCTGATCTGTGGCAGGGAGGAGGTGTATGTGGCAGGTGAGGAGGTTGTGCAACTTGGGGCCCAGCAGCCAGCTGGACACACTGCTTGATTGAAGGCAGTAGTAGTCACACTGGCTGCTGTGAACACCATTTGGAGCAGACTAACAATCCAATCATGAAGGAAATTCCAAGAAGCAGCATGGGAATGACCAGTTCAACCATGGCGATGGAAGCAGGAGCAGCACTGGCTATCGTTGCCACCAGAAATAATGAGGAGGAAGGGGCTGGGTTGTTTCACCTTTACTCCTCCATCTCCTTGCTACCGTGCTGCCACTAGAATTGTCGGGTCGGGTCTCACCCAGCAACCTGGCTCAAAGGGGGATTCTAATGGGATATGCCAGAGCCTTTCAGATACTGGAATAGAATTCTAAAGAATTCAGAATCTGGTCTGATGCATTCTGTATTGTCAAACTTTCCTGAGAGATTCACAACATCCAAGGGTTGTCCAGTCTGGTTAAAGGAAGTTGCTTTGAATCCTTTGAATCCCCTGACACCTTCCCAGGTTGCAGGAGCCAACTTTACAGAACCTACATTCCTCCCCCTCTCCTACAACTGCTAAGGCTACCCCGAGTGTCTTCCCTCATGATTATTATTATTATTATTAATAATAAGAGATTTGTTAAGCACTTACTATATGCCAGACACTCTACTAAGCACTGGGGTGGCTACAAGCAAATCGGGTTGGATATAGTCCCTGTCCCACACAGGGCTCACAGTCTTAATCCCCATTTTACAGATGAGGTAACTGAGGCACAGAGAAGTCAAGTGACTTGCCCAAGGCCAGACAGCAGACAAGTGGCAGAGCGGAATTAGAACCCATGACCTTCTGGTTTCCAGGCCTGTGCTCTATCCACTATGCCATGCTGCTTTCCAGAGTGATCAGGGGGATCTCTAGGACAACCCTGCCTTCAAGGGCGTGGTCTGAGTTCATTGTCAAACTCGCTGTGAGGTTAGCTCAGCTAAAGCACTTTCTATGGTATTTGTTAAGCATTTACTATGTGTCAAACACTGTTCTAAGATCTGGGTGTAGATTCAAGTTAATTAGGTTGGATACACTCCCTTTCCTACATGGGCTCACAGTCTTTTAATAGGAGGGAGAACAGGACACCCGAGGTCCAGAAATTAAATGACTTGCCCAAGGTCATACAGCAAGCAATAAGCAGAGCCAGGTTTAGAACCCATGTCCTCTGACTCCCAGGCCCATGCTCTTTCTACTAGGTTATACTGCTTTTCATTTGCATTGCTATTTCCAAGCAGTTAATTGCATTTTTTTTCTTCCCAGCCAGGAAAAATGATTTGCTCCAAATCTCAAATTAAATCCAAATTCTTGATAAATCCTAAATGCACTCTCTGTAGAGTGCATGACTGTAGAGTGCATGAATAGAAAAAGTTTATGCCATAAAATCAACAATGTGGGCAAAAAAAACCAACCCACTGGGAGTTGAGAGGAATAAACACATGAGTCACTGAATTTTATACAGTAGATGTTTACTGGTGATTATTGTAGCTGTTCAACTTCTTGTCTCCAGAATTAAATATGGATTGACTCTTTAATACCATCCAAATACATCATGCTAGGAGAGTTAATGGGTTTTTTCCCAGTCATTCAATCCAGGTTATTTATTAACTTGCAACTCAGTCAATCAGAAGTATTCATTCATTCATTCAATCATATTTATTAAGCACTTACTGTGTGCAGAGCACTGTACTAAACCCTTGGGAAAGTACAATACAACATTGCAATATTGAGCACATACTGTGTGCAGACAGGGTACTGAACACTTGGGAGGGATATCCATGGAAAGATAGATGACACTTGGGAGGGAATATCCATGGAAAGATAGATGTTCCATGTTCTCAAGGAGTTACAATATAATGGAAGAATAGACGAAATTATTAACAAATAGCTAAAACGGGTGAAAGACAAGGGTTATAGCAGAAAGTAGTGCAAATAAATCCAGGTGAAATAGCTGAATAAATACTTGAATATAGAAACAAATAGGTGAGCACCTACTGGGTGCAGAGCACTTTACTAAGCACTTGGGAGACTCCATTAGAAATTAGTACACTTGATCCCTTCCTTCAAGGAGTTTACAGTCCATTCGAGGAGACAGACATTTAAATAAATTACAACTAGGCAGTTCATTCAATAGTATTTATTGAGTGCTTACTATGTGCAGAGCACTGTACTAAGTGCTTGGAATGTACAATTCGGGCAACAGATAGAGACAATCCCTGCCCAATGACGGGCTCACAGTCTAATCGGGGGAGACAGATGGACAAAAACAAGACAACATAATCATGATAAATAGAAGCAAGGGGATGTACACCTCATTAACAAAATAAATAGGGTAATAAAAATATATACACATGAGCACAGTGCTGAGGGGAGGGGAAGGGAGAGGGGGAGGAGCAGAGGGAAAGGGGGCTTAGCTGAAGGGAGGTGAAGGGGCGAAGGGAGGGAGCAGAGGGTGGAGGGGGAGCAGAGAGGGAGCAGAGGGAAAAGGGGAAGCTCAGTCTGGGAAGGCCTCTTGGAGGAGGTGAGCCCTCAGTAGGGCTCTCAGTCGGTTGTAATAGAGTATATTAGATAAGTACATCAGTGACATGAGGGGTTGTGAATATCAGCCGCCTTGCTGACCTCCCTGCCCGCTCCAGTCCATACTTTGATCTGTTTCCCGGTTCCCCTTTTCTAAAAAGAAGGGAAGCAGTATGGCCCAGTGGAAAGCACTTGGGCCTGGGACAGAGAGGACCTGGGTTCTAATCCCAGTTCCACCACTTGTCTGCTGTGTGACCTTGGGCAAATCTCAGTGCCTCAGTTCCTTATCTGTAAAAGGGGGATTCAATACCTGTTTGGGTTTTTTTCATGGTATTTGTTAAGCCCTTACTATGTGTCAAACACTAAGTGCTGGGGTAGGTACAAGTTAATTAAGTCGGACACAGCCCCTTTCCTGCATGGGTTCACGGTCTAAGTAGGAGGACGAACAGGAGGCCTGAGGTACAGAGAAGTTAAATGCCTTGCCCAAGGTCACACGGCAAGCAATTGACAAAGCTGGGATTAGAATCCAGGTCCTTTTGACTCCCAGACACATGCTCTCTCCACTAGGCCTCCTTCTTAGATTGTGAGTCCCCTCAGGGACAGGGACTGTGACCAACCCCAAGGCTTAGTATTCATTCATTCATTCATTCAATAGTATTTATTGAGCACTTATTATGTGCAGAGCACTGTACTAAGCGCTTGGAATATACAATTTGGCAATAGAGACAATCCCTGCCCAATGACGGGATCACAGTCTAATCGTAGTGCTTAGCACATAGGAAGTGCTTAACAAACACCCAAATTGTCATTATTATCATTATTATTACTTGAAATAGTTCAGTTCCAGTTTCCTCACTCCTCAAGAACGTCAGGTGGTTGCCCATCCACCTCCATATCAAACAGAAACACCTAACCATTGGATTTAAACCAATCACCTTGCCTATTCTTAACTTAATGCACTGATTTTCTAGTACACTCTTCTTCTAATGCCAACCTACTTCACTCATCCAAAGCCAACCTTCTCACTGTACCTCAGTCTCCTCTATCTCGCCACCAACCCCTTGCCCACATCCTCTCTCTGACCTGGACCTCCCTCCCCCTTCATATCCAACAGACCACCACTCTCCCCACTTTCAAATCTCATCTCCTCCAAGAGGCCTCCCCTGACTAGGTCCCCCCTTTTCCCTACTCTGATTCCCTTTTCTGTCACCTCCACACTTGGATCTGTACCCTTTAAGCACTTGGTAATAATAATAATAATGCATTTGTTAAGTGCTTACTAAGTGCAAAGCACTGTTCTAAGCACTGGGGTAGATACAAGGTGATCAGGTTGTCCCACGTGGGGCTCACAGTCTTAATCCCCATTTTACAGATGAGGTAACTGGGGCACAGAGAAGTTAAGTGACTTGCCCAAAGTCACACAGCTGACAAGCAGCCGAGACGGGATTAGAACCCGTGACCTCTGACTCCCAAGCCTGGGCTTGGAACTTGATATTCACCCCACCTTCAGCCCCACAGCACTTTTGCACACATCCGTATTTTTTTTTTAATGTCTGTTTCCCACCTAGACTGTAAGCTCCTTGTGGACAGGGGACATGTCTACTGACCCTCTAGGCTGTAAGCTCATTGTGGGCAGGGAATGTGTCTGTTTATTGTTGTGTTGTACTCTCCCAAACACTTAGTACAGTGCCCTGCACACAGTAAGCGCTCAATAAATATGATTGAGTGAATGAATGAATGAACCCTGTTGGATTGTACCGTCCCTAGAGCTTAATACAGTGTTCTGCACAGAATAAGCACTCAATAAGGACTATGTCCAACCTGATTATCTTGTATTTACCCCAGCATTTAGAACAGTGCCCGGCACATAGTAAGGGCTTAACAAATACCGCAATCATTATTAAGTATGATTGATTGATTGATTGGCACAGCAGGGCTCAAGTGGCATCTGTGAGGGAATATTAGTCAGGGAGATGAGAAATCAAGAGAAAGCCCTGCTTGAGGAGATGTGATTTCAGAAGGGCTTTAAAAATAGAAAGAGCAGTGGTCTTGTCAGATGTGAAGAGGAAGGGAGTTCCAAGATGGGGGGTGGGCACGGGCAAGAGGTCAGTGGTGGGAGAGACCAGAATGAGACCACATTGTAGAGGTTAGCTTGAGAGGATTAAAGAATGTGAGCTGGATAAATGAGAAGGAAATAGGTGATCGAGTGTCTTAAAGGCAAAGCTCAGGAGTTTCTGCTTGATGGGGAGAGGAATGGGTAGCCACTGGAGGGTTTTGAGGAGAGGGGAGATGTGTATAGAAACAACATTTTAGAAAAATATAGACTGGAGAGGGGACAGACTGGAGGCAAGGAAATTAGTGAGGAGACGGACACAGGAGTTAAGCCAGCATATGAGAAGTGCCTGGTCAAGTTATGGAGATCGTTTGGATGGAGAGGGAGGGGCAGAAATTATGTGCAGAAATGACAGCATTTGGTGACAGCCTGAAAGGTTGAAAAGGATGAAGGAGTTGAAGTGCTAAAGGAAAGGGATGGATCGACAGTACCAGAGTTGCGAAGACTTACTGGACTATGTGGGATTTTATGGATGGCTTTACAGATGGGGAGAGGTATGGGTCTGGCACATTTGAGGGAAGATATCATTCCAGATACGGGTAACTGAGTGAGGAAGGGGCTGAAGGTCGGAATGTTGAGAGTGAGGCCTCAACTGTTAGAAGGTGCTTTTGAGAGGAACAAAGAGTGTGAGCTGTGAAACTGTGGGTAAAGAGAGCTTATACAACGTGAATGGCAATTGTTAAGTGCTGACTGTGCCAGACACTTTACTAAGCACTAGGGTGGATACAAGATAAACAGGTCAAACATAATCCCTGTCCCATGTGGGATTCTCAGACTAAGTAGGAGAGAGAGAGAACATATAGGTATGATGGAGAAAGCTGGTGGAAAGCCTGGAAGCCAAGGAATTTGTGTTTGAGATAGGGAATAATGGGTAGCCATTGGAGGTGGCCTGGTAGAAAGAGCACTTTGCCTATGAAGAGGGTGGAATCAATCGTCTTTATTCTTTAGTGGTGCTGAGGGATGTGTGATGTATCAAAAAGCCCTTAGGTTGATTTCAGTCTGTTTGGCCTTCTCTCTCTTTAGCCTTATCACAGTAATAGTAGTTTGTTCTATATTCCACCACATAGGCTTCAATAAACATGTCTTTCTCCAGGATTGGGAGGCTCTGCAAGGAGTTGACAATACTCTGGTACTTTCGCTACAAGTAGCACTTTGAGTTCAGAGTCATTCTCACCAAACACTTTCTAGTGTTTTCTTCACTCCATTCTCACAGTCTTCAGAGCTGCCTGGGACAGAGGATCCCAGAGGATCCAATCCTTGCTCAAATTTGTAGAGACAGATAGATTTCTTGCCTTGATATATCCACTTCAGTGTTGTCATAAAGTTCCAGCAGTTTGACAACAGCCATTCCTATCATTATTAGTAGTAATAATCATCATAATAATTAAGTGTTCTCTATGTGTCAAGCACTCTTCTAAGTGCTGGGGTAGATACATGTTAATCAAGATGGAAACAATCTCTTTCCCTCATGAACCTCACCATCTAAATAAGAGGGTGAACAGGTATTTAATCCCCATTTTGCAGGTGAGGAGACTGAGGCAAAGAGAAGTGAAGTGACTCGGGCAAGGTCACACAGAAGACAAGTGGCAAAGCCGGGATTAGAACCCAGGTTTTCTGACTCCTGGGCCTGTGCTTTTTCCATAGGCCATGCTGCTTCTCTATCTAGGTGGCTTCGATGCCACTTTCTTAAAACACTCAGTTCTGCCAGTGTGTGTTTTCATGAAGCGTTTTAGGTTGTTAGCACCTTGAGAGCAGGGATTTAATATAATTTAATTTTATTGTACTCTCCAACCACTTAATACAATGCTCTGCACAAAGATGATGCCTGATAGATACTATTTATTGATAGATAGATAAAACACTATAATGATGATGATTGTATTTATTAAGTGCATACTATGTATCAAGCATTGTTCTAAGTGCCCGGGTAGATACAAACTAATCAGGTTGGGGTACCTTTCCTGTCCCACATAGGGCTCATAGTCTTAACTGAGGCACAGAGAGAAATTAAGTGACTTGCCGTAGGTCACAGAGCAGACAAGTTCTTAGTACAGTGCTCTGCAGACAGTAAGCCCTCAATAAATATGATTGAATGATTGAATGAATGAATGAACAAACAAGTGTTCAAGTTTGACAGAGCCGGGTTTGGAACCCAGGTTTCCATGATTCCCAGGCCTATGCTCTATTCACTAGGCCTGCTGCTTCCCTGGCAGTATTAGAGAATGTTCTTTTAATACTGTGAATGAGGCGATGTTGGAAGAAATGGTATGACATTAAACATGGGGTGAGTACTACAATGCAAATTTTCTTTATTGTGGGATTCTACAAGAATGCAACTCCTGCCCCCTGCATTACAGGGAAACCAGGCGTACCTTGGCTTTTTCATTAGTCAAAGTTTGGAATGCTGATGATTGAATACAGCAACAATAATATGAACACATTCTTCAGCCCTCACTTTTAGAAAATGAGGTGCCCCTCCTTAGCTCTTTGGCTTTCTCTTATTTAGTATGCAAAAATGTACTTTGTTATTTTAAGTTGATGTTTGGAACTTCCACCTAGATAGACTGTATAATTGATGCTTAATTTACCACTCTTATGAACAGTGATTCTTCTTATTTCAGTGTCTCTGCTCACAGGGCCTTGAAATCTCCCATGAGAATCAGCTTATTGGATCATCGGTGTACTTCTCTGAGGAATTAGCTAGATCATTATAGAATCTTTTTCCTTGTTCATATCGATCATGACCAGGAAGTTTTTACTGATGATTGTGGTAGAGCACGCTTGTTCATTCGGATGTCCTGTTGGAGTCCCCAACAAAACATGTCCGAAACGGAACATCTCATCTTCCCTCCTAAACCACTCTTCATCATTTTCTCATCTCTGTTAGCATCAACCTCCCTTTCCCACAAGCCCCTAACCTCATTCTTGAATCCTTACTGACTTTCAGGTCTCACATCCATATTACTGTTAATCCTACCAATTCATCGTATGCAACATTTCCTGGATCTGCCTCTCCAGTCAGCATCCAACCTCATCCAAGCCCATGTCATATCAAGATTAGGCATTTTTTTTCAGTCTTCTCACCAGTCCCCTTGTCTCCATGCTGCTGCACAGATCATCTTGAAGTTTCATTTGGCATACATCTCTCCATTCCTTAAAAACGTCCAGTGACTTCTCATTTTCCTCCACATCAAATAAAAACTTCTCAAAATAACTTGAAGGCTCTCTACCAACTCTTCCCGATCTACAGATTGGCATTCTTGTCTACTCCCCGCTTGCACTCTTTATTCTTCCTAACCTCAACTTCCAACTGTATATCACTCACAATTCTCCCACCTCCATCTACTCACACATGGTGCTCATCCAGCCTAAAATTTTTCCCCTACAGCAAATATGTCAGACCACAGTTCTCTCTGCATCATCAAAACTCCCCCAAAATCCCACTTCCTTCAGGAAACGTACCCCAAATAATTCACAACACCCCAAGCCACCCTTAGCACATATGTTTTTTATTTTACTGCCTATCCTCAACCTTTTTGTAAGGGGCCACAAGCCGGCACAGACCATCAACCCTATCCTCCCCCTGCCCCAGGTCAGGGACCACCCCAAGGATGCAGAGATCTTTCCTCTGAGGGGACAAAAACAGGCACAGACCATCAACCACCGCCCGGGTCAGGGATGGCCTCTTCTCCATCCTAATCCTCCTTGACCTCTCAGCTCCCTTTGACATTGGACTACCCCTTCTCCTGGAAGCATTATCCAACCTTGGTTTCACTGACTCTGTCCACTCCTGGTCCTTCTCTTATCTCTCTGGCTATTCTGACCACATGGAAGCCATGTGGCTTAGTGGCAAAAGTCCGGGCTTGGTAGTCAGAGGTCGTGGCTTCTAATCCCTGCTCTGCCACTTGTCAGCTGTGTGACTTTGGGCCAGTCACTTCACTTCTCTGTGCCTCAGTTACTTCATTTGTAAAATGGGGATTAAGACTGTGAGCCCCACATGGGACAACCTGATTACCTGGTATCTCCCCCAGTGCTTAGAACAGTGCTTGGCACATAGTAAGCACTTAACAAATACCATCATCATCATTCATCCTCAGTCTCCTTCATGGGCTCCTCCTCTGCCTCCCACCTCCTTATTGTGGGGGTCCCTCAAGGATCAGTTCTGGATCCCCTTGTATTCTCCATCTACACCCACTCCCTCGAAGAGCTCATTTGCTCCCATGGCTTCAACTACCACCTCTATCTGGTTGATACCCAAATTTACACCTCCAGCTCTGATCTCTCTCCCTCTCTGCAGTCTCACATTTCTTCCTGACCTCAAGATATCTCTACTTGGATGGCCTCCCGTCACCTCAAGCTTAACATGTACTAAATAGAACTCCTTTCATTCAATAGTATTTATTGAGCGCTTACTATGTGCAGAGCACTGCACTCCTCATCTTCCCACCCAGACCCTACCCTCCCTCTAACTTCCCCATTACTTTATATGACACCACCATCCTTCCTGTCTCCCAAGCTTATGACGTTGACGTTATCCTTGACTCCTCTCTCTCATTCAACCCACATATTCAATCCATCACTAAATCCTGTCGGTCTCGCCTTCACAACATCATTAAAATCCACCCTTTCCTCTCCATCCTCACTGCTACCTCATTAATACAATCACCCATCCTATCCTGCCTGGATTACTGCATCAGCCTCCTTGCTGACCTCCCAGCCTCCTGCTTCTCCCCACTCTAATCCGTACTTCACTCTGCTGTCCAGATCATCTTTCTACAAAAACGTTCGGAACACGTCGCCCCGCTCTTCAAAACCTCCAGTGGTTGCCCATCCACCTTCGCTTCAAACAAAAACTCACCACTGGCTTTAAAACACTCAAGCACCTTACCCCCCCTCCAACCTCACCTCCTACTTCAACCCAGCCCATACACTTCGCTCCTCTAGTGCTAACCTTCTTACTGTGCCTCAATCTCACCTGTCTTGAAGCCGACCCCTAGCCCATGTCCTGCCTCTGGCCTGGAACGTCCTCCCTCCTTAGATCTGACCAACAGTTACTCTGCCCCCCCTTCAAGGCCTTATTGAAGGCACATCTCCTCCAAGAGGCCTTCCCAGACTAAGCCCCACCTTTCCTCATTTCCCACTCCTTTCTGTATCACTCTGAATTGCTCCCCCACCAACCCCACAGCACTTATGTGCATATCTGCAATTTATTTATTTGTATTGATGTCTGTCTCCCCCATCTAGACTGTAAGCTTGTTGTGGACAGGGAATATGTCTGCTTATAGTTGTACTGTACTTTCACAAGTGCTTAGTACAGTGCTCTGCAGACAGTAATCACTCAATAAATATGATTGACTGAATGTATATATGTATATTTTAATTTGGATTTTCATTGGTATATTCAATTATTATGCTACTTCATCTTGATATACCTGAACCAGATCCTGTTTTACCCACCTATGCACTCTATTTGTAAATAGTTTTTTTCTATTTCCCCCTTTAACTGTGGGTTTCTTGAGAGCAAGTGTCTCGATTCTCTTGTACTCTACCAAGTGCTTCATGCAGTTTTTTTGTACTCAGCAGCAGTTTTACACTGAGAAGCAGTGTGGCCTAGTGAAAAGAACATGGGTCTGGGAATCAAAGGACCTAGATTATGCTTCTGGCTCTGGCCTGCTGGAGAACTTGGTCAAGTCAATTAACTGCTCTCTCCCTCAGTTTCCTCATTGGTAAAATGGGGATTCAATGCCTGTTCTCCTTCCCACTGAGACTGTGAGTCCCATTTGGGAAAGGGATTGGGTCTGACCTGGTTATCTTTTAGCTACCCCAGTGCCTAACAAATACCATATTATTATTATATTATCATTATCACTCACTCAAATACCACTCATTAATTGATTGAGTAGTTCAACTATAACAGGAAGCCAATATCATGCTATAGTCCCGAGGATGTTTTTACCTGGTTAGAATTTCTCTTATCCAGCAACAGGAAAAATGTTCTTAACCCTGCCCCTTGCTACTAGCTATGAGTCCTTCATCTAGCCTCTCTTTGTGAACCAAGGAATGGGAGAAAGCAGGAAACTGAAGCTAAAGCATAACAACCTGATGCCTGAGGTTCAGACTCTGGCTTGCTCCGACTCTGGCAGGTGCCTGGCTCTCTCTCTCCCATTCCCGGAGCCGACCTGGCCCCTCCTCTCTCCAGCCAGATCAGTCTTATCTGGCATCAGTTTGATCAATCAATGGTATTTACCGAGCATTTACTATGTGCAGAGTACTAAGAGTTTGGGAGAGTACAGTGCAACAGAATTAGCAGACACGTTCCCTGCCCGTAACAAGCTTGCAGTCTAGAGGGGGAGACATATTAATCTGAATAAATAATTTACTTAAAGCATTTAATTTAAAGATATGCACATAAGTACTGTGGGGTTAGTGGTGGGGTGAATATCAAATGTTTGACTCATCCATCCTGTGGCAGAGACCAAACTCACATCTTTATGCCCCAGCCCAATTCTCAGTTGCTGGAAGTCTCTTCAAGGGGGAATCTTCAATGTTGCCCACCCATCTCTGCGAGAAACAAAAACTCCACACAATCTGCTTTGATACTCACTCAGCTATATCCCTCCTACCTTACCTCGCTAATCTCCCCCTACTATCCAGCCTGCACACTTTACTCCTCTTAATGCCAACCTCCTCAAGATACCCCTCTCAGGGTCACACCCGGAGAATTTCCAGTACTCTACCAGCCTCAGGTACGGGAGGGAGAGTCAAGCAGAGGCCTACCCATTCCATTCCTAGCTTGGGCAGTGGCTAGCGAGTAGCAGGCAAACTGTTACAAGTCAAAACTCACCCATGCTGGGCAGCAGCGGCACGGGAGAGAGTCGAGGGTGGAGACTCAAGTTTACTGCGCGGAAGGAGGCAATGATAAACCACTTCCGGATTTTTACCAAGAAAACTCTCTGGATCTACTACCAGAATGATTGCAGATGGAGAGTGGGGCATTCTGGGAGAGATGCGTCCGTGGTGTCGCTATGGGTCAGAAATGACTCGACGGCATAAGACAAGACGAGACTCAAGATAATTTGATCTCAGCTCTCCCGCCTTTGACCCCTTGTTCACATCATCCCTCCTGCCTGGAACTCCTTCCCCCTTCATATCCAACAGACGACGACTCTCCCCATCGTCAAAGCCCTTCTAAAATCATATCCCCAGGAAGCCTTCCCTGTGTAACCTTTCATCTCCCCGCCCTCTTCTCCCTCCCTTCTGCATCACCTATACATTTGACTCCATGCCTTCTAATACTTAGATTCTCATCCTGCCTCCTCAGATACCTATGCAAATATTCTTATACACTTTTGCTTCTCTACAAACTCTATTGTACTCTCCCAAGCATTTAGAAGAGTACTCTACACACAGTAAGTATTCAATAAATGCCATTGATTGAGTGGAAAGATCAGGGGAGTGGGATGGGGATGAAATAGGAGTGATAAGGGAAGGAATAGATGTGGGAGGGGAAAAAAATCCTCCTATCTTCATGGCTTTCCATCTCAATTTCTCTCCTTGTCCCACTCAGTCAGTCAATCAATGGTAATAATAATAATAATCTTGGTATTTGTTAAGCACTTAATATTTGCAAAGCACTGTTCTAAACTCTGGGGGGAGGTAACTAAGGCACCAAGAAGTGAAGTGACTTGCCCCAAGTCACACAGCTGACAAGCGGCGGAGCCGGGATTAGGACCCACGACCTCTGACTTCCAAGCCCGTACTCTTTCCACTGAGCCACGCTGGTTCTCCCGGTACTACTGAGCACTTGCTTCGGCAAGTAAAGTTGGATCAGATACCTGGTCCCTTCCCTCAAGAAGTTAATGGACTAACGGGAGACTGATGAGCACAAATTATTTAGAAAATTATTAGATGATTTATAAAGTCAGAGAAGGAGAAAGAAACAGTGCTGCAGGTGCTAATCGCATGAGTTTGGAGGAGGAAAGAAATAAGTTTAAATTAGTGAAAGTCGAGGGAAAGGATCCTCCTCTCTGTTGCTGTCACTGCCTTACATTTGCTTTGTCTGTCTCTCTCTGTCTTTCTATACCTGCCTGTCCATCTCTTCTCTCTCCTGCTTAGGTCTTTCTCATCATCAAAACCATCATCAAAAACATTTATTAAGTACCTACAAGGGCCTAGAGCTCTACTAGGTGCTTGAGAATGTACAAAAGAGATATAAATTGCTGACAGTTCCTGCCCACAAGGAACTTCCAATCTAGGGTGGTTGGGGGAGGAGCAGACCAATGCAAAAACTGATAATCAAACATATCAATATTGGAAAATTGGTAGATTTCTCAGAACAGCATGTTGATGCCTTGCTTCCCTTTTCCTACATTCCCATCCCTAGTCCAGTAAACTGAAAATTCTCAGGGTTCTAAATTTTACACAGCTATTCTTAACCCACTCTCCACTCTTGGGAGAGGGCAGGGTTTGGGTCTACAGTGGTCAGTGTTTCTGGGGTGGGGATGGAAAGAAGGCAGACTGAGGTCCCAAGGCCCCAAGCAGCCTCTTCTCACTCCACTCCAGGTCTGTCTCTGGTTTTGGTCTGGCTTTAGTTTTTGGCTCTGGATTTGTCCCTGGTGGCATCCTGATTAGACTGTAAGCCCATCAAACGGCAGGGACTGTCTCTATCTGTTGCTGACTTGTTCATTCCAAGTGCTTAGTACAGTGCCCTGCACATAGTAAGCTCTCAATAAATACTATTGAATGAATGAATCTGAGAAGCAGCATGACCTAGTGGTCCTGGGAGTCAGAAGACCTGAGTTTTAATCCAGCTCTGCCACTTGTCTGCTGTGTGTCCTCGGGCAAGTCACTTCGCTTCTCTGTGCCTCAGTTCCCTTATCTGTAAAATGGGGATTAAGACCGTGAGCCCCATGCGGGACAGTGACTGCGTCCAACCCGATTTACTTCCATCAGCCCGAGTTTAGTACAGTGCCTGGCACATAGTAAGTGCTTAACAAATACCACTAATAAATGCATCTTGAGTTGCATTCTGGTTTTAACTCCAAGTGCCGAGATTCATCTCTAAATGGGTCCCTGGGTTTCAGCTCTCTTAGAAGCATCTCTGAGTCTCTATAAGAATCTATTTTTCTTGGCTTTTCTGTAGGTACTTTTTGGGGTAGAAAGGCACAGAAAAACAGCCCTCCTCTGATCTCAGATTGGGAGCCCAGAGTGTGTCCCTTTCAATTAAAGCAATGTGTCTGCAACTCAGCTAAATAGATTATTCTGTTTCTCAAACATCTCTATGGGATCTTTTTTTCACATTGCTTTTATGCCCAGTCACTTGAGCTTCTGAGTAAAACCTTTTTCTACAATCTACAGTTTAAAAAAACGAAACAAAACAAAAAAACCCACTGTCTAGCAGTTAAATTAGCAATTTAAGTATACCTGATTGCTTTGTCAATCTGATTTCTGCGAGGTCAGGGCTAATCTGTTGCAAGATTCAGAGCTTCTGCTTTTGTTTAATATAGCCTACTGAGATTAAAATGGGATTATGGATCATCTGCTGGCAAAAATAGCCTTGGCACAAGAAATCTTTCACTACTCTTTTTCAAGTCCTCCTAGTTTTAAGGTAGTGCCTTGAATGGAAGAAATTCCAGAGATGTTGTGAGGACAAAAATGAAACACATAAAGTGAAAGCACTTTGAGAATAAGAAGCCCTATAAAAATCAAAGTATATACTAAAGAACATTGTTTAAGTGTATCTACCAAAGTATTTCCATCAAATTCTTCCTAGTCCACTTGGCCGGTTTCAACAGATAAAATGCAGCATATAAAGAAAACTGGAGTTCTCATGTTTTAGCCTAAGATCTGCGGAGTTAGTACATTAATCATCGAAATTCCAGTTAAAGAAGACGGGCTTTAATTTTCAACATACTCTTCAGTGAATAAAGATGTTTCTGAAAGACTTCACAGGAATTATGAAAAAATAAGCTTGAACAGACCACTTGAATAGCAAACCTCAAAAGAGGTTTAACAATACCTTGAAGCACTAAGAGTACATCTTCTCCAGTTAATGTTGAACATCTTGATTTTTTATAACAGAGAATCCCATGTCATCTGTGCTTAGCAGGTGCGATCAGTCTTTCTAACCCATCTTACTCATGGATAATCATCACCATCAGCAACCCTGTGCTCAGAACAGTGCTTGGCACATAGTAAGCACTTAACAAATGCCATTATTATTATTATTATTATCATTATTCCAATATGAAGGATGATGATATTTATGAGTGTCCTGGGGGTATCTCATTCTATAGTAGCTGTGGACTTCCATTCAGTGATCTTTACTACTCAGCCTTCAAACGGGAGGGGAAATACTTGTGCTCTCCAATCGTATTTATTGAATGCTTACTGTGTGCAGAGCACTGTATTGTTTGGGAAAGTACACTTCAAGCAGCGTGACTCAGTGGAAAGAGCGCGGGCTTGGGAGTCAGAGGTCATGGGTTCGAATGCTGGCTCTGCCACTTGTCAGCTGTGTGACTGTGGGCAAGTCACTTAACTTCTCAGTGCCTCAGTTACCTCATCTGGAAAATGGGGATTAAGACTGTGAGCCTCACGTGGGACAACCTGATTATCCTGTATCTACCCCAGCACTTAGAACAGTGCTGTGCACATAGTAAGCACTTAACAAATACCAACATTATTATTATTAACAATAAGCAGACACATTCCCTGCCCACTGTGAGCTTACAGTCTGGAAGGGGGAGACAGACATCAATACAAATGAATTAATTACAGATATGTACATCACTGCTGTGGGGTCTGGGGGAGGGGGTGAGGAAGAACAACGGGAGCAAGTCAGGGCAATGGAAAAGAGTGGGCCTAGTCTGGAGAGTTTGGGAATTTCAGCATACATAGCCAGATCTATTTTGAAATCATATTATTATCTTTTTGAGGGCAAAGATGCTGTCTAGCCTTTAATAGGTCCCTAATTGATTAATTAGTGGTTTTCATTGAGCATTCACTGTATGCAGAACACTATACTCAGTGCTTGGAACTGTAGGGAAGCAGTATGGCTTAGTTGAAAGAGCACGGGCTTGGGAGTCGTAGGATGTGAGTTCTAATCCCGGCTCCACCACTTGTCCGCTTTGTGACCTTGGGTAAGTTACTTCACTTCTCTGTGCCTCAGTTCCCTCAACTGGAAAATGGGGATTAAGACTGTGAGCCCCACTTGGGATAACCTCATTACCTTGTATCTACCCCAGCGCTTAGAACAGTGCTTGGCACATAGTAAGGGCTTAACGAATACCATCATCATCATCATCATTATTATTACAATACAATAGAGCTGGTACACTTGATCCCTGCCCTCAAGGAGTTCACAGTTTAGAAGGGGAGGCAAACATTAAGATACATTACAGTTTGAGGCAATGGGATAGTACAAGGATCTGTACACAGGTGCTGTGGGTTTGAGGGTGGGGTGACTATCAAGGGCTTAAGAGGTACAGATCCAGTGCACAGGTGACACAGAAAGGAGGGTGAATAGGGGAAATGAGGGCCTAGTCAGGAAAGGCCTCTTGGAAGTGATCGGAGGGAGTCAAGGACAGAATTGGAGGAGAGGAACTTGAGACAGCGGGCGTAGACAGCTCGTTCAAGGAGTTTGGAGAGGAATAGTAGGAAAGAGATGAAAGGAAAATCTGCCCTTTCCTCTCTATCCAAACTGCTTCCACATTAATACTCATCCTATCCTAGATGGATTACTGCATCAGCCTCCTTTCTGACCTTCTAGCCTCCTGTCTCTCCCCACTCCAGTTCATACTTCCCTCCACTGCATGGATCATTTTTCTACAAAAATGTTTGGTCCATCCTTCCCCACTCCTCAAGAACCTCCAATGGTTACCCATCCACCTCCACATCAAATGGAAACTTCTCGCCATCGGCTTTAAAGCACTCAGTCACCTTGCCCCCTCCTACCTCACCTCATTACTCTCCTACTATAACCCAGCCTGCACACTTCGGTCCTCCAGTGCTAACCTTCTCACTGTGCCTCGATCTCGTCTATCTTCCTGCCGACCCCTCGCCCATGTCCTGCCTCTGACCTAGAACGCCCTCCCTCTCCATATCCAACAGCCAATTACTCTCCCCACTTATTGAAGAAGGTACATCTCCAAGAATGCTTACCTGACTAAGCCCTCATTTCCTTTTCTTCACTCCCTTCTGCATTACCCTGACACCCCCTTTATTTATCTCCCCTCCCAGCCCCACAACACTTATGTAATTATCTATAATTCATTCATTCATATTCATGTCTCTCTCCCCCTTTTTATACTTTGTGGGCAAGGAATGTGTTTGTTATATTGTTAAATTGTACTCTTCCAATCGCTTAGTACAGTGCTCTGCATAGATTAAGAGCTCATTAAATATCATTGATTAATTGATTGATTGAATGGAAGGAGGGAGATAGAAGAGAGTTGGAAGGTTTGGTGATAAATAATGTGGCCTAGTGGAAAGAGCATGGGCCTGAGATTCAGAGATTGTGGGTTCTAATCCCAGCTGTGACACTTGTCTGCTGTGTGACCTTGGCCAAGGCACTTAACTTCTCTGTGTCACAGTTTCCTCATTTGCAAAATGGGGATTAAATCCAACTCCCTCCTACTTAGTCTGTGAACCCCACGTGGGACATGGTTATGTCCAACTTGATTGTCTTGTATCTACCCCAGTGCTTGGCACATAGAAAGCGCTTAACAAATACTCCATAATCATCATCAAGATGTTTTAGGAAAGGAGACATGAGGACCCTCAGGGAGAATTCTGGATGGATTTGTGATTTTGTTAAGGTCTTTAAGGGTTCCACAGTAGGCTGATGAACTTCCTTTCCTGACAAAGCACCTTAGGTATGACGTCCCCTCTTATTGACTATGCCTGTGACTATGAATCTAAACCCTGCCTTCCTTCCTCCCCACCTCCCCTTACCCTGACCCCCTTGCTCTTTGAAAATTTTCCAGGGTTTCCCATCCTTCCTTCCCACTTCTTTCCCTTCCTCATTCCCTCTCTGCACTCCCTGCCTGCAGCTTGGCCATCCCTATGTCTTTAACTGGCTCCACATCTTCATATTTTCTTACCCTTTCTCACCACCCAATATTTTCTCATCTACTCATTTTTGTTGGCTCAGTAGCTGGCAAGGAGATTAGCCTTGTTCTTAGCTGCCATCAATCAAAAGGATATTGTAAGCACATTCCCACTGCATTAATAATAAAAATAATAATGGTGGTATTTGTTAAGCGCTTATGTATCAGGCCCTGTAGCAAGTGCTGGGGTGGAGACAAGCAAATTGGGTTGGACACAGTCCCTGCCCCACCTGGGGCTCACAGTCTCGCTCTCCATTTTACGATGAGGTCACTGAGGCATGGAGAAGTGACTTGCCCAAGGTCACACAGCAGACAAGTGATCAATGATTAGAACCCATGACCTTCTTATTCCCAGACCCATGCTCTATCCATTATGCCATGCTGCTTCAATTAGCACCAGCACCATCACCCCCTCCATATTATGCTTGCCATCCTTAGCAGCAACACCTCTCCAACTGGCCAACAGTGGTGGATAGTACCCCTATAAATATCATGAATGTGGGTGTCTTTTATTGCCACTTTCGGAGACTAAAAACCTGGCTGGATGGACTGTTGATTCAACCCAGGAATGACAGTGTTCAGGTTCTTATGTTTACCTTCTCAAAAAGTCACTTTACTCCACATTATAAATCTGCTTCCCCATCAAACTTGGCTGAGGAATCATAGGGGAAAATGTTTCTTCATACATGGCAGCAAACCTGTGACCAAGGGATTTTGTCTCACATGCTTCATCACATGATGAAGTACCATGATAAAAGTAGCCTAGGGGGTCAGAAATCCTGGTTTCTCCAATCCTGCCCCACCACTTACCTGCTCTGTGGTCTTAGGCAAGTCACTTAACTTCCCTCTGCCATATTTTTCTCACCTGTAAAATGAGGATTAAGCATCTGTTCTCCCTTCCCTTTAGACTTTGAGTCCTGCATGAGACAGGGACTGTGCCTGACACGATTATCTTGTATCTACCCCCAAAATGATTATCTGACACGCTTATCCGACATGATTATCTTGCATCTAGTGCATGACTCATAGTAAGTGCTTAACAAATACCACAAAAATTGCTACGTCCAACTGTCTGACACTCTGATGCTTCTGGTGCTTCTTAAAATTGAGTCAACCACATAGTTCTTCGACATTCCTTTGAAAATGAAAGGCACATGTCTTTTCAGAGGGTGCAGGCATAAATTCAGTACACTTTGATTGATCTTAATCTTCTTGTAAAGTATGGTGTCAATCTCTTGAAGTTTAAAGATGTGCCTAAATCACTGGTTGACTACAGTCAAACTTTGAAAGAGTAAAACATTTGATCTTTCTGCCTAAAAACACCATGAGTAGTGGAAGAAATGATGCTGCACTCCTATTTCAAAGTGCTTTACTAGGTACCTTGCTCAATATATCTACACAGTTCAATTTTCTAGGCCAAGGTCAATGTAAAATGCTCACACTTCATAGGCTTGTTGGCCAAAGCACTGATTTACCTCTTTTATTTGAAGACATTATTGCTATCCCTCCCCATTTCCCCATGGATTGCTCTCCATTCCACCTCTTTCTGGTGGCTGGACATTTTCTCCTAAGCATAGTATTGGCTAAAAGAACTACTCAGTCAGTCAATCGTATTTATTGAGTGCTTACTGTGTGCAGAGCACTGTACTATGCACTTGGAATAGTACAATACAACAATAAACAGACACATTCCCTGCCCACAATGAGCTTACAGTGTAGAGGGGGGAAACCGACATCAATGCAAATAAATAAATTACAGATGTGTATATAAGTGTTGAGAGACTGGGTGGGGGAAGAACAAAGGGAGCAAGTCAGGGTGATGCAGAAGGGAGTAGGAAAAGATGAAGGGCAGGGGGTTAGTCTGTGAAGGCCTGTTGCAGGAGAAGTGCTTTCATTAAGACTTTGAAGTGGGGGAAGAGTAATTGTCGAATTTGAGAAGGGAGGGCATTCCAGGCCAGAGGCAGGATGTGGGCCAGGCACGGGCAGCGGGATAGGTGAGACCGAGGCACAGTTGAACAGGTTAGCGCTAGAGGAGTGAAGTATGAGAACTGAGTTGTAGGGGAGTAATGAGGTGAGGTAAGTGGGGGCAAGGTGGTGGAGTGCTTTAAAGCCAGTGGTGAGGAGTTTTTGTTAGATGCAGAGGTGGATAGGCAACCACTGGAGTGTTTGAGGAGTGGGGTGACATGTCCTGAACATTTCTGTAGAAAAATGATCTGGGTGGCAGAATGAAGTATGGACTGGAGAGGGGAGAGACAGGAGGCTGGGAGGTCAGCAAAGAGGATGATGCAGTAAGCCAGGCCAGATAGGATGAGTGACTGTATTAATATGGAAGCAGTTTGGATGGAGAGGAAAGGGCAGATTTTAATGATGTTGTGAAGGTGGGACCAACAAGATTTAGTGATAAATTGATGTGGCTTGAATGAGAGAGAGGACTCAAGGATAACCCCAAGGACTCAAGGATACAGGCTTGTGAGACAGGAAGGATGGTGGTGCCGTCTAAAGTGATGAGGAAGTCAGGGGGAGGACAGGGTTTGGTTGGGAAGATAAAGCTTGAGGTGATGAGTGAACATCCAAGAAGAGATGTCTTGAAGGCAAGAAGAAATGCGAAACTGCAGAGAGCTGAGCCATTGTGGGGGACAGGGCTATGGCTGCTATAGCTACAAAATTTCTATTAGTAAATCTCTCAAGGACTAGACCAGTTAACTTGAACTCTCCAAAATGTAGAACATATATTAATATTCTCCAGCAATGAAGGGTACTGCTCCTTAACTTAAATTACTACACAAACTTCAACTCCACCCACTCTTTGTCTTCAAACGCTCCTACTTGGGACAAGGAGGAGGCCTGTAGGCATCCCAGGCAAAAAGAACAATTTCTTCTAGGATCCTCTCAAAGATTTGACCAACCACCCAACCCCTGGAAGCACGCAGGATATCTTATCATTTATCCCCTTGTACCAGAAGTGGGTAAAACTCTGGCTTCCCCAATAGTTAATATGTCCCTGATCTCATAGACTTTTTCATCTCAAGCATTAGTCACCACATGCACAGAGGAGATTAATAGCCTACTGCCAAAAAAAAACAAACATGATAGATATTCTCCTGGCTTCCCAGCCATATATTTGGCTGTTATCCCAGTCTGTATTTTGGTCTGAGCCCAGACTTCAGCTGATCAGATGATGTCTCCTTATAGAATTGTCCCTTATTGCCCCGATCAACTATCACCATCTTTCTCAGAATGCAATCAATATTGATTGTTTACCCTGCTAATCCAAGTGACAGTCTACCTTCTATCCCCACCTCCCCACTGGTTGAAACTTGATTATCCAACATTGTCCAAGATTAGAGCGATGGAGAAAGGGCCACCCCCTTACCCCTGTTCCCACCCCAAAAGGCTTAACCAACCGGCCACACAGATGAACCTACTCAGCCACAAACCCTCACATCCACAGAGGGACTGCTAGTCAACTCCAGCCTCTATTTTAGTCATACACATGCACCTACCCTGTCTCCAGCTTCTCTCCTCTGCAGTCCATACTTCACACTGCTGCCAGATTATTTTTCTGCATTGTTGTTCTTTACGCATCTCTCCCGTCCTCTAAAACTTCAATGGTTAATCCATTCCTCTACATATGCAGAAACCCTTGGCCATTGGCTTTGAGGGACTCCATCAACTTTCTTCCTCTTAATAGCAGTGCTCTCCCACTACACCTCAGTTGTATTCTCGGTTGCTCCCTAGCTCACCTTTTCACTGCACTTCATTCTAAACTCTCGTACCTCTGAGTCCTTGCCTTCACCCTTCTCCTGCATTGAACTCCCGCCACTTTCCAATCCACCACACCACTGATTTCCCCATTTTCAAAGCTCTTCCTGAAATTCCACCTCCTCCAGGAGATTTTGCCCAATCATTTTTTCTCCTTCCCACTCAGACCCTTCTAATTAGCCCTTCAGCACTGTGTTCTCCAAGCTATTCATAACAGTTTTGTACATACTGATTTATGTAGTCTACTAATGAGGCATCTATGTATTCACCTATCCATCTCTATATACTCTTTCTCCTCCTACCTGTAAATTATTATGCCTCACATCTTTAGGTTGTGAACTCCTTGAGGGATTGTGTCTTTGACTCTCCCAAGCAGTGCTCTGCACACAGTAGGTACCTAATAAATATGATTGATTGATCGAGACATTAGGTACCTAATAAATATGATTGATTGATTGAGACATTCATTCACCTAACACCCCCCACCATCCCTAACCCACACATATACCCTCCCCACACATACACACACAATCTTTCCCTGGAGCCAACACCAGAAGTCATATATGTTATGGTGAAGCCCATCCTAAAAAGATCATCTTTCTGAAGCGCCAAGTGGAATAGGGCTGGGTATTCTGAGGGATGAGGTTTTCATGGGATGAGCCAGTGGTCCAAAATTAATGAGGAAGAAAAAAGGAAAAAAGGAAAACAGAAACTAGTCAGAGAAAGAGAAAATGACAGAGGTAAGGCAGAGACAGAGGAAAAAGAAACAGCTCCAAAGAAAGAGTTCCAGACACATGCACAATTCTACACTCATTTTTGCTTCACTGGGAGGAACATAATAATTATTATAATCATAATAATAATTATGGTATTTGTTAAGAATTTACTATGTACCAGGCACTAAGCACTGGGGTTGATACAAATCTGGTTGAACACAGTCCCTATCCCACATGTGGCTCCTCATTTTACAGATGAGGCACAGAGAAATGAAGTGCCTTGCTTGAGGTCTGTTGCCGACTTGTTCATTCCAAGCGCTTAGTACAGTGCTCTGCACATAGTAAGCGCTCAATAAATAAATACTATTGAATGAAAGGTCACACAGCAGACAAGTGGCAGTGCCAGGATGAGAACCCTTGACCTTCTAACTCCCAGGCCCGTGCTCTATCCACTACACCATGCTACATCTCTGTACTGGATACTGCTATATGGAGAGCTGAGATTGGGAAACTGAAAGCAAGGTGCCCAGGAAAATAAAACCATAGAAGGTATCTTATCTCAGTTGTAAACTGCGAGACATCAGCAGCAGAAATCCAGTACTTCATGCTGTATTCAAGAAAGGGATGGCTCTTTTTGAGCAGAGGCTTCATAAGGATTGTGAGACAAAGAGTCGACAGTAAAACCAGCATCATTCATTCATTCAGTAGACTTTATTCAGACTCCAGTGTATGCAGAGCTGCTCTGGAGAATTAATTAAAGATTGCACTTTGCCCATTTCTCAGTGGATTGGAAACACATACACATACACACAAACACAGGACACCTGGCGCTTAGAACAGGGCTCAGCATGTAAGTGCTTAACAAATACCAAATACCAACTCACTCAGATGACACCTATGCCTTGATTCAGCATGACAGCAGCGGCTAAGAGGAAAAAAAGAAGAGGCAGCCATGCCCTAGATCCCAGATTCTGAAAAAGGCTACTCCTTGGGGGTTCAGATGTAGAGGAACTGGATACAGAAGCAACATGGCTTAGTGGAAAGAGCACAGGCTTAGGAGTCAGAGGTCATGGGTTCTAATCCCATCTCTGCCACTCATCAGCTGTGTGACTTTGGGCAAGTCATTCAATTTCTCTGTGCCTCAGTTCCCTCATTTGTAAAAGGGGGATTATGTGATCCCCACATGGGACAACCTGATTATCTTGTACCTACCCCAGTGCTTAGAACAGTGCTTGGCACATAGTAAGTGCTTAACAAATACCATAATTGTTATTAGTAGTTGTAGTATTATTATTTAGGTCACTGCGTTGGAAGTAGGGGGAAAAGAGAAAGACTAGGGAGTAGAGTAGTCTCAAAGATAAAGTAAGAGGCTGAAGGTTAGCCTGGCCATCAGGCTGCTCTCTGGAGATGACCCTCGTTGGATCAAGAGGAAGAAAGTTAACAGTTACCAGTACTCCTCTTGCCATTTTCACCACAGGTCTACTCCCTCAGCGCCCAGGAGAGCACTAGTTGGGAAAAAATCACTATAGGATCTGTGAACAGGAAAGGAGATGTATACTCTGCACACTTTCCTACCTTTTCCAACCTTCCCAGTCAGTCATCCCCTCTCAGTTTCACACTGGAGAGTTTCCAGTACTTTACCAGTCTTGGCTATGGGAGGGAGAGTCAAGCAGAAGCCTACCCATTCCATTCCTAGCTTGGCCAGTGGCTAGTGAGTGGAAGGCCATCGGCTACAAGTCAAAACTCACCCATGCTGGGCAGCAGCGGCATGAGAGAGAGTCGAGGGTGGAGGCTCAGGTTTACCATGCAGAAGGAGACAGTGGCAAACCTCTTCCGTATTTTTACCAAGAGAACTCTATGGATCCACTACCAGAACGATTGCAGATGGAGAGTGGGGTGTTCTGGGAGAGATGCGTCCATGGCACTGCTATGGGTCGGAAACGACTCGACGGCATAAGACAAGACAGTCAGTCATCATCTGGGAGTCAATCAAAGCCCTCTCAAATGACACCCCAGATGATGACACTTTCCCTTTATATATGTGTGCATTTGTATATATTCTAACCTAAAAAATCCTGCTGCATATTGTGCGTGTGTGCTCGCACATGTGTGTCTATGGTTATATACATCTATGTACATGTCTGTGTGTATGAATATGGGAAGCAGTGTGGCCTAGTGGAAAGAAAACAGGCCTGGGAGTCAGAGGACCTGGGTTCTAATCCTGGCTCCACCACTTGTCTGCTGGGTGATTTTGAGCAAGTGACTTAACTTCTCAGGGCCTCAGTTTCCTCAACTCTAAAATGGGGATTCAATATCCGTTCTCCCTCCTCCTTAGACAGTGAACCCCATGGGAACAGGGACTTTGTCTGACCTGATTAGCTTGTATCTACCTAGTGCTTAGAATGGTGCTTGACAATGATAAGCATTCAACAAATATCATTAGGAAAAACAAAAACAGTTGGGCCTATAAGATGATTGTGATTGTCATCTGTATGGGAAAGGAAGATGAGAGTATGACTAAAACACAATTCACATTGCACCAACTGGTTTAATTACTACAACATCCAAGTTATTGTTGGGAAGAAATGTGAAAAGTATTTCAGAAATTGGAAAAATAATATTGCTACTGTTCTGAATCACTATATTCACTCTCATCTGCCTCAGGATTCTAAAGAGAAAAATGCAAATCGAATAATTACCTTAGAGAAATAGAAAGGACGAGAGGTAGTTGCGGTTATTAGGATCTAAAATACTTGAAAGGATGATTGCCTGAGCAAATATACACAAACACAAAGCACAATCTAGGTCACAGTGACATGTAGCTAGTGCGTTCTGGAAATTGGAACTCAGAATGTTACCTTTCCAGAGAACCTCATGTATGGAGGAGGCAGCACCAAAATTATGTTGCCTGATTACATTATGAAGAGGACATATGATGATTCGCATGAGGCCTTTCCTATTTCCTGAGTAAATTGGACACCTTAAGAGCTAAATGAACACTTCATGGCCAAGGGGAAAAGTGTTTAGTAAATGACTGCTTTAGGGGCCTAAAAAGTATCCTAGGGATGATGAAGAGTTCATGAAGCTTTCCAATAGTCTTGCTTATTTCCAAAAACTAATTTCTGAACTGGGATATTGGTGCATATACTCATGCCAATCTCTAAAGCCTAAAGTACATTTATTTTGTACCGAAACCATATCTTCTGCTTTGCTGCCTTCTCCCTCCTATTGCTAGCTTTTGGTGACTTTGCTGCCTCTGACTTGCTCGATTTATTGATTCCTGCATGGATAAAGATATTCCTTTCCTGTCTTGGATAGCTCTGCAGAGTTCCTATCAATCGATCGATCTGTAGTATTTATTGAGCTCTTTCTGTGTGAGGAGCACTGTTTAAGTGCTTGGGAGAGCACAACATAACAGAGTTGGTAGACGTTATCTGCCCACAAGGAGCTTAGTGGGGAAGATGGACATTAATATAAATAAATAAATTACAGATAAGTACATAAGTGCTGTGGGGGTGAAGGAGGGTGAATAAAAATGCAAGGACAACACAGAAGGGGGTGGGAGAAGAGGAAGTAAGGACTTAGGAAAGGCCTCTTGAAGGAGATGTGCTTCTAATAAGGCTTTGAAGGTGGGGAGAATGACCATCTAACATATATGAAGAGGGAGGGCATTCCAGGCCAGAGGCAGAACGTGGATGAGGGGTCGGAAGCGAGACTGACGAGATCGAGATACAGTGAGTAGGTTGGCATTAGAGGAGTGAAGTGTGAGGGGTGAGATGTAGTAGGAAATTAAGGAGGCAAGTTGGATGGGGGCAAGATGATCGAGTGCTTTAAAGCCTATGCTAAAAACACTATATTTGTATCTATCTGTACCTACAACTGAAATTTGCATTCCTGTTACTTGTCCCACCCTCCCCTCAGATCTTTTAAACCTTGTGACTCCCCTTTGCCTTTCTTCTCATCCTCTGCAACCCCAAGCCACCCCCCAAAGTTCCATCAGCACCCCTGTGTACCATATTTGCATCACTGGGCAGAGACAGCCGCTGGGTAACTCTTGAGCTTGCGAACTGGAGGGTTGGGAATGGATTCACAGGCTCGAAGGTTATTGGTAATAGAAGCAGATTTATTAAGATTATAGTACAGTGAATTGCGAGAGATAATCTACAGAGTGCAAAGCTTTTCCTAGATTAATTAGCGATGAGCACACAGGTTAACATGCACCCAACTTCTGGCAACTGTTAAAACCGAGAAGGAGACACCACTTGTCTCCTTGGGTTATCTCTCAAACCACCCAAATGGGTTTCCTTTCAAGTAACCCCAAATGGGCTACCTTTCAAACCACCTCAGCATGGGCTACCTTTCACAGTCACCCAGGGCTACCTTCAAAACCACCCCAATGATAATAATACCTCTCTCGGACCATAACCTTCTCACCTGCCTCATCTCTCACACTCCCTCCCCCTGCAAATCTTCGCTACTGCCCCACAGAGACCTCCGCTCTCTCGATCCCATCCGTCTTTCCAATAGCATCTCGCCTCACCTTGCCGCCCTGTCCTCTCTTCCCACTCTCGACGATCAGGTCTCCGCTCTCAACTCCACCCTCACTACTGATCTCGACTCTCTCGCCCCCCTTTCCCTCCGCCGCTCTCGCGCCACTAACCCACAGCCCTGGATCACCTCCTCCGTCCGCCTCCTACGCTCCTATGCTCGAGCTGCTGAGCGCCGCTGGCGAAAGTCCAAGCACCAAGCCGACCTCACACACTTCAAATTTATCCTTTCCTGCCTTAACTCTGCCCTCTCCTCCGCCAGGCAAAGCTTCTTCTCCTCCCTCATCGACACCCATGCCCGTCACCCCCGCCGATTGTTCCGGACCTTTAACTCTCTCCTTAGGCCCCCTGTTCCTCCCCCTCCCCCATCTCTCACCCCTAATGATCTGGCCACCTATTTCCTCACGAAAATCAACACGATCAGGTCTGAGCTCCCCAAAGTCACCCCTCCGCCTCTCCCCTCCCCCCCCAACAACCCCCTCCCCTACTTTCCCATCCTTCCCTGCAGTATCCTCAGAGGAGATCTCCTCCCTCCTCGCAAGTGCCACCCCCTCCACCTGCGCCTCGGACCCCATTCCCTCTCACCTTCTTAAAACCATCGCCCCTGCCCTCCTCCCTTCCTTAACTTCTATTTTTAACCACTCAATCTCCAAGGGCTCCTTCCCCTCTGCCTTCAAACACGCCCACGTCTCCCCCATCCTAAAAAAACCCGCTCTTGACCCCACTTCCCCCTCCAGTTATTGTCCTATCTCCCTACTACCCTTCCTTTCCAAAATCCTAGAACGAGTCGTCTACAATCGATGCCTAGAATTCCTTAACTCCCATTCTCTCCTAGACCCCCTCCAATCTGGCTTCCGTCCCCTCCACTCTACCGAGACTGCTCTCTCTAAGGTCACCCATGACCTCCTTCTTGCCAAATCCAATGGCTCCTACTCCATTCTGATCCTCCTTGACCTCTCTGCTGCCTTTGACACTGTCAACCATCCCCTCCTCCTCCGTACCTTATCTCACCTTGGCTTCACGGACTCTGTCCTCTCCTGGTTCTCCTCTTACCTCTCTGGCCGATCATTCTCGGTCTCCTACGCTGGAGCCTCCTCCCCCTCCCATCCTTTAACTGTTGGAGTTCCTCAAGGGTCAGTTCTTGGCCCTCTTCTGTTCTCCATTTACACTCACTCCCTCGGTGAACTCATTCGCTCTCACGGCTTTGACTACCATCTCTACGCAGATGACACGCAGATCTACATCTCCGCCCCTGTCCTCTCCCCCTCCCTTCAGGCTCGCATCTCCTCCTGCCTCCGGGACGTCTCCACCTGGATGTCTGCCCGCCACCTAAAACTCAACATGAGCAAGACTGAGCTCCTCATCTTCCCTCCCAAGCCCGGTCCGCTCCCAGACTTCTCCATCACCGTGGATGGCACGACCATCCTTCCCGTCCCGCAGGCCCGCAATCTCGGTGTCATCCTTGACTCGTCCCTCTCGTTCACCCCACACATCCTATCCGTTACCAAGACCTGCCGGTTTCACCTCTACAATATCGCCAAGATCCGCCCTTTCCTCTCCACCCAAACGGCTACCTTACTATTACGGGCTCTCGTTATATCCCGGCTAGACTACTGTGTCAGCCTTCTCTCTGACCTCCCTTCCTCCTCTCTCGCCCCGCTCCGGTCTATTCTTCACTCCGCTGCCCGGCTCATCTTCCTGCAGAAACGATCTGGGCATGTCACTCCCCTTCTTAAACAACTCCAGTGGTTGCCTATCGACCTCCGCTCCAAACAAAAACTCCTCACTCTAGGCTTCAAGGCTCTCCATCACCTTGCCCCTTCCTACCTCTCCTCCCTTCTCTCTTTCTACCGCCCACCCCGCACGCTCCGCTCCTCTGCCGCCCACCTCCTCGCCGTCCCTCGGTCTCGCCTATCCCGCCGTCGACCCCTGGGTCACGTCCTCCCGCCGGTCCTGGAACGCCCTCCCTCCTCACCTCCGCCAAACTGATTCTCTTTCCCTCTTCAAAACCTTACTTAAAAATCACCTCCTCCAAGAGGCCTTCCCAGACTGAGCTCCTCTTCCCCCTCTACTCCCTCTGCCATCCCCCCTTCACCTCTCCGCAGCTAAAGCCTCATTTTCCCCTTTTCCCTCTGCTCCTCCACCTCTCCCTTCCCATCCCCACAGCACTGTACCCGTCCGCTCAACTGTATATATTTTCGTTACCCTATTTATTTTGTTAATGAATTGTACATCGCCTTGATTCTATTTAGTTGCCATTGTTTTTACGAGATGTTCTTCCCCTTGACGCTGTTTAGTGCCATTGTTCTTGTCTATCCGTCTCCCCCGATTAGACTGTAAGCCCGTCAAACGGCAGGGACTGTCTCTATCTGTTGCCGACTTGTTCATCCCAAGCGCTTAGTACAGTGCTCTGCACATAGTAAGCGCTCAATAAATACTATTGAATGAATGGTATTTGTTAAGTGCTTACTATATGCCAAGCACTGCTCTAAACGCTGGTGTAGATACAGGGTAATCAGGTTGTCCCACGTGGGGCTCACAGTCTTAATCTCTATTTTCCAGATGAGGTAACTGAGGCCACAGACCTTGGACAAGTCACTTCACTTCTCTGGGCCTCAGTTACCTCATCTGTAAAATAGGGAATGAGACTATGAGCCCCATGTGGGACAGGGACTGTGTCCAGCCCGATTTGCTTGTATTTACCCCAGCACTTAGAATAGTGCCTGGCACAAAGTAAGCACTTCACAAAACACTTAACAAATAATAAGTGGCAGAGCCCAGATTAGAACCCAGGTCCTCTGACTAGGTCTTGCTGCTTCTCTAGGGATGCCGGCTCATTGCCACATCCCTTCACCTTGCAGGATGATGAGGATGAGTTGAAATAGAGATGCGGTTAACAGGGAGGATACACTTTAAAGACACTGCAGTGCCAAACCTCGAACGTCGTTAGCATAGACACAAATGGTAGGGAGACAATAGCAGAAGGCATCATCTCATTAATCTGCCTATTTGTCTCTACCCAAAAGGCTACTACCGTGGAAAAAAGCTCTGGTCATACCATGGCCTCTCTCTTGTGTCATCCTTCTTGCTTGTGTCCCTGTCCCAAGACTCTTTCTCCCACCAAACTCCAATCAGTGTTTCATGTTGTTGCGTGGTTCCCCTTCTCGAGGCATCACCATTCACACATCTCTCTTCTTTCAAAACATTTTACTGGTTTCCTGTATCCCTCCGCCTCAAGCAAAAACTCCTCGAAATCCGGCTTAAGACTCTCTAGAAGCTGTGTTGCCTAGTGGATAGAGCACAGGCCTGGGAGTCAGAAGGACCTGGTTTCTAATCCCAGCTCTGCCACATCTGCTATGTGACCTTGGACAAGTCACTTCACTTTTCTGTGCCTCAGTTACCTTACCTGTAAAATGGAGATTAAGACTGTGAGCCCCATCTGGGACATGAACTGTGTCTAACCTGACTAACTTGTGCTTAAACAAGTTCCTGAAACATAGTAACTGCTTTACAAATACCATAAAAAAATTAACTCACCCCACCTTCGATGCCTGCTTTCTTCACCCCTACTCGCCAACTCACTCTCTTTATTTCTCCCAAGCCAATCTTCTATCTTTACCTCACTTTTGACTTTCCTGCCTCCTTCCACTGACTGACTCTGTTCTCTTGATAGAAACTCCCTCCACCCCTCTGTCAGTCTTCGTGACTCAGTGGAATGAGCACGGGCTTGGGAGTCAGAGGTCATGGGTTTGAATCCGAGCTCTGCCACTTGTCAGCTGTGTGACTGTGGGCAAGTCACTTACTTCTCTGTGCCTCAGTTCCCTCATCTGTAAAAATTGGGATTAAGACTGTGAGCCTCAAGTGGGACAACCTGATTACCCCGTATCTCCCCCAGCACTTAGAACAGTGCTCCGCTTAGCACTGTAAGCGCTTAGCAAATACCAACATTATTATTATTATTATTATTATTATATTCAAAGCCCTCCTAAAATTCTACCCGATTCAACAAATCTTCCTCAATTCATTCCTAGCATTCCAAGACATGGAAACCAATCAGCCATTTCTAGCATTTATATATTTATATCCATCCTCTGCACTTATTAACCTTGTATCTATCCCAGCGCTTGGCACACAGTAAGTGCTTAACAAATACCATCATTATTATTCAATTCCACATTCAATTCTTCATTTGTGTTACTCTGTAAATATGTTTACTCCTGTCTCTTTCATTAGAGTATAAGCTTTTTGTGTTTCTTTCATACTTCCCAAGCACTCGATACATCATCATTAATAATAATAATAATAATAATAATGGTATTTTTAAGTGCTTATTATGTGCAGGACACTGTTTTAAGTGCTGGGGTAGATACAGGGTAATCAGATTGTCCCACGTGGGGCTCACATTTTTTAATTCTCATTTTTACAGATGAGGTAACTGAGGCCCAGAGAAGTTAAGTGACTTGCCCAAGGTCACACAGCAGACAAGTGGTGGGGTCAGGATTAGAACCCATGACCTCTGACTCCCAAGCCCGGGCTCTTTCCACTAAGCCACGCTGCTTTATTGTTGTCTCTTTTTGTTGTTGAATTGTATTTTCCAAGCACTTAGTATAGTGCTCTGCACATAGTAAGCACTCAATAAATACGATCGAATGAATGAACGAATTGTATAACACACAGTGGGGGTTCAGTAAATGTTGTTATTATTACTACGGCTACAGATTAGTCTGGCATACATCAATTAGAAAGGGGGTAACCAAAAGCTTCGACGAGATTGAACTGCAAAAGATTGTGGATCGCCAATTCGGTAATGAAGCAAGAGACAATTTATACATGCATATGATGCAGAAGGGGTGGTATGTCGTGAATTGGTTTGATAAGCCACATTTGCATAGACTGATGAAAACTCACCATCAATATAGCCATCTTTGAACCTGATGGACAATTTTAAAATCTGAATAAACACTGCATTATAACAGAGAAGATTATGTATGCACATAGCTAAAATTAAAAAAAATTCTAAGAAGTTCCTGGGCATAATATTTTGGACTATTATTTTTTGTGTTCTACAAGTTTCCTAGAGATGGTGAATGGGGTTTCAGTACATTAATTAAATCAGACACACATTTTCCCTGTATTAAAAAAAAGGTCATAAGAAGCTCTCAGGCCTTTCTACTTTATTGGGAATCCTCCCCTGACATTTTTCCCCTACTTCACCATATAAAAATCATTGTACCACTGTGATTATCATAAACCCTATTGCCTAATACCCAAGAACATCTTTTTTATTGTAGTGTTAAGCATTTACTATGTTCCAGGCACTGCTAAGCACTGAAATGCGTACAAAGAAATCAGGTTGGACACAGTCCCTGTCCCACATAGAGCTCACAGTCTTAATCCCCATTTTACAGAGGCACAGAGCAGTTATGTGACTTGCCCAAGGTTACACAGAGGACAAGTGGCAGACTGGGATTAGAACCCAGGTCCTTCTGACTTCCAGGCCTGTGCACTATTCACTAGGCTGAGTTCTAATCTCAGCTCCACTGTTTGTCTCCTGTGTGACCTTGGGCGATTTCACTTCTCTGTGCCTCTTTTATGTCTTCTATCCAATGGGGATTAAGACTGTGAGTCCCATATGGGACAGGGACTGGGTCCAATTCGATTTGCTTCTATCAATCCCAGAATTTAGTACAGTGCCTGGCACATAGTAAGCACTTAACAAATACCACCATTATCATTATTATCTTGATGTCATAGATCTCAGCTGTACTCATTTTGCTGTTCAAGGCTCACAAAATTGAGCAAATGTATTCGGAGTTTTGTCTGTGCTGTTGATGCAATAATGTTTTATTTTGGGTTCTAAATTGCTCAGCAAAAATGAATGTTTGTTAAGCTGCCCATTTCCTCCAAAGTGCTGAGCTTGGGAATGTAGATTGATAAAGTAGTTTCGTTGCTAAATGTTTATATTCAAGCCATGACAACAGCTCTTACTGGAATGTTTCAGGGCAAATGCTATGTCAGATTTGCCTTTTCTCTTTATGCACCTATAAAGTTAACAACATTACCCTACAGAAGAAAAGAAATTCAGGAAAAATCTTTCCAGTTTTAGTTTTATCTTGGAAAACCAGATTTCCCTTTCTAATGATAGTGGTATCTATTAAGCACTTACTATGTTATATATAATCCAATTGGACACAGTCCCTATCCCACATGGGGCTCAAAACCTAAGATGGAGGGGGCAACTGGTACCTTACCCTCATTTTACAGATGAGGGAACTGAGGCACAAAAAAATTAAGTGACTTGGTCAGATCACACAGCAGGCCCACGAAAGAAGTGGGAGTCAAGCTCAGGTGTCCTGACCTTGTCTCGTGCTTTTCCCTCCAATCCATGCTGCTTCCCAACAAGAGTAGGCATTTAAGAGCAAATACTTGGAAGAATTGGACAAACAGGGTTTCTTTAAATCTCACCAATGCTCAGACTTGGAAATTTCTTAATAAGCAATTTATGACAGGCTGCATACTACTCTGGCTTTGCATACTTAAACCCTGAATGCATGTTAACTACAGTCCGACCGGTACAGCCAAAGCAAGAGCCAAAATGAGGTAAAAACAGGTGGATCAACCATGTCTTTGAAATTGACTGCCGGTGGCACCGGTCTTATAAACTGTTGATTTTCTTTTAAGCAGGGGCAGGGATAGAAGTGGAGGAGTGGTCACAAAAAAAAAATCAAATGAAACAAGAAACAAAGGAAAATGTTTAAAAACTGCTCTCATTAAACCCATCATACTTTTGTCTTGTTATGGCTGAAACCAAAAAAGACTAAATTATAGCTGTGGCTGAAACATTTTTTTTGTTCTGTCTCTCTTTATTATCTCTGCAGATGTATTGAATGGAAATTCATGGTCCAGTAAGATGAGCTGCTTGAACATTTGTGACCCTTATGAGCCTGAAAAAGAATTTGGAATGTTAAGTAGTAATAGTAATTATGATTTCATTTTAGAATTATTAAGCAGGTCTTCAGGAGTAACATATCCAGAGTTGGCAAGGTTCCAGAATTTCATGTATGTGTTCAAATATGAATTTCTTCATCTATCTCAGTAACACTGTACACATTATCTTGAATAAATATGCAAATGTCATTTACAGCTTCCCTTTCCACCTGAGTCTTATTTCCAGTAGCCTTTTTTTTAAAACTAGAATTTGAATTGTGGCATTTCCGTGAGCAGGTAGAAGCTCCTATTAGCACACTAATTAGTGGGGCATTCAGCCAGTAGAAGTCATCTGTCCCAGCCTTTATCCCTAAGTCCTAGCGTGGCTATAATAATCATAATAATTATGGTATTTGTTAAGAACTTACTCTGTGCCAAGCACTGGGGTAGAAGCAAGGTAATCAGGTTGTCCCTCATGGGGCTCACACTTTTAATACCCGTTTTGCTGATGAGGTAACTGAGGCACAGAGAAGTGAAGTGACTTGCCCAAGGTCACACAGCAGATAAGTGGCAGAGCCGGGATTAGAACCCATGTCCCCTGACTCCCAAACCCGGGCTCTTTCCACTAAGCCACACTGTTTGGGAGAGACTTGAGTGGGCCCAGAATGCTTCCTCTGGGTGCCCCTCTTTCTCCTGCTTGCTTTTCACCACACTTTCTTCAGCTCCATTCTCTCTTTCCTAAGATCTGACCAGAAAAACTGCACACAGTATTCCAGGTGCAGGTGTATCGTGGTTTTATACAGGGGGAAAACTTTGCCTTTAGTTTTGTTTTTTGTCTTCCTGATTCAGTCCATCATTTGGTCTGCTCTTTTTGGACCAGAAAGTTAAAAGTAAGTCAACAATACCTCCCAGCTCTCTTTCCGTGAGTTCATCATCATGTAGTTGCAACTTGGATTATTTTTTCCCTGGGGCTATTACCTTGCCCTTGCTCATGGTGAAACTCACTTGCAATTTTTCAGCCCACTCCCTCAGTTTAATGAGATCTTCTTTCAGTTTATCTCTGTATGCAAGATATTTAACCACTTGGAAGTGCTATTATCTGCTACAAAGATTGGAGAGTTCCTGCACAGTCCCTTTTCTAGAACATTTATGATCAGTCAATCAATAGTATTTATTGAGTGCTCTCTCTGTGCAAAAGACTGTACTAAGCATTTGAAAGGGTACAATAGGGTCAGTAGACACAATCCCTTTCTTCGAGGAGAGTACAATCTAGTAGATTATGATGATATTACATCATGATGATTTGATCCAAACACCACTCCCTGGGGAAGTCCACTATATGTGTGCCCCAGAATACACCTGTAATATGTTTCTCAAAAATTTGGGTTTATCATAAAGCATTGTATTTTGGGGTACATTTTTCTATTGACTCACTTGTACTCAGGTTCTCTTCCAGAATCAGCTCCAACATGATAATCAAGCCACCCAGGTAAGTAAAAATTGCACTGTAAAACACACCTGGTCTCCCCCATTCCCCTCCTCCCTTCCCCTCTACTATTTCTAGCTTCTATCTTGACCTCCCTGCCTTCAGCCCTATCTTTTCCTCCATTATCCACAACACTCAGTTTTTTGGTGTATGACCCCTCTACTGCCTGCAGGAGGGAGAAGGAAAATGTTTCTAGGTCCTAGTCAGAACCCTAGTTGCCAGAGACCTGAGTCCTCACTCCCACGAGCATGGAGTTAGCTTGGTTAAATCCAGTCATGTCCCCTCTCACTGTTCTGTCAGCTCTGACTTTATCAGCATGCTCTTCTGTCCATTTACAGCTGAGGAGAGAGAGACTGAAAGTTAGGAACTGGGACCATGTGGTTAGGGTAAAGGGCAAAGTCAGAATCAGCGGTGTGAGGTAGAGACAGTTATCCCCTCTCAAGTCACTGCTCCCTCCTCATCTGGCCCACTATTTCAATTCACTGACTTCCAGCCTTACTGCTCCTTCAATCCTGGATTTCAAGTCACCGATTAGAAAATATCAGGGAGGGACAGAGAAGGTGGGAGGAGGGAGTAAATGAGCAGGGGGTTCTCTGCTTCAGCCAAAGGCAGAACAGAATCGAGACAGTCAATCATATTTATTGAGTGCTTACTGTGAATAGAGCATTCATTCATTCTATCATATTTATTGAGTGCTTACTGTGTGCAGACTACTGTACTAAGAGCTTGGGAGAGTACACTATAACAATAAACAGACACATTCTCTGCCCTTAATGAACTTGCATTTTAGAGGGGAGACAGACATTAATTTAAATAAATAAATTACAACTATGTACATAAGCGCTGTGGGACGGGGAGAGGGGGATGAATAAAGGGAGAAAGTCAGGGCGACACAGAAGGGAGTGAGAGAAGAGGAAAGGAGTGCCTCGTCAGGGTAGGTCTCTTGGAGGAGATGTGCCTTCAATAAGGCTTTGAAGGTGGGAAGAGTAATTGTCTGTCAGATAGGAGGGAGGGTGTTCTAGGCAAGAGGTGGGATGTGGGCGAGAGGTTGGTGGTGAAGTGGATGAATTGGAGGTACTGTGAGAAAATTAGCATTAAAAGAGTGAAGTGTGTGGGCTGGGTTGTAGTAGGAGAGTGGGGATGTGAGGTAGGAGGGGGCAAGGTGATGGAGTCCTTTAAAACCATTGGAGAGGAGTTTCTGTTTGATGTGGAGGCTCTTGAGGAGAGGGGAAACATGGCCTGAATGTTTTTGTAGAAGAATGATTTGGGCAGCAGAGTGAAGTATGGACTGGAGTGGGAAGAGACGGGAGTCTGGGAGATCAGAAAGGAGGTTGATACAGTAATCAAGGCAGGATAGGATAAGTGATTGAATTAATATGGTAGTTCAAATGGAGAGGAAAGGGTGGATTTTAGGTCGAAGGTTGAACAGACAGGATTTGGTGATGGATTGAATATGTGGGTTGAATGAGAGACAGAAGTCAAGGACAACACCAAGGTAAGGGGCTTGTGAGACAGGAAGGATGGTGGTGATGTCTGCAGTGATGGGAAAGTCAGGGGAAAAACAGGGTTTGGGTGGGAAGACAAGTTCTGTTTTAGACATGTTAAGTTTGAGGTGACGGGAGGACATCCAAGTAGAGATGTCTTGAAGGCAGGAGATGTGAGACTGGATAGAGGAAGAGAGATCAGGGCTGGAGATGTAGATTTGGGTATTATCCACATAGAGGTGGTAGTTGAAGCCATGGGAGTCAATGAGTTCTCCAAGGGAGTGTGTATTAGATGGAGAATAGAAGGGGGCCCAGAACTGAACCTTGAGGGACCTCCACAATTAGGAGGTGGGAGGCAGAGGAGGCCCTCGTGAAGGAGACTGAGAATGAACAGCCAGAGAGATAAGAGGAGAACCAAAAGTGGATAGAGTCAGTGAAGCCAAGGTTGGATAATGTTTCCACGAGAAGGAGGTGGTCCACAGTGTCAAAGGCAGATGAGATATCAAGGAGGATCAGGATGGAGTAGAGGCCATTGGATTTGGCAAAAAGGAGATCATTGGTGACTTTTGAGAGGGTGGTTCCTGTTGGAGTGAAGGGGCGGAAATCAGATTGGTTTTGGGGGGGGGGGTGTCAAGGGCAGAATCGCAGGAGAAGAATTTGAGGCAGCAGGTGCTCAAGGAGTTTGGAAAGGAAAGGTAGGAGAGAGATGAGGTGATAACTGGAGGGAGCCATGGGGTCATGGGAGGGTTTTTTTTAGAATAGGGGAGATATGGACATGTTTGAAAGCAGTGGGGAAGATTCATTGGAGAGTGCACAGAGGCAGAGTTAAAGCATGCAAGGATAAACTTGAAGTGGCAAGTCTAGATTTCTGCCAGAAGCTCTCTGCAGCTCATGCACAAGGGCGAAGGAGGCAGGCTGTGGAGGTGATGCAGGGCTGTGGGTTAGTAGTACGAGATCGATGAAGGATAAAGGAGCAAGTGAATTGAGTTCAGTAGAGAGGGTGGTGTTGAAAGTGTCAATTTGGTCTTCCAGAGAAGGTTGTTTTGGTATGGAGGCTAAATGGGGCATGATGAATTGAGAAAATTGGATAGGGTCAAAATAACTGAGGTCTTCATCGGGGGAACAGCACAGATTTGTGGGAAGGAGGTGTGTCGGAAAGAAAGCAGGTGAGGAGGTTGTAGTCAGATAGAGGGATTTCAGAGTTGGTGAGGGTAGAGATTGTGCAGAGCCAAGGGATGATGAGATTGAGTGTTTGTCCTAGTTGGTGAGTGGATTAGGTGGAGTGGAGCAAGAGGTCAGTGGAGTTGAGAAGTGATAGAAAGCAGGCAGCGGAAACATCATCAGGAACATCTATGTGTATATTGAAGTCCCCAAGGATCAATGTAGGGGTGGAGAAAGAGAGAAGGAATATGAGAAATGGATCAAAATGGTTAAAGAAGTTGGAGGTGGGACCCAATGGGGGTGGTAGATGACCGTTACTAGAATCCGGAGTGGGTGTGGGTGGTAGAGGAGGATGATACGGGTTTCAAAGGAAAGGAAAGAAAGGGACGGGGAAAGTGGAATGCTGCAAAAGTGGCGTAGGGGAGTGAGAAGGAAGCCAACATCTCTTCCCTTCCCAGTGATTCTGGGGGAGCAGGTGAAGATCAGGCCCCCTCTGGAAAGAGGGGATAGAGACAGGATAGAAGGAGCAGATTAAATGAGTCTAAAATAGCTTCCTTTTCCAAACCACTCCATCTGTGCTTCCGCCTGGCTGAGACAACATACCCCGCCTGCCAATCACTGATCAGAAAATGGCAGGAAGAGATGAAACCAGAGAAGGAAGAGCTGGGAAGGGAATTGACTTCCATGGACCAATTGGGCATAATATCAGGCATGGTTTATGGATCCTAAGCAACACCAGCCACACAAGCATGACGTATCTCTGGATTTTAAGTATTGTGGTAGTTCAGAACCGGGAGTACACTTGTAGTTACTTTTCTTCAACCTAGAAGGTGTCATTTATTCCTACCCTTTATTTCCAATATTTTTGCCAGTTTTCCAATTTTTTAGAGAATAATCTCTCTAATCCCATGAGAACTCAGTTTCTCAGAGTCCTTTGAGCAGAACTCTGTCAAATATTACTGGTTCCTCATTAGGCAGAGACTTATTACTCCATCAAAGAATTCTAGCAGAATAGCGAGGCATGATTTCCCTTTATAGAAATCATGCTGCCCTTCTTTTCTTTTCTTTTCCTTTATTGGCATTTGTTATACGCTTCCTATTTGTCAGCACTGGGGTAGATACAAGCTAATCAGATTCGACAGTCTCTGTCCAAAGTAAGGCTCACAGTCTTACTCCCCATTTTACAGTTGAGGTAACTGAGGCACAGAGAAGTTAAATGACTTGCCCAAGGTCACACAGCAGACAAGTGGCAGAGCTGGGATTGGAACCCAGATCCTCCTGACTCGAGGCCTGTGTTCTCTCCACTAGGCCATTCTGCTTCCCCTAACAGATTGTCTTTTCTAAGAACACTCACTGATCTTAAATATGATCACTGTTACCCTTGCCCTCCTCAGGCTTGAGCTCCGGGGCAGAGAGTTGACCTCATCCCCTCTGCTCCTTCTCCTCCCCGGCTCCAAACAGCTATCTGGTTTGAGCTCCATGATGCGGTGAGGGAGATTCAAGCTGTGTTGTCATTCCCGCGGTCCAAGGTGAGCCCCACAGCTGCTGATGCTGTCCCTCCCCTCTCCTTGTCCCCTCTTGCCTGCAGCGCATGCCAAGGGCCAGGGCCACCCCCACTTTGGAGCGCCTCCGCAGTGTTCAGCAGGTGTCTCCATACCCTCGTGCAGCCGTCCCCCACCCCCTACCAGTCCTGGGGCCCGGCCTCACTGGCAGATTGGCTCCAGAGGCCCAGGACTGCCATCCTCTTCCCACAACTCACCCTAGCTCAGAGATGTCGCGGTGTGTCCCCCAGCCTCAGTCTTGGTGAGCATCCATAATGCCACTGCCACTGCAGGACATCGCCAACCCCTACTCTATCACAGCTTGGGATTGACCCTGTGTTTCCCCAGTGCCTTGGTATTTTGGGGATGCCCCTGCTCCTCACGCTCCCAGGCCACATGGCTCCAAGATGGCGGATCAGGCCACGAGGTGGAGATAATCAACCGGCCATTGGAGGAGGGACTGCACGTACAGGTACCATTGCTGAGGGATGAGCATTTGCGCCCATCGGAGAATCTTCGGGAGGGCCAGGGGGAGGTACTGTGTCAGTTCAGGGTGGGCTCATGCCAATGAACAGATGTGTTGAAACCCTGCTCAGGACCTGGACCAGCGGTCGTGTGCTGAGTCCTCCCAGGAGGAAGTGAGATTAGAGGTGTTAGACCTGGAGCAAGCTGTTGTCCCTGTGTTCTCTACACTACACCTCTCTGGGAGCCGTAGCATCATTGACTCGTTTGGCTATGAATGGGAGAATGCAGCCCCTTGGACCTCCTTTGGAATTGTAGAACACGTGTAAATTCATCCAGAAGGCCCTTAACAAAAGGCGAGGGCCCTATCAACCATCACCGATAATGATAATAATGATAATAATGGCATTTGTTCAACGCTTACTACGTGCCAAGCCCTGTTCTAAGCACTGGGGTAGATACAAGGTACTCAGGTTGTCCCGCGTGGGGCTCACAGACTTAATCCCCCTTTTACAGATGAGGGAACTGAGGCACAGAGAAGTGGAGCGACTTGCCCCAAATCACACAGCTGATAAGTGGTGGAGTTGGGATTAGAACCCATGACCTCTGACTCCCAAGCCCGTGGTCTTTACACTAAGCCAAGCTGCTTCTCTGATGGATGGGCAGCTTGCCCTTCGGGAATGGGAAGAGAGGGTTTGCAGCCCAAAGGGGAAGGAGAAAGGAATCAGGCACATATCCTCCAAGAGGCTTTCTCAGACTAAGCCCCACCTTTCCTCATCTCCCACTCCCTTCTGCATCACTCTGACTTGCTCCCTTTGCTCTCCCCCACTCCCAGTCCCACACCATTTAGGTACATATCTGTAATTTTATTTATCTGTATTGATGTCTGACTCCCCCACTCTAGACCGTAAGCCCGTTGTGGGCAAGGAACGTGCCTGTTTATTGTTGTATTGCACTCTCCCAAGTGCTTAGTACAGTGCTCTGCCCACAGTAATTGCCCGATAAATATGATTGAATGAATAAATGAATAAACGAATGAATGAGGAATTTGCAGCAGCCTGGACCTGCAATGGGGTTGCAGGAGAACCTTGGTTTGCCTATGTATCATAACTGCAAAAGGAACCCCCAGCAATATCTAGTGAGGCTACATTATTCAATTTGTGGGTTGGGTGCACAGAAGGGGAAAACTATGCAGAACTTGGTGAATACGCTATTGTCTTTTGAGAGTAAGGGAAAGGAATTTAACTATGAACCACATAATAATGGGTTTGGGGATTTATGGGATTGGGTTTGTTAATCAGAGTAACTCTCCAGGTGCGACCCTGAGAGGGGAGTCACCCATATTAGTTGCCCAAATTAACCAGCTCTTTTCAGATTACCTGCTGAGCCTGTCCACCATATAAGGTGAGTCTTTGGCTAGAAGCCTTCACCACTGATTGCCTAGCCCTCTCTGGCTTGGGACTGTTTCACCACCCCTCACCATGGTGAGGTGTGGGTTAAGGTTTGGAGGTGTTACACTCTCAACAGGAGTTCCATGACTTCCCATCATGGAAGCAGTGTGGCTCAGTGGAAAGAGCCTGGGCTTCAGAGTCAGAGGTCATGGGTTCGAATCCTGCCTCTGCCACTTGTCAGCTGTGTTACTGTGGCCAAGTCACTTAACTTCTCTGTGCCTCAGTTACCTCATCTGGAAAATGGGGATTAACTGGGAGCCCCACGTGGGACAACCTGATTACCCTGTATCTACCCCAGCGCTTAGAACAGTGCTCTGCACATAGTAAGCACTTAACAAATACCAACATTATTATTATCTGAATTCTTTCAGGACTTCCAGATGAATGCCATCTGGTCCCAGTGACATATTTACATATATTATGCCAAGTTGGTCTAAAAGAGCCTGTGTGGTCACCACGATTTGATTCAGGTCCTTTGACCTATCAACGGCAAAAAAAAAAGAATGGGATCCTTGCTAATATCTTCCTTGGTAAAGAACAAAATACAGAATTCATTGAGTCTCTTAGTTATTTCTTCCCATCTAGGTCATCAAGAGGTCCCATAGATTCTCTAGCCAGCTTGCAGCTTTTCATTTATTTGAAGGATCTTTCATTATTAGCTTTGGCATCTCTTGCAAAATTTTCTTCACACTCCTTTTGTGGCTACTTAATTTCCTGCTTACACCTAACCTGACTCTCTTGTTCTTCTTGTTCAGGTGAACTTTCCATTTTTTAAAGAATAGTTTTCTCCACATCTCTTTTACCCTGCCATTTGGACGTGGAGGTTTTCTGCTTGGTCATCTGCTATTTTGTTCTGTGGCCTAAAATTTATCTGGGTCGACCTAAAATGATAGTAATAATAGTAGTTAGTAGAAGTAGAAGTTTAGTAGTAATATTTATTGAGCACCCACATGCACTGTACTGCTTAGGCAGTAGAGAATAAAGAAAAATAAAGTGACATGGTCCCTGCCCACAAGAAGCTCACACTCTAATGAGGGAGACAAACATGAAAACATGTACAACTCAAATGCAAAATAAATGAGTATACGTATATTCGTATAAGGTGCTCAATGCGTTTTTTACAGCTATTAAGATTCCTAGTAAATCTTTTTTTTTTTCTTTAGCTACCTCTTTCAGCTTCTTCCTAATTATGGCCCATACCTTATCAGATTCCTTTTCTAAAATGAAATATCCTTATGTTGGTTACTGGGGCCATTCCCATTCTCTTCTCCCCTGGTAGAATGTTAAAGTTTACAGAGCTGTGGTCATTTTTGCAGAATGCTTCCCCCACATATGCCTTCTGTCCACTACGCAGAATTAAATCCAGAATAATATCTTTTCTTGTTGGTTCGAGGACTAATTGTTCCATAAAAATTAATTAACCCTATCCAAAACCTTACCTCCACTTCTCGCTTGATGAATTATTCACCCAATCTAAGTGAGGACAATTGATGTCTCACTCTATCATTACTGCCCTAGTTTCACAGTTTCCCCTCCCTCATCTATAATTTTCTGGTCATATGGTCTGTAGAACATTCTGCTATTCATTTTTGTTTAAATTTGAAATCTCTAGACTTCTAGCCAAAGGAATTCCAAGTACTCCTCTTTTCCAGTAAGATTTTATGCTATTACTCTTCCTGCTGTCACATTCTCTCTCTCTCTCCCTTGGCCGTCCTTCATATTTGAAGAAGATGCCAGTAACAGTGAAATTCACCTGTGAGGGCATATGCAACTGAATAGGCTTGATAGCACTGGGCACACACACATACTGTCTCTCGCCGTGCTGTCGTGCTGTTGCTTACAGCTGTTTCACTTTTGCCTCCTCATCTCATGATCTGCACTAAGTTTTAACTCCTGCTTTTTTCACTGCTATGTGTTGTGCTTGTCTAACTAAAGCAATTGACTCCCAGTTTTCAGCTGGAATGTAGAATTGTTTGGAACTTTGCTTTACTGTACTCCTAAATTGTTCCATCTGTCCTTGTTTTTGATTTTCAATTTTCAGTTCACCATACAGCATCTCTTCAGATATCCTGCTGTTGTACATTCCCCTCCTGTGTCCTATCCAGTGCCATAGCTTCGATGCTAGGAGACTAGCTCCAGTCTAGGATTTTACTGTCTGTGATCCTGCCCTGTCATTGGACATTTGATTTGAGTATAGCCCACATTGATGTAACATCTCAAGGAGTCAGATATGGCATGTCTGGGGTCCAGAAGAAGCATGGAGTAATGGATAGAGGACGGGCCTGGGAGTCAGGTGGTCGTGAGTTCCAATCCTAGCTCTGTCTGCTGCGTGACCTTGGGCAAGTCACTTAACTTCTCTGTGCCTCAGTTACCTCCTCTGTAAAATGGGGATTGAGACTGTGAACCCCATGTGGGACAGGGACTGTGTCCAACCCGATTTGCTTGTGTCCACCCAGTGCTTAATACAGTGCCTGGCACATAGTAAGTGCCCAACAAATACCACAATTTTTATTATTATTATCATCATTATTATTATTATTATTACAGCCATAAAGGAGGTTGGAAAGCACCACAGCTCTACAGACCTTAGTTTGGCTTTGAGAGTGAAGCCGGGCTGCTTTAGTTTGGCTTGGTGAATAAAACTATGCTGCCATACTCAGGTTGATAGCCTCCCAAAGGGTGTCCTGGCCTTTTTAGTCTGATTCTCTACCTCATATCTATCATCTCATCATTGGTTAGTGTGCTGCTGCCTCCCAAGTAACAGAATTCTGTGACAATATTGGGCTCTGCATTATCAATATTGATTTTTTGTTGTGTGTACAGCTTCCCTGATGCAAGCTGATATGTTATCTCCACATATGTGCCCGCCCCAATCTTCGTTAGTGAATTTTGTCTGCCAGTGATGAATCCAAGTGTTTTTCTTCCCTCCACTAAGTCTCGGAGATGCCAGTTATATCAAGGTCTTCATTAGTCACCGAGCAAGCACATTTATATACTGGCTTACTTCTTTGCCAATTTCTACTTCTGCCAATTTCCCTATATGATGGGCAGTCATCATCATTTGCCCTCAACATTTCCCTCAAATACTCTATTTGATTGCCTTCAGCTCTCCCTTAACCTTGAGCTACTGTCTATTTAAAGGTCATGTCAATCCAGAGCTCATATGTTGGGTTCTCTTTTTTTAAATTTTTTTTAATTTATTTTAAACACTAAAAACTGCCACAAATAATAACATTGTAAATAAAAAGACATCATTAGTGCCAGCATCTTGGTGTTATTTTGGTTCATGGTGGAACCTGTCCCTCCTTCTCAAAAGGTCTCCCCATTCCTGATGTAGCTAAACCCCTCCTTTCTGCACCATGGTCTCATTAATGTATTGAGACTCTGGATCTCTGCCTTTCGCTGCAGCCCTCAGCGTGGAACTGGCAGTATTTCAGAGAAAACTACTATGGAGATCTTGAACTAAGGTTCCATGGGGACAAGGATTTAAAATTGCAGAAAAAATTCCACTCTTCCACCAATGACCACACAGGCTTTCAACATACCCTTCACCTTTTCTCATTTACCGTCCCACTCATTTTCTCTTGCTCTTTCCCTGACCACTCCAAGCAGTCTCTCCAAATCTCTCTACATCTTCTTCTTCTTGTTCTCCTGATACCTCTTTCCTCATACTTTTTTAATCATCCTCGTTTTTCCCTTTCATTTTTCTTGCATCCTAGACTCCTTTTCCTTATTTCTGCATTTACCTATGCAGTGAATTTTGTCTTTTATGGTGTCTTCCTGCTTTTTGTTGTTGATTCCCCTCTTTTTGTTGAAGTTTTCATTTCCCCTCTTCCTCCCCCCTGCACTTCTTTTTTCCTGACTTTGATTCTGCCACCTTTCATCCTCTATTCCACCTTCTATTCTTTTTTTCCCTTTTTTTTGTTCATCTTTCTCACTGCCACAGAGCTCCTGCAAAGAGTACTACTGCAGAAGGGGGACCCAGAGGCCCCTGGAATAGGAGTCACGGATTCTAATCCTGGCTCCACTGCTAGTCAGCTGTGTGACCTTGGGCAAGTCACTTAACTTCCCTGTGCCTCAGTTACCTCATCTGTCATTCATTCATTCATTCATTCAATAGTATTTATTGAGCGCTTACTATGTGCAGAGCACTGTACTAAGCGCTTGGGATGAACAAGTCGGCAACAGATAGAGACAGTCCCTGCCGTTTGACGGGCTTACAGTCTAATCGGGGGAGACGGACAGACAAGAACAATGGCACTAAACAGCGTCAAGGGGAAGAACATCTCGTAAAAACAATGGCAACTAAATAGAATCAAGGCGATGTACAATTCATTAACAAAATAAATAGGGTAACGAAAATATATATAGTTGAGCGGACGGGTACAGTGCTGTGGGGATAGGAAGGGAGAGGTGGAGGAGCAGAGGGAAAAGGGGAAAATGAGGCTTTAGCTGCGGAGAGGTAAAGGGGGGATGGCAGAGGGAGTAGAGGGGGAAGAGGAGCTCAGTCTGGGAAGGCCTCTTGGAGGAGGTGATTTTTAAGTAAGGTTTTGAAGAGGGAAAGAGAATCAGTTTGGCGGAGGTGAGGAGGGAGGGCGTTCCAGGACCGCGGGAGGACGTGACCCAGGGGTCGACGGCGGGATAGGCGAGACCGAGGGACGGCGAGGAGGTGGGCGGCAGAGGAGCGGAGCGTGCGGGGTGGGCGGTAGAAAGAGAGAAGGGAGGAGAGGTAGGAAGGGGCGAGGTGATGGAGAGCCTTGAAGCCTAGAGTGAGGAGTTTTTGTTTGGAGCGGAGGTCGATAGGCAACCACTGGAGTTGTTTAAGAAGGGGAGTGACATGCCCAGATCGTTTCTGCAGGAAGATGAGCCGGGCAGCGGAGTGAAGAATAGACCGGAGCGGGGCGAGAGAGGAGGAAGGGAGGTCAGAGAGAAGGCTGACACAGTAGTCTAGCCGGGATATAACGAGAGCCCGTAATAGTAAGGTAGCCGTTTGGGTGGAGAGGAAAGGGCGGATCTTGGCGATATTGTAGAGGTGAAACCGGCAGGTCTTGGTAACGGATAGGATGTGTGGGGTGAACGAGAGGGACGAGTCAAGGATGACACCGAGATTGCGGGCCTGCGGGACGGGAAGGATGGTCGTGCCATCCACGGTGATGGAGAAGTCTGGGAGCGGACCGGGCTTGGGAGGGAAGATGAGGAGCTCAGTCTTGCTCATGTTGAGTTTTAGGTGGCGGGCAGACATCCAGGTGGAGACGTCCCGGAGGCAGGAGGAGATGCGAGCCTGAAGGGAGGGGAGAGGACAGGGGCGGAGATGTAGATCTGCGTGTCATCTGCGTAGAGATGGTAGTCAAAGCCGTGAGAGCGAATGAGTTCACCGAGGGAGTGAGTGTAAATGGAGAACAGAAGAGGGCCAAGAACTGACCCTTGAGGAACTCCAACAGTTAAAGGATGGGAGGGGGAGGAGGCTCCAGCGTAGGAGACCGAGAATGATCGGCCAGAGAGGTAAGAGGAGAACCAGGAGAGGACAGAGTCCGTGAAGCCAAGGTGAGATAAGGTACGGAGGAGGAGGGGATGGTCGACAGTGTCAAAGGCAGCAGAGAGGTCAAGGAGGATCAGAATGGAGTAGGAGCCATTGGATTTGGCAAGAAGGAGGTCATGGGTGACCTTAGAGAGAGCAGTCTCGGTAGAGTGGAGGGGACGGAAGCCAGATTGGAGGGGGTCTAGGAGAGAATGGGAGTTAAGGAATTCTAGGCATCGATTGTAGACGACTCGTTCTAAGATTTTGGAAAGGAAGGGTAGTAGGGAGATAGGACGATAACTGGAGGGGGAAGTGGGGTCAAGAGCGGGTTTTTTTAGGATGGGGGAGACGTGGGCGTGTTTGAAGGCAGAGGGGAAGGAGCCCTTGGAGATTGAGTGGTTAAAAATAGACGTTAAGGAAGGGAGGAGGGCAGGGGCGATGGTTTTAAGAAGGTGAGAGGGAGTGGGGTCCGAGGCGCAGGTGGAGGGGGTGGCACTTGCGAGGAGGGAGGAGATCTCCTCTGAGGATACTGCAGGGAAGGATGGGAAAGTAGGGGAGGGGGTTGTTGGGGGGGAGGGGAGAGGCGGAGGGGTGACTTTGGGGAGCTCAGACCTGATCGTGTTGATTTTCGTGAGGAAATAGGTGGCCAGATCATTAGGGGTGAGAGATGGGGGAGGGGGAGGAACAGGGGGCCTAAGGAGAGAGTTAAAGGTCCGGAACAATCGGCGGGGGTGACGGGCATGGGTGTCGATGAGGGAGGAGAAGAAGCTTTGCCTGGCGGAGGAGAGGGCAGAGTTAAGGCAGGAAAGGATAAATCTGTCAAATGGGGATTAAAACTGTGAGCCCCACGTGGGACAACCTGATCACCTTGTATTTCCCCAGTGCTTAGAACAGTGCTTTGCACATAGTAAGCGCTTAACAAATACCACAACTTTTTTTTTTTATTTAGAGCGGGTAGACTGAACCCATGATATCTGGAGAAGCCACCGTGGAAGACGAATGAGACCTTCCCCTAGGCCACTTCAAAGCCAGGTCAAAAATTTAGGAAATCAGGAGCAGGGATACCCTGTTCCTTCACTGGGTCAGAGGAGGAGACTGCTCCTCTGGCAGCAGCAGGAAAAGTGTTGAGGAGTGAATTAATCTCTTATGAATGTGATGAAGAATTTGAACCTTTCAGGTCCTGAGCAGCAATTCGGTAGCGGAGAAAATGCACTAAAAATTAGCAAGTGCAGTTAGCTCCTCAAGGAGTTCAGTCAATCTGTGGCATTTATAAAGTGCTTACTGTTTGCAGATCGTTGTACTAAGCACCTGGGAGGGTACATTACGATAGAGTTAGTAGACACAATTCCTGGCCACAAGTAATTTACAGTCTAGAGGGGGAGAAATAAAAATAAATTGCAAATAGGGGAAATGGCAGAGTGTAAGGACATGTGCATAAATTCTGTGGGGCGGTGGTAGGGTGAGTGTCAGAGTGCTTAAGGGGTACACACCCAAGTTCATAGATGATACAGAGGGGAGGCGAGTAGGGTGGGGCCATGAAGTCAGGAAAGACCTCTTGAAGGAGATATGATTTTAGTAGGCTTTTGAAGTAGGGAGATTGGTGGTCCATTGAATGTGAGTGGAGAGTGAGTTCTGGGTCACAGGGAGAATGTGAGACAGACAAGATCAAGGTATAACAAGGACGGTGCCATTAGTGTCAAGGATGGGTTGTCATAGCAAATCAGTGAGGAAAGGTCGAAGGGGGAGAGCCGATTGAATGCCTTAAAACTGAGATGATGCTGGTTATCATTAATATTATAACTATGGTATTTATTAAACACTTACTATATTCTAAATGCTGGGGTAGATAGAGGTTAATCAGGTCGGACACAGTCCCTGTCCCACTCAGTGCTCACAATCTAAGTAGGAGGGTAAATGGGTATTAAACCCCCATTTTACAGTTGAGGAAAGTGAGGCCCAGAGAAGTTAACGACTTTACCTAGGTCCAAAGCAAGCAATTGTAGTAGGTGGAATTAGAACCCAGGTCCTCTGACTCCCAGACCCGTGCTCTCTAAGCCATGCAAAGACGGATGGGAAATCACTGGACGTGGCTCAGTGGAAAGAGCACGGGCTTTGGAGTCAGAGGTCATGAGTTCGAATCCCAGCTCTGCCACTTGTCAGCTGTGCGACTGTGGGCAAGTCACTTGACTTCTCTGTGCCTCAGTTACCTCATCTGCAAAATGGGGATTAAGACTGTGAGCCCCACGTGGGACAACCTGATTCCCCTGTGTCTACCCCAGCGCTTAGAACAGTGCTCTGCACATAGTAAGCACTTAACAAATACCAACATTATTACTGGAGGTATACGTGGACTGAAGATTTTTTAATCTCTTCCCCTCTCCAGTCTATACTTCACTCTGCTGCCCACATCATTTTGCACATGTCTCCCCATTCTTCAAAATCCTCCAATGGTTCCTCATTCCTTCCCACATCAACAGGAAACTCCTGAACGCTGGCTTTAAGGCACTCTTCTCCGTATTCATCCTCATTCCTCTCACACTAAAAGCCCAGCCCATATCCTTTTTCCTCTGTCAGCTTTAGTCACTTTGCCTTATTCTCACCTCTCTTACTGTTGGCCTCTTGTTTACATCCTTCCTTCTGTCTGGAACTCCCTCCCCCTTCGCACCCTGCAGCCCACTGCTATCCCCATCTTCAGAGTCCTTCTAATACCACACCTTCTCCAAGAGGCTTTCTCTGATTACTCTCTCATCTCCCCACCCTATTTCCACTCTATTATCACTTTAGCACTTCCATGTCACCTAAGACCTTAATAAAAATAAAGTACTTACTATGTGCCAAGCACTGTTACGCGAGTACTCACTCCTCCATGCCCTTCACCCCATCCCTCCAGGAAGCCCATATGTACATACCTTTAAACTCTGTTGCTTCCCTCTACCTGTAATTTAGTTTAATGTCTATATCTCCTATTAGACTGTAAGCTACTTGAGGACAGGGATCATTTCTACTAAGTCTCCCAAGGGCTTGGTAGAGTGCTTTACAGAGAGTAAGCACTCAGTAAATACCACCTATTCAATTGTATTTATTTGTTCAGAAGCTCATTATAGTGTTTGCTCTGTAAGCTCCCTCTAGACTGTGAGCTCATTGTGGGCAGGGAGTGTGTCTACCAATTCTGTGGTAGCATACTCTTCCAAGTGCTTAGTAGAGTGTTTAGCACACAGTAAGCACTCAATGAATATGATCGATTGATTGATTATGCACATCATCTGTGTAGGATCCCTTCTTTGTCCACGAAGAGAGCAGTCCTATCCGCACACCTCAGTGGTTCATATGGGTCCAGAGAGCTTCCTTAGTGATGAATAAAAGTCTTCAGTTTGGTGGTAGTCAGTATATCCCTTGATCTCTTCTGCTTTGGCTCCCCACAATTGGCCACACTTGTTTTAGATTGATCTTTATGTCCTGTCACAAGGTTTGGTGAGTCTCTGTTTTGTTGTGATCATGAAAAGCTGAGAGGTGCTGTTGATGTTTTGTTCTTTCAAGTCATTTTATCCAACTAGTTGTGATGCTAGTTTTTTGCCATATCCATTTTCTTAATTGCCACTTGGTAGACAGTGTCTCTGAGAGGTGCCCATTTGCTGTCAGTGACTGACTCATAGCTAGTATCACTTGTTCCAATATGGTGATGTGATATCAAGCACCTTGCTGGCTTCCTTATTTTCCAGAAGCTTGACACTTATCCTTCTTATTAGTTTGGATGCCACCTTGCCCTGCATTGGTTGAACCGTTATCTCAAGTTTGGAGCATCTGAGTTGATAGCTAATAATAATAATAATGATGGCATTTGTTAAGCGCTTACCATGTGCCAAGCACTGGGGGGTTTACAAGGTAATCAGGTTGTCCCACATGGGGCTCACAGTCTTAATCTCCATTTTTACAGATGAGGTAACTGAGGCATAGAGAAGGACTTGCCCAAAGTCACATAGCTGACATGTGACAGAGCCAGGATTAGAGCCCATGACCTCTGACTCCCAAGCCCATGCACTTTCCACTGAGCCACGCTGCCTCTCTGACATGTTGATTCTTAGTAATCTGTAGGTCCTTCAGAGCTCAGTAACAAATGATATCAAGTGCCACTGTTTAGAATTTAGGTTGCATTCTGGATGTCTTTCTCTGATTTCAATCAATTAGTAGTATTTATTGAGTGCTTATTGTGTGCCGAGCCCCATACCGAGCACTTGGGAGAGTACCATAGAGTTAGTACACATGATCCCTGCCCTCAAGGAATTTACAGTCTAGTCGGTAGGGCAGAAAATGGAGTTGGCAATCGAGAGGTGTTGCTTCAGCACATTCATGGAGAAGTAGACCATTGTGATTCAGCCACTTGGTCCATTGACTTTGTTCTATGTTCCAATATCCTTGCCCAAGGTTGCTTGAAATCTCCCATAAGTGTAAGCTTATCAGCTTTTCAAGTTCATATGATGAGCCTATCCAGCTGCCAATAGATTTTTTTCTTTCTGCTCATTCCTTTTTGTCACCGTCATCTAAGCACTTAACAGGGTTCTTCTCACATAGTGCCAGCTCAATAAATGCCACTGGTACCTTTCTATTCAGTGAATCAACCATTGATGATAAAGACTATTTTCCTATGCATACCCTATTGTGGAAAGCAAGCCCTTGTACTTTAAGCGTGATGTAATTTTTCATATTAGGATTGCTTCAAGGAAATTAAAAGTAAGTTACGCTGTCTGTCAGCATTCTCCTCCACGACCAGATCGCCACATGTAATCATACGTCTTAAAAAATGCAAAAAAAAAAACAATGAAAAGAACCAAATTCTGACATCAGGAGATTGAAAAGAAATCTACCATTCTAATATTTATCATCCAAATGCTAACTCTAGCCTAAAATAGCTTACCATACCTCCTTGAAATAAAATGTCAAGTTCACTCATCTAAAAATAACAGGATGCATTTTCAATAGAACATATTCATTATAAGTATTCCCAGTTGTTGATGCAGTATTAGCTCATTGTTTATCTTGGTCTAAATCAAGCCTGTCAGATTCATTCTGTTGGTGGGCTATTTATGCAATTAAATATTTATATGTGGGTGGCACTTTAAGAGAACCTCAAATTACTAATAAATACTTAGCAAAGGAATTAGCAATATAACACATTATTATCAACTAGAACAAAGGGAAATTAAATTTGTGAATAGAACCGTTCACCTCTATTACGTAGTTGGAAATATAGTTTTAGTGGGCAGGGCTGAAGTCCAGGAGCAGGGGAGAAAAGAATCAATCCATCAATCAATAATATCTATTAAGTCCCTACTGTGTGCAGTGTGCTGAACTAAGTGCTTGGGAATAAATAACTGAATGAATAAGCAGAGGAAGGAGATTGATATGAACATAGATGCTAAGGTGGCTGTTTGGGAAGACGTAACTGAGATAGATGAAATTAAATGGGCGAATCCTTCTTGGGGGAAGTGGGTTTTTAGGAGGCTTTTGAACTGTGGTCTGGTGGATTTGAAAAGGATGGAATTTCAGGCAGAGGGCAGATTGTGAGCAGGTGAGGGGATATGGAAGAGTTGAAAATGAGATACAGTGAAGAGGCTAGCTAGGGAGAAGTGATGAGTGTGAGCTAGAGAGTAGTGGGTGAAGTCAACAGATATGTAGCAGTGTGGAAGCAGCATAGCCTAGTGGATAGAGCACGGGCTTGGGAGTCAGAAGGATCTGGGTTCTAATTCTGGCTCCACCACTTGTCTAGCATGTGACCTGGACAAATCACTTAACTTCTCTGAGCCTCAGTTACCTCATCTGTAAAATGGAGATTAAGACTATGAGTCCCATGTGGGACATAGACTCTGCAACCTGATTAGCTTGTATCTACCCCAGTGCTTAGAACAGTGTCTGGCACATAGTAAAGCACTGAACAAGTACTATTTGTATATGAGAAAAGGCTGGTAGAGAGCTTTGAAAAACGATGTGGAGTTGTCCTTCCTGGAGATTGTAGATTGTGAGATTGTAGAGAAGGCAAGAAAGGGAGAGAGAGAGAGAAAGTGAGGGGGAAAGTGAGAGGGAAACAGAGGCAGACTGTTTACAGAGCACTGTATTAAGTGTCTGGGAGAATAGTATACAACAGTGTTGGTAGACACATTCTCTGCTCACAAGGATCTTACAGTCTAGAGGCAGAATAAAGGCAGATGAGAGGTGAGAGATGAGAGATGGAGAGCTATCAAAACAGATGACAGAGACTCGGAACAGCATAAAAAGACATGGAGGCAGAGCGAGGTCCATAGGGAGAAAGAGAAGCAGCATGGCCTAATGGAAAGAGCACAGGTCCAAGAGTTAGAGGAACTGGGTTCTAATCCTGGCTCTGCCACTTGTCTGGAGTTTGACCTCAGCCAAGTCGCTTAACTTCTCTGTGCCTCAGTTACCTCATTTGTAAATGATTAAGACTGTGAGCGCTGTGTGAGACATGGACTGTGTCCAACAGGATTATCATATATCTGCCTCAGTGCTTTGCACAGTGCCTGGCATATAGTAAGCACTTAACAAATACCATAAAAAAGAGGTGGCGAGAGACACACAAAGCTAGGGACCTAAAGAGAAACAGAGACAAAGGCGAACCACACCCGCACACACGGCCTGTTGATTTCCCTCTCATAGAGAGCAGAGAGCATTAACAGGAGTATGAAAGGAGACTGCCCTCCCTTCAGATTTGCCCAGCCCTCTGGGTTCCAGGAAGCAGGTAGAAGGGACCAGAGCAGCTGCTGCTCTTCTGAGTTTCTGGTGAACAGGAATGGCATGCTGAGGAGCTTCCAGAATCCTGGCAAGCCCAGCATTAATAATAAAGATGGCATTTGTTAAGTCTTACTATGTGCGAAGCATTAGTAACAGCAGCGGTAAAATCACCCTCTCCAGCACAGAGCAGAACCCAAGAACAAGGCTGAAAGCCATGGCCACCCAAGTTATTTTGCAGCGGCTAGCATAGACCTTTAGAGTCCCTTATAGGTGGCCCATGGACCACATGTTCGACATTCCTAGTATTTATTGAGCTCTTACTGTGTGCTGATCACTGTACCAGGTGTCTGGGAGAGAACACTGCAGAAGACTTGATAGACACATTCCCTGCCCACAGGCTCTCCCAGGCTGGAGGGAGAAGCAGGCAAGGATATCTGAATTTTACAAATGTCAGAAGGTTCCAATCATCTGCTGTATTCATCCTGCAAGGTTCTTAGCTGGTTGTGAGACTCTTCTACAGGCGTCATAAGTTTCTGTCCAGGCAACATCCTGTGCTGGATGGGTCAGGGTGGGAGCCATGGTGGGAGGAGTGGTTAGGGAGCCACGGTGCTACCTGCTGATTGGGAACCAGTTTTCCTCTACTACTGACCTCCCCACTGGCTTCCCCAAATCAGGTCTCTCTCTCCAGCCTCCCTGCTACTCCTCCCCCGTAGTTCTCATCATCAAACCACTGCCCCCACCCCTAGCAGAAACTACCACTGCCCATCCACAGCTCTTGCCAAAGCTAGCTACTTTCTCCTTCCTCCCCCAGCGGCCCCCAGCCCTGGTCATTCAGTGGGGTCTTTCGGCTACGAAATGACCAAAGGTGGTTGGCATTTCAATTTGTTACTGTTTGACAGGTTTGGGTTGGGGGTTAGCGTTGCAGGGAAGGTGAAGGGATAAAATCTGGGAACAGATCCAAAAGCTACATCATGGAATCATCCTCGCACTCTGGGTTTTCTGCACTTTGGTAAATGATGTGCTAAGCAATTAACTTTAGAACCATTTCATTAGGATGTAAACATCCAGAGTTCATCCCCATGTAATTCTTCTTTGGAGACAGACCCTGCTTTTAGAGAAAAGAAGTTGGTGGAACTCATCATTAATGGGTGTCACATTAGAGTTGTCTGAAAGTCTTCAATTCTTTTAAATAAATAGCAAATCAGAGAAGCTTCCTTGTAGGAAATTATTTCATTGGGGTACGGATTGAGAAAATGGTTTACATTTCTCTTCCTGAATGAGATTTCCTCATATGAAAGAGGTTGCACATCAAAGAAAAAAACAACAACAAAAAATAAAATAAAAAAAGGACGAAAACAACAAAAAAAACTGCTCACACAATCAAACACAAAGCTGGAGTTCAAGCTTTGCCATGTAAACCAGTTTGGCAGGTCTTCCAATCCACACAGAATAAAGGGACAATTCATGCCAATCCAATGACTCCTTCATCCATTTGTTCGGGGACAATTAGACTACTGATTCAAAAGTGTGGAAAAAAAAAGCTCCTATGGCTTTGGGATACTGTGTTGTAGAATTGCTGATAGGATGTAGCAAAATATGTGCCCCATATATGCTCTAGACAAGCCATTGTTTCTGAGTTTTCCCAACCTGCTTACTGCAGAAACAGACAAAGAAATGGCAGGCTTTTTCCCATTGCATTTTTCCATTTGCCCCAGGAATTTCTTGGGGTATAATTCATTCATTTATTCAGCGGTAATTATTTAGCACTAGGTACTTGGAAGAGCATGGGCATTTTCCAGGTAATAACAACCTCACAGTAAGTGCACCCCAGATTTACATCCTGCACTATTTACTGATTTACCCCAGCATACATCAGGCCTGCCACTGATGTCACATCCAATAGCTACAAGTAAATCGATTCCCTCCTCCTGCCTGTCTCCCTTCTCTCTCTCTCCTGTTTCTGGAGCCACGTACCCCTCCTCAGTAGTAGTTTTCCTTTTTTCGTTAACCACATATGTTCCACCTCCCCCTTCCTGCTTATAGCCTCACCTTCCCACCCCAGGCCCAACCGTGGGAATGGGGACAGGGCCTGCAGTTGCAACCATCAGGATCCCCTGGGCACCCCTTGTCCCGCCCTTCCCCTAGCCCAATTTATTATCCACCACCGTTGGGCTAGGATGGGGAGGAGGGTGGGGTTACAAGCCTGAAAGGAGCAGGGAAAATTCAAATATTAAAAAAAAAATCACTGGAGCATGGTGGGTGGGCAGAAAGAAAAGCGAAAAAAAGGGAGGAGCTCAGGTTAAGGTGGAATGGGGGTGGGACAGCTTTAAGGAACAAGGGAGCAGAAGGAGTAAGAGGATTGGGGTGGGAAGATAATTACAGGGTGTTTTTCAGCACTCCTGTCTGGACTGATTCTGGAACAGAACTAAATTAATTGCGTAGAAGTCAATCAATCAATCAATCAGGGGTATTTATTGAACACTCACTATGTGCAGCGGTGCTCTGTTCTAAGAGTTTGGGAGAGTACGACAATACAACAGAATTAGCAGACACACGCCCTGCCCATAATGAGCTTAAGGTCTAGAGGGGGACACAAGACATTAATATGAATAAATAAGTGATTTATAATAAATAATGTAAAGATGTGTACATAAGAGCTGTGGAGTTGGGGATGGGCTGAATATCACATATCTAAAGGTCGCAGATCCAAATGCATAGACGACATAGAAGGGACAGCAAGTCGGGGGAAAAGAGGGCTTAACCAGGGAAGTCCTCATGGAGAAGATGACCTTAAAAGTCTACTAGAAAACCTACCCCATGACACATTCGTTCACAAGAAAGCCATTTTTTCAAGGCTGTTTCGCAGGGTTCACCTGTACAATAAGAGTAAAAAGGATGACAAAACTACATGAGAATCAGTGAAGCAAATATGCAGCGTATTTCTGAATGAGTACACCCAGTTCTTCCATAATGCATGTTTTCACCACACATTTTGGATAAGAAAGCACTTGGGGAATTAGAGAACATTCATACGACAGGGCATCAGTGAATCAATCAGTGGTATTTTTTGAGTGTTTACTGCTTGCAGAACACGTTACTAAATGCTTGGGAGAGGACAACAATAGGGTTGGTAGACACCGATGGTCGCAAATCTGGATAGAATGTGAGATTATGTCACAAGACAGGTGAGTGCATGTGCTGGGTGTTTGTAGTCTCAGTAAAATCATGGAATTATAACATGAGGTTTCCTTAGCATAGTGTTTGTCAGGAATGTAATTCCTGTTGTAGGGGAACTAGGTGTATGAGAATGCATTTTCTCATATTTGGAGAAGCAGTGTGGTTCAGTGGAAAGAGCCTGGGCTGAGGAGTCAGAGGTCATGGGTTCTAATCCCAGCTCAGCCGCATGTCAGTTGTGTGACTTTGGGCAAGTCACTTCACTTCTCGGTGCCTCAGTTACCTCATCTGTAAAATGGGGATGAAGACTGTGAGCCCCACGTGGGACAACCTGATCACCTTGTATCCCTCCAGCGCTTAGAACAGTGCTTTGCACATAGTAAGCGTTTAACAAATACCACCATTATTATTATTTTCAGTCTGCCATCCACTTTGTGTCTGAAGCTGTTGGTCAGAGAAGAAGTAGCCACGTTCTTTTTCTGACTGAGGGGTGGGGTTCAGGGAGGTTTCCTGGAATTGACTGTGAGTCAGAAAAAGAACTGAGGTCAGGGCAGGTTTCAAACAGTAAGAGAGGTAAATTATCATCTCAAGGCACCATGTGACTACGCAGGATCTCCCCAAAATGGCAATCGCCTGGAATCTTCCACAGACAGCAGTTACCTGGACCTCCTCTAGACTGTAAGTTTGTCGTGGACAGGGAATGTGTCTGAGATATTGTTATATTGTACTCTTCCAGTGTTTAGTACAGTGTTCTGTACACCATAAGTGACTGACTTCTCAAAGATTGTGGCACCCTCCACCCTTCCTAAAAGATAGAGGCCACATGGCTTTTCTCATATATGACAGTGGAATTATACAGATCACATAGATGGAGCAGGATAGAAGTTATCCATTGATAGCGTAAAAGTCAGTGTTTGGGAACCAAACTGCCAAGGGTGCTCAGTCAAGGGTGTTTTGAGTTTTGATTGATTTGGAAGAATGCAAGTTTTTGAGGCACACTGTCACCAGGTAGTATTTTCTTCTTCCAGGTTTTGGCAGATAATTTAAATTCTGGAAACCCCTGAAAAGCTACTTTTAGAGTGTAGGTGACAAAGATTGCCCTATAATTTTATGGAATTGCTTTGGCAGTGAGGGAATTGGCAAGGTTTATTATGTCCTTCTCAAGCGACTGTTATCAAAGCTATGTGGGAAAGGGAATATGTCCAACTTGATTACCTTGTATCTACCCCAGAGCTTAGAACAGTGCTTAGCACATAGGAAGCACTTAACAAATGCCATAATTATTAAGTCGTTCAGCATCCTCCTTGTGTAGGAGCTGCTATTCTCACATTCTATACTCATTAACCTCCAAATGTTTGCACAAGCCAATTGGAGGCACAGCAGGGTGTGACCTTGGACAAATCACTTTACTTCTCTGCACCTCATCATCAGTAAAATGGGGATTAAGATTTTGAGCCCCACATGGGACAACCTGATTACCTTGCATCCACCCCAGCGCTTAGAACAGCACTTGGCATGTAGTAAGCCCTTAACAAATACCATAATAACAATTATTATTGTCATTATAATAATAATGTTGGTATTTGTTAAGCGCTTACTATGTGCAGAGCACTGTTCTAAGTGCTGGGGGAGATACAGGGTAATCAGGTTGTCCCACGTAAGGCTCACAGTTTATCCCCATTTTACAGATGAGGTAACTGAGGCACAGAGAAGTTAAGTGATTTGCCCACAGGCACACAGCTGACAAGTGGCAGAGCCGGGAGTCGAACCCATGACCTCTGACTCCGAAGCCCAGGCTCTTTCCACTGAGCCACGCTGCTTCACTGTTTTATAGCCACAAACAGCAACCCATACCATAACCATCTCTCAGGGCTTGCTGTTGGCTTTGGATGGCTCACAGCAAACCACCACCCCTAATGAACAGCAATTCAAGTGCAAATTCCTAGTAATGGTGGGATGCCTCTTACCTATATGCAAAAATAAAATAAATCCCATGCGAGTAGACAGTCCAGGGTAATTGTCCCTTTGCTGCTGAAGAGGTAGCAATGCTGAAGAGGAGCAACTGGAATGTCTGAATAATGCACCGGGAACATCGGGACTTTTCAACTTCTAGAACACTGGAAAGGCCACAGCCATGGCTGAGGCTATGACTTTTGTGACTGTTGGACCAAGCCTCAAAGTATCTGAAAGGCATCTGTCACAATTCATTCATCCAGTCATATTTATTGAGCGCTTATTGTGAACAAAGCACTGTCCTAAGCACTGGGCGAGAGTCCAATATATCAATAAACAGACACGTTCCCTGCCCAAAATGAGCTTACAGTCTAGAAGGGGAGACAAACATTAATATAAATAAATGTATAAGTGATGTGGGGCTGTGAAGGGGGGGATGAATAATGGGAGCAAGTCGGGGTGACACAGAAGGGAGTGGGAGAAGAAGAAAGGAGGGCTTAGTCAGGGAAGGCCTTATGGAGGAGATGGGCCTACAGTGTCCTACTGCTCTGAATTTATCATCATTCTTACTATGTTTTTTTTTTGCAGGGGGAGTGGCGATTGTTGGTTCTTCTTTCCTTATGTGTCTGTTACAAATTCCCTTCCCTATTTTATTCTTGGATTGTGAGCCCCTAGGGGGTCAGGCCTAGTGGAAAGAGCACAGGTCTAGGAGACAGAGGACCTGGGTTCTATTTCCAGCTCTGCCACTTTCCTGCTAGGTGAATCTGGACAAGTCAGTTAACTTCTCTGTTCCTCATTTTCCTTTGCCTCAGGTGTAAAGTGGAGGTAATGTACCTGTTCTCCCTCTCCCTTATACTATAAGATCCATGTGACCCAAAGACCACAATTATTATGTGTTATTCTTGTCGGTGTGGTTTTTTTTTTCCCCCAGAGATTAGTATAGTGTTTTGCACACGGTAGGAATTTAATAAATACTTTTCTGAAACCAACTTTCCTAACAAAGTGTCTAAATTAGCCCTTGGGAAACCTGTGGCTTTTGAAGAAGCTTGTGATTGTGTTCTGTTGGGTAATCTTAAAGACATTGGACCTGGATGTACTGTCTGAAGAATTTGGCACCATGAGAAGCAGCAAATCCTCTCCAGGACAGTGATTGCTTGACCAGTGAAGAGAAGTATCTGAAATTTTTCAGCAAGGTCCAGGGAAACTTCAAAAATCTGAAGGAAATCAGCTCCTTCATAGTCTCCATGCCATGCAACAATGTTCATACAGACCAGGTTTTCATTCGATCTTATTTATTGAGTGCTTACTGTGTGCAGAGCACTGTACTAAGTGCTTGGAAAGTACAATTTCCTCAGTGATGACCACTGCTTGGAGAATCAAGACGAATAGACAGTGTGAATCAATCAGTGGTAGTTATTGAGCCCTTCCTGTGTGCAGAGTGCTTGGGAAAGTACAACGGAGTTGGTTGATGTGATCCCTGCCCACAAAGAGCCTATAGTCCAAATCTCCAGCTCTGCATGAATTTATTGCAGACATATACTCTGAGTTCTTTGGGAACAAAAACTTATGAATGTTTACAGGAATGGACAGAAGTACAAATACCAATCATTCTCACCAGGTAAATTCACGCTGATTTTCTTTCATTATCATTATTCATTTAACCAATTTTTTTTATTGAGGGATAATATGTCCAAAGCACTGTACTAAGTACTGTGAAACCATTCATGGAAGAGAATAAGCTATCACCTGGGCTCCCAAGAGAGTCACATTCTATTAATTAAGGAGATGAGGGGTGGAAATGACACATAAAAAAGATATTTATTATAATTATTGTTGCTGATGCTACTGTTATTATTACTGGCTGAATGGCAGTTTGTGAACTATAATCATTTTGAAACAATAGATCAAAATTATTTGTGAGAAAATATTATTCAGATTAAAGCACATTGAGGGGGTTGGCAAAGAGATCAACCATCAGTGGCCATCCTGCTTCATGTACTGTATTCATTTATTCATTTTTCATACTCTTGCTGTTCCTAGTTGTTTCTGTCTCCATTTACATCTGCCTCTCCCATCAGACCGTGAGCAACTTGAGGGAAAGGACCATACATTCTATTTTTATTGTATGTTCCCAAGTTCCTCATACAGTCCTCTGCATATGGGAGGGGCTCAGTTAATGCTATTTGACTTGAACAGAACATAGGCAAAACACACCCAAGGGGAGGGTTTGAAGAGAAGAAAACTCAAGAATAATTAATAACTGGATGTTCAGTCAATTAATCAATTGCATTCATTGAGCACTTACAGTGTGCATAATACTGTACCGCACACTTGCTCAGGAAAGTACAGTGTAACAGAGTTGGTAGAGAACGGCCCACAGTGTAGAGAGGGATACAGACATTACAGCTGTGTACATAATGAATTACAGCTATGTACATGAGTGCTGTGGGACTGATGGAGGGGTGAATAAAGTGTGCATATCCAAGTGCAAGTGGGAGAAGAGGAAATGAGGGCTCAGTCGGGGAAGGCCTCTTGGAGTAGATGTGCTTCTAATAAGGCTTTGAAGGTGAAGAGAGTGATCGATCGTCTGTCAGATATGAAGTGTGAGGGTGTTCCAGACCAGAGGTAGGACATGGGCGAATGTTGGTGGTGAGATTACTTGTTTTGATGTCTGTCTTCCCCTTTCTATCCTGTGTGCCCGTTGTGGGCTGGGATCGTCTCTATTTGTTGCTGAATTGTACTTCCCAAGTGCTTAGTGCTCTGCACACAGTAAGCACTCGATAAATTTGATTGAATGAATGAATAAATGAGATAGACAAGATTGAGGTTCAGTGAGCAGTTTGTCCCCTCTCAGGATCACACCTGGAGAGCTTCCAGTACTCTACCAGTCTCGACTACGGGAGGGAAAGTCAAACAGAGGCCTACCCATTCCATTCCTAGCTTAGGCAGTGCCTAGTGAGTGGAAGGCAATCTGCTACAAGTCAAAACTCACCTGTGCCGGACAGCAGCGGCACGGGAGAGAGTAGAGGGTGGAGACTCAAGTTTACTGCACGGAAGGAAGCAATGGTAAACCACGTCTGTATTTTTACCAAGAAAACTCTATGGATACACTACTAGAATGATTGCAGATGGAGGTGGGGCGTTCTGGGAGATGTGTCCATGGCGTCACTATGGGTTGGAGACAACTTGACAGTATAAGACAAGACAAGAGTAGATTGGTGTTAAAGGAGTGAAGTGTGTGGGCTACGTTGTAGTAGAAAATCAGGGAGGTAAAATAGGAGGGGCAAAGTGATTTAAAGCCTATGGTAAGAAGTTTGTTTGATGCCGAGGTGGTTGGGTAACCACTGGAGGTGCTTGAGAAGTGGAGAAACGTGGACAGAGTTTTTGTAGAAAAATGATCCAGGCAGCAGACTGGACTGCAGTAGGGACAGACAGGAGGCAAATAGATCGGCAAGGAGGTCAATTGCAGAAGACTTTTGGACACTGTCATCCGAGGAGCTGGGAAACATAATTGGGTCTTTAATGTATAAAGAAGACTGATGATGGTTTTAAAACGAGGAACCATGAAATAGCTATAATGCTTTGACTATAGAAAGTTGGCTTCTCCTGGCTAGAAAAGAGAGAGGAGGCAGAAAGCCTACTGGTGATTGGAATGAGTCTTCTTCTACTTCCCTGTACAGGCAGCAGTAGGAAGGTAGTGAGCGAAGGCGAGCCACCTCTCTCTTTATATTTGATTTTTTTACTCTTCCAGAAAAAGGGGGCTTCTAGGGAGGAATGGTCCCCCTACCTCTTTGCTTCTGGTTGACAGGGAGAGGAGTATGGCATTCTGCTGAAACATTGCAGATTCTGCATATTTTCATTTTCTTGAAAATTAAATCTTAGTCCTAAGTGAGCTACTGACACTTAGGAGATAAGACTGGGAGCTGGAGAAACTCAGGTCAGGGAATTGGATACTATAGTACTTCACCATGACCTTTCGCATGCCACCCCTCTGCCCACCATATTCCTATCCTCCTCACTGCCACCCCAATCAATCAAATGTATTTATTCATCATAAATGGCATTTTCTGAGCACTTACTTTATGCAAAGTGCTGTACTAAGTGCTTGGGAAAGTACAATAAGTTCATTCTGGACAGGGAAAGCATCTACCAACTCTACATCATCTTGACTTGCTCCCTTTATTTATCCCCCCTTCCAGCCCTACAGCACTTATGTACATATCTGTAATTTATTTATTTATTTATATTAGTGTTTGTCTCCCCGTATAGACTGTAAGTTCATTGTGGTCATTTATTCATTCAATCATATTTATTGAGCACTTACTGTGTGCAGAGCACTGTACTAAGCACTTGGAAAGTAAAATTCCGCAACAAATAGAGACAATGTCTGCCCTAGAAGGGGGGGAGACAGACAACTACAACAAAACAGAACAAGTAGACAGGTATCAATAGCATCAATATAAATGAATAGAATTATAAATATATACATATCATTAATAAAATAAATAGAATAATATGTACATATATACATAAGTGCTGAGGCGTGGGGAGGGGGTAGAGCAGGAGGAGCAGAGAAAGAGGGGGGTTCAGTCTGGGAAGGCCTCCTGGAGGAGGTGAGCTTTCAGTAGGGCTTTGAAGGGGGGAAGTGTGTTAGTTTGGCAGATGTGAGGAGGGAGAGCATTCCAGGCTAGAAGTAGGGCGTGAGCCAGGAGTTGATGGAGGGACAGGCGAGAACGAGACACAGTGAGGAGGTTAGCGGCAGAGGAGCCGAGTGTGCAGGGGGGGCATTAGAAGGAGAGAAGGGAGGTGAGGTAAGAGGGGGCAAGGTGATGGAGAGCTTTGAAGCCAATATTGAGGAGTTTTTGCTTGATACGACAGTTGATAGCCAATCACTGGAGATTTTTGAGGCGGTGGGTGACATACCCAGAGCGTTTCTGTAGAAAGATAATCCGGGCAGCAGAGTGAAGTATAGACTTGAAGTAGGGAAAGACAGGAGGTTGGGAGATCAGAAAGGATATTGATGCAGTAATCCAGTCAGGATGTGATGAGTGATTGTACTAGCAAGGTAGTGATTGTACTAACAAGGTAGCTCTGCACATAGTAAGCGCTCAGCTCTGTTATATTGTACTCCCCCAACCACTTAGTCTGGTGTTCTGTGTACAGTAAAAGCTCAGTAAATATGATTGATTGAAAGTTGGTAGACACATTCCCTACCCACAACAAGCTTACAATCTAGAGGGGGAGACAGACACTAATATAAATTAATAATTTATAATATGTAATTTTATAGATATGTAAATAAGTGCTGTGAGTGCTGAGAGTGGGATGAATATCAAATGCCCAAAGGTCACGGAACCAAGTACATAGGTGAGGCAGAAGGGAGAGGGAGGATGGGAAAGGAGGGACTAATCGGGGAAGGCCTCTTGGGGATGTGAACATAGTAAGACTGAAGGTGAAGAGAGTGGTAGTTTGTTGTATATGGAGCAGGAAAGAGTTCCCGGCCAGAAGGAGAATGTAGGAAAAGGGATTGGCGGTGAAATAGTCGAGATTGTGGCACAGTTAGCATGCTGGTGCTAGAGGAGTGAAGTGTATGGGCTGGGCTGTACTAGGAGATCAGAGAGGTAAAATAGAAGGGGGCAAGCTGAGTGAATGTGGCAAAGCTCATGGAAAGGAGTATCTGTTTGATGCAAAAGGTGGATGGGCAACCACTGGAGGTTCTTGAGGAGTTGAGAGATGTGGACTTAACTTTTTTTAGAAAAATGATCCATGAAGCAGAGTGAAATATGGACTGGAGTGGGGAAAGATGGGGGGAGGGTGGTCAGCGAGGAGACAAATGAAGTAGTCAAGGTGGGATAGGAAAAGTGCTTGGATCAGTATGATAGCAGTATGATAGAAGAGGGAAGGGAGGATTTTAGCAATGCTGTGGAGGAAGAAACGATGGGATTTGGGGACAGACTGAATATGTGGCTTGAATAAGAGAGATGAGTCGAAGACAACACTGAGTTTAAAGGCTTGTGCTATAGGGAGGATAGTGGTATTGTCGACAGTGATGGGAAAGACGGGGGAAGGACAGGGTTTGGGTAGAAAGATATGGAGGTTTCTTTTTTTTTATTGTGGTATTCGTTAAGTGCTTGCTATGTGCCAGGTTCTGTACTAAGCACCAGGATATATACAAGTTAATCAGGTTGGACACAGTCCACCAGAGCTTACAGTCCTAATCCCCATTTTATAGATAAGGTAACTGAGGCACAGAGGAGTTAAGTCACTTGCCCAAGGTCACACAGCAGACAAGTGGCGGAGTCAGCGTTGGAACCCATGTCCATCTGATTCCCTGGGCCATACTCTATCCACTGCTTCCCAGGCCATGCTACTTCTGTTTTGGACATGTTATGTTTGAGCTGTTAGTGAGACATCCAGGAAGAGATGACCTGAGGCAGGATGAAATGTGAAGCTGCAGAGAAGAAGAGAGGTCAGGACTGGAGATGTAGATTTGGGAATCATCTGCATAGAGATGGTCAGGAATGCATGAGTTCTCCAAAGGGATAAAATAGAATATAATAGAATAGAATAGAATAGAATAGAATAGAATAGAACAGAATAGGAGAATAGAATTAGAATGGAAGGGGCCACAGAACTGAGCCTTGGGGAACCCCCACTGCTAAAGAGTCTAAATAGGAGTGGTCAGAGAGATAGGAGGAAAACCAAGAGAGGACAGTATCAGTATTTACTGAGCATTTACTCTATGCAGAGCACTGTAATAAGTGCTTGAGAAGGAAATCAATCATTCAATCAGTTGTATTTATTGAGCACTTACTGTGTGCAGAGCACTGTACTAAACACTTGGGAGAGTACAATACAACAATATAACAGACAGATTCCCTGCCCACAACGAGCTTACAGTCTAGAGAGGGAGCCAGACATTAAACAAATGAATTATGGATATGTACATAAGTGCTGTGGGGCTTGGGGGGGTATGAATTAAAAAGAGCAAGTCAGGGTGATGCAGAAGGGAGTGGGAGAAGAGGAAAGGAGGGAGGAAAGGAGGAAGGAGGGAAGGCCTCTTGGAGGAAATGTGTCTTCAATAAGGATTTGAAGGGGAGGAGAGTAATTGTCTGAACCCATGTGAAGGATAACTCTCAGTCTTGTTATCCGTCTCTCTCTTTTTCTCTCTCTCTCTTCACCCCCACCACTCTGCATCAAGCCCTGCTTGAGCTGAGGACAAAGGCACCATTAACAGTGAAATTCACCTATGTGTGAATTGTTCCAGAATATTTAGATTAACTGGATGTTTGTGCATGAAATGTTTTCTTAAAATTGCTAAATTTACTTAACTTTTATAAATTTTACCATTGCAACTTAGTAGATATAGCAGTCAGTAATTGATACTACAACTCAGTCCTAAGTGGCTTCTCCATTTAGATAATATTGATTTTTTTTTAAATAAGAAAAACATTTGGCCTGAAAGTCATCACATTTTTTATCAATCTTCCAAAGGAATCTTCTTCATCTCCTCCTTCTTCTTTTAATTTCCTAGTGATAGAATTTATTAAACACTTAGTATGTGCCAAGCACTGGGACAGATATAAGGTAATCAGATTGTGTCTAGGGCTTACAGTCTGAGGGAGGGAGAACTGATAATTTATCCTATTTTACAAATGAGGAAAATGAGGCACAGAGAGGTCAAGCAACTTGTGCAAATTCATCTAGCAGGGCAATGGCAGAGCTGGGATTAGAACCCAAGCTCTCTGACTTCCAGTCCCATGCACTTTCCACAAAGCTATACTGCCTCCTGACTCAATTGAATAATTTAAGAAGCAATATTATTATGTCTTTCTAATTGGAAATCCCTTGTATCTGCCAATCTGTGAAATGCAGAGAATGGTGTAAGAAGTGCAACTGAGAACCTAATGATATCTTTGCACTTCAATTACTCTCACTAATTGGATTGCAAATTTTTTGTATGTCTGGTTAAAAATCTATGCCCACCTTCAGGTTCCAAAACGGACTTTAAATTGGCATGATTGGTAGCCTGAATGGAGGAAACTCAAATTGAAGAAAAAAAGTGGTTCTAAAAGTAGTAAACCTTGTTCTCTCCAAATTCCAAATGGTGGCTCGGGTTAGGTAATGGAATTATTTAGCATTCTTCCTTCTCCACCTCTCAACGACCCATAGCAGATGTCAGTTTCCAAAAGTTGGGAGAAAGAATCATACAAAGCTATATTTCCAAGGGTGCTCTGACTTCATCTGAGCATTTGCGTTTGGGTTGGGACTGGACCTGGCCAGAGCTCCTATGCTCAGATGAAGTGAGACCACCCTTGGAAATATAGCTTTGTATGATTCTTTCTCCCAACTTTTGGTAACTCTATGGGTTTGGGTTGGGACTGGACCTGGCCAGAGCTCCTCCTAGGAATTCATTCCATTAAGACAGAGTTCCTACATGTCTGGGCCCGGCCCAAGGCATCCTTGGTATCGAAGAGTCTAGGTTGTTCTGCCACTGCAATAGCCCCAAGAGTTCAGACTTAACTGGAACCCCTTGGGCAACCCGATGTTTCCTAAAGGACTGGCTCTGGTTTAGTCATCCCTTTGGCATACTTGATGGTCAACCATATTGGGCCATTTGGCTTGGTCAGCCCAAAGGCACATAATCATTTGGCACAGCCCATGACTGTCCCAGGTCTGCACCCCTCAATCCTGACCCAGTTTGGGGTCTTTAGGAGCACTCTGGAGATATGATGGCCATTCAGGGTCTTTAGGAGCACTCTGGAGATATGATGGCCATTCATCCAGTTTTATACTGGGCAGCCCACTTTTCATTTGGTCTGGTCTCTGTCTGGTACCAGTAATGGACCTAGACACTTTTCTGTCATTTTAAAAATTTGGAGCACTAAGCCTTCCTCCACTATGGCTTTTATTGTCAAGTTCCATGGCTCAGATGGTCGGTCAGACTTCACACTGACCAAGGAGCAGGACACAAGGGCTCCAGAGCATGGAGGGGGAGAGGGACGGGGTCAGAGCTCCCCCTCCCTTAGAAATGCTGTAGGATTATGCAAAATAGCACCCATGACATCATCACTACACTGCGTGTCTGGTATAATACATGTGATATTACATGTGTCTCCTTGTCTGGAATCATTGAAGCCATTTTTCTGGAGGCCTGAAACCACCAACTCACTCCACTTTAGAGGATGATATGATCTAGATCTCCTGTGAATACAAGGGGACCAGAACCCCAGAAGGGGTTCTAGAATTAGCCCATTTTACAAAAAATCTTTAGACTGGATAGGGCCCACAGTGGACCTCTTATGGTCTAAATAAATAAATAAATGAATTGTGGCATTTGTTAAGCGCTTACTATGTGCAAAGCACTGTTCTAAGCGCTGGGGGATACAAGGTGATCAGGTTGTCCCACGTGGGGCTCACAGTTTTAATCCCCATTTGACAGATGAGGTAACTGAGGCACAGAGAAGTGAAGTGACTTGCCCAAGGTCACACAGCTGCCTAGCGGCGGAGCCGGAATTAGAACCCATGACCTCTGACTCCCAAGCCCACGCTCTTTCCACAGAGCCACGCTGCTTCTCTGGGTCTACCTCCCTGGGAGGGAGCAGAAGCTCCAGAACTGCTCCGGGGTCAAGGGTAGAATCGGTGTGAACTTTGTCCCAGCCACTGGGCCCTGACTGGTCCTCATGCCAAAACTGCATGATGCCCCTGCAGTCTGCACAGTCCTCAAAATGTCAGATGATGTCTGAACAGAGAGGATTCATACTGTATATTCCATAAACTGGATATTTGGGGAGTCCTAAAACAAGTCTTTCAAGTACTAGTAATAGTAGTGGTATTTATTAAGTGTGCAAAACACTGTACAGAGCACTAAGAAAAAATACATGGGTGAGAATTAGAAATGGTTCCTGGCCATCCAGGAGACCATAATCTGGGGAAGGATGGTGACAGGCACAAGAGGAAAGATGAAATAATATAATACTAAAACAACCTAAAAAACTAAAACTCCATCAATTCTGGTGATAAAGGAGACTAGCAGGGGTCTAGGTGGTAGAGAGGGAAGAAAGCAGGCATGACCAGTGGTTTTGGATGGCAGTCTGGGGAAGAGAGAGGAAGAGAGGGTGTCCTTTAATCTATTAAACAGTGCACTAACAGGACCAAGTCTGTGTTGCTCATGAGTGGATTATCTATTCTGGGGATTCTTCATGGCTATTTTCTTTTAAACTTTCACCCCCTGTAAATGTGCTTTCCATAACGGTAACTTTCTCAACTTGCTCCTCAGATAGATTTTAAGGTCACTTCTCTGCCATTCCAATCCCCAAGAAGCCCAAACCTCCCCAATATTGAATGATCTGCACCACCTCCCCTTTTGGCATATATAAGCAAGAGTTGACCTTAGTTTGATAACTTTATGTTGCTATTATTGTTGATATTAAAATGACATAAATAAGATATGCTAGACCACATTACATCATCTCCAAGGAATGTAGAGCAAAGGAAAACTGCACTGGGGAAAATAGAGGTCATTGCTTCTAGTGTTGCATTTAAAACAAGATATTTTCTGCTATTTGGATTAGCCCATTCTATGCCAATCTACCAATCATGTCAACTTGACTCTGAGCTCTTGAGGGCAGGGAATATGCCTACCAACTCCATTATATGGTACTCTTCCAAACGCCTTAGAAAGTGCTCCACACACAGTAAGCACTCAATAAATACCATTGATTGACTGATTGATAAACTGGCTTGATACTTGAAGGAAAGAATACATTTTTAAACAGGCATAATGAAAGCTAAAATCAATTTAACATGAGCAACTATAGCATGAAGATGTTGTTAGGTTTGAAATTCCACTTGGTACCCAGGCCTCTGCATTTCCAAAAGAGTAATGGAAAATATATAAGCGATTATGTTGCATAAAGATACCAAAATAGGTTTACAAATTATGGATGTTGATGATTTAATTGAAGGTGATGTGAAAGTTAAGAATCATCTGGAAGTATCAATTCTTCCACACCTTGTACATATCCTCACTTTACACAGTGAGGAAGTATACGAGATGTGACGAACAGAGGGACACCAAATCCCTGATTATTTTATAGTCTATGGACTCTTCCTGGATCTTCTAGTTGGATTTATTTTCTTAACTTCTGTTTCTTTTTTTCTGTTTGTTTGTTTGTTACTAATTAAAGTTGTTATAGAACCAGACAGTCTGGCATTGCCGTTAGTTCTCTGGTACCAGTTGAGCTTTGCTTCCTGGGGCTTAGTGTCGCTGGACCGTTGTTTCACCACAGGGAAGCTGGATGAAATGAGGAAGTGTGTTGTAGGATAGAGCCGACACCACAACTGTGACCTAGCTGAGTCCATGCTGAACAGAAAAGCAAGCCAGGAAGTTGAGAGGGCAGTGATCCGATTTTATATCGGACTGTCCAGTTTTCAGCTGCTCTGTTACATGTCTGGAACAAGCCTGTTTTACCTAGCTGATTTCCTACTGCAACCCAGCACATTTCCTTCACTCCGCTAACCCCAGCCTATTCACTGTACCTCCATCTCATTTATCTCGCCGCCAGACCCTCGCCCATGTCCTGTCTCTGACCTGGAACTCCCTCCCCCTTCATATCTGATAGACCATCGATTTCCCCACCTTCAAAGACTTATTTAAAGCACATCTCCTCCAAGAGGCCTTGCCCAAATAAGCCCTGATTTCCTCTACTCCATCTCCCATCTGTGCCACCCTGACACTTGGATTGTTTCGTCAGCACCATAGCATTTATGTACATATCCATAGTCTATTTATCTATCTTAATGTCTGTTTCCTCCTCTAGACCAAAAGCTCCTTGTGGGTATGGACTTGTGTCTACCAACTGTGCTATATTGTACTCTCCCAAGTGCTTAGTACAGTGCTCTGCACAGAGTAAATGCTCAATAAATGCAATTGATTTACTGAATGATTGACTGGTATGCAGACAGCCAGACAAGAGGCTCAATAAAGCGCTGGTTATGGGATCATCTTGAAGGATTTTGCCTGATTAACATTTTGCAGAGCAAAATCCTCCAAAGAATCATGGAATCCTTTGTGCTCAGCATAATGTGAGTCATATGAGTCTGGGTGCAGGGTTTCCACAAGCGCCTTTGCTGGACACCATAGAAGTGGTCCAGGGTTTCATATCCAGGCAAGGCTGATTTGCACATGTGAGACTCCTTTGACTTGTAACTCCAGCGAGCGGGCCTAAACTGACTTTGAAAAACATACTGGGAAGTTTTTAAGTTCCCTGGAGGGATGTGTTGCGAGAGTGCTGGAGGGATTCACTCTGGCTATCAGTTTACTTATGGCTACAGAGCATGTAAAAAGCTGACAGCTCCATCCACCCATGACTGTGGATGCAAGCCAAAACAGGCCACCCAGGAACCAGATTAGTAGGATTTTCCCTGAGTCTCAGAGGACCAGCATGGCTCAACCAACTCTGCCCATCTTATTTATCAACTCTCTTTACAAGCTACTCTCCAGCTTACACTCTGTTCCTCCCAAACTCACCTAATCCTGTCTCGCTCCCATCTCCCCCACCTCCAATCTGAAACTCCATCCCCCACCATATCTACCAGACCACCACTCTCCTCATGGTCAAATCCCCCCTAAAATCCCACCTCCTCCAACAAGCTCTCCCCATTTAACTCCCATCACCTCAACGGTCACATCTAGCACTTACATATGTATTGGTAATCATCCTCAGCACTTGTATATATGTGTACATTCAATTGTACATTCAATCATTTATTCTGATTCTGCTTCTGATTCAACTCTGTGTTCTGGTTATTTATTCTAATCTTGACTCCCCCAGTGAGTGTGTAGATTCTTGTGAGCAGGGAATGAGTCATGTGCTTCTGTTGTATGATGCAATTAGTACAATACATTGCACCCAATAGGAGCTTGATAAATACCATTATCACTAAGGTAGTAATAGTATTAAGTGCTTAATGAATACTGTGTGCAAAACATTATACTAAGCTCTGGGAGAGAAAACACAGGTGGGTATTGGACACGGTCCCTCTCCCTTGTGGGATTTACAATCTAAGAGTTTTAGTGGGGACAAGGGATTAGAGACAGACATATCAAGAGTGATGGAGCATTAAAACCAACAGAAACAAACAGACAAAACAGGCTCAAAGTCTTGATGACCATAAGGAATCCGTGAGACGTGAGAGCAGCTTTTATCCCTGGCCCAGCATGTAAGGAGCAGGTCAGGAGCAAGGATGTGTTAGTGGCAGAAGGAAGGGTGATGGTTACCACAGTGCCTTTCTTGGCAGTGATGAAACTATTTCTACAACTTCAGCTGGCATTCCACTAGAACAAAAAGCCACAAATGTACAGTAGTATCCCATTACCTAAGTCACAGCCCCAAAATATCCCTAAGAGGGAAACTGGAGAAGGCATGGGCGTTTCTGAACTTGGCCTGAGTCTGGCTGAGTTAGGCTTTGAGGTGGCTTGGATTCCTTGTCTGATTTGTCTGTTGACCAAAGGTGTGCTTTTCCAAATGAGATTTTAATGGACCCCATCCTTCCAAATTAGCTCCCAGCTCCATAGGCTACTCATCTTTTTTCTTTCAAGCTACTACACTTTTCTCTCCAGATATGCTGGGTTTAAAATATCGGGGGGGGGGGGGTCACAGCGAGGGGTTTACTATAAACGTATATACTTATGTTTGGATTAAAAGGATTTTACTGATTAAATCTGATTTAAACACCCAGAATCATCCTTTTGAAATAGGAATAAACCTGAAAAGATCCCCAAAATTCAGTTTTTTCAACATTTGACTCTTCTTTAGATTTTCATTGTTAGTTAAGTATTTACTGAGCACTTACTGTATGCAGAACACTGTACTAAGTGCTTAAGAAAGTACAATAATTTAGAACTGGTGTCCTTGTCCACACGGAGCATAGAATTGACAGGAGGAGAAATATATTAGAATATTAAAATAAATAACATAGGATAAATAGTAGGATATAAGGATATTTATAGGAGTGCTGTGGGGCTGGGGTGGGTAGCAAAGTGCTTGTATGAGGGATACAGTCAAATGTATAGTCAACACAGAGGGGAGGGGAGGAAAGAGGAAATGATGACAGAGAAGGCCTCTTGAAGGAGATGTGATTTTAGAAGGGTTTTGAAGGTGGGAAGAGTGGCGGTTGGAAATCATATTCGCTTCCATGGCTTCAACCACCATCTCTATGCAGATGATTCCCAAATCTGCACACTCAAGCCTGATCTCTCTCCTCTGCTGTCTTTCATTTCCTCCTGCCTTCAGAACATCTCTACTTCAATGTCCCACTGGCACCTCAAACTTAACATGTGCAAAACAGAACTTCTCATATTCCCACCCAAATCCTCTTCTCTCTGCTGACTTTCCCATCACTGTAGACAGTGCCACCATCCTCCCTGTCTCACAAGCCCATAAACATGGCATTATTATCGACTCATCTCTCTCATTCAACCGGCATATCCTGTTGGTTCAACCTTCAGAACACTGCTAAAATCCACCCTTTCCTCTCCACCCAAATCGCTACTGCTTTAATCCAAACACTTATCCTATCCTGCTTTGATTATTGCATCATCCTCCTTGCTGACCTCCCTGCCTCCTCTCTCTCCCCACTCTAGTCCATACTTCACTCTACTGTTCAGATCATTTTTCTACAAAGCCATCCACTCTGCATTTGCCCACTCCTTAAGAACCTCCAGTGGTTGCCCATCCACTTTGGCATAAAACAGAAACTCCTTTACCATCAGCTTTAAACCACTCAATCACCTTGCCCCCTCCTACCTCACCTCACTGCTTTGCTACTATAATAATAATAATAATAATGTTGGTATTTGTTAAGTGCTTACTATGTGCAGAGCACTGTTCTAAGCGCTGGGGTAGACACAGGGGAATCAGGTTGTCCCACGTGGGGCTCACAGTCTTCGTCCCCATTTTACAGATGAGGTAACTGAGGCACAGAGAAGTTAAGTGACTTGCCCACAGTCATACAGCTGACAAGTGGTGGAGCCGGGATTTGAACCTATAACCCAGCTGGCACACTTCACTCCTCTAATGCCAATTCACTCTGTCGCCAACCTCTCACCCACATCCTGTCTCTGGTCTGGAACACCTTCCCTCTTTATATCCAACAGATGATCACTCTTCCCACCTTCAAAACCTTATTAAAAACACATCTCCAAGAGGGCTTCCCTGACAAAGCCCTCCCTTCCTTTTCTCCCACTCCCCTCTGCTTTGCCCTCGCACTTGGATTTGCACCCTTCATTCACCTCTCCCTCGGCCCCACAGTTCTTATGTGCATGTCCATAATTCATTTATTTATATTAACGTCTGTCTCCCCCTCTAGACCGTAAGCTTGTTGTGGGCAGGGAGCATGTCTACTAACTCTGTTGTATTGTACAAGGGCTTAGTACAGTGCTCTGCACACAGTAAGCACTCAATGAATAGGATTGATTGTCAAAAATGAAGGGGGAAGGAGTTTTAGGTAAATGGGAGGACATGGACAGGGGTGGGATAGATGAGATCGATGTACACAGAGTAGGTTGGTGGTAGAGGAGCAGAATGTGTAGGTTAGTTTGCCGTAGGTAGGTAAGGTTAGATAGGAGGGGGAAAACTGATTAAGTTTCATAAAGATGATGGTTAAGAGCATTTGTTTGATATGGAGTTGAATGGGCAACTACCCATTGGTCTTTGAGGAGAGGGGAGGGATGGACAGAACTTTTTTTCAGAAAAATGACCCAGGTAACAGAGTTATGTATGGATTGGGGAGGGGAAAGACAGGAGGCAGGGACTTCAGTGAAGAGGTTGATGCAGTATTCAAGGCAGCAAATGATAAGTACTTAGGTTAGCATGGTAGCCGTTTGGATGGAGAGGAAAGGGTAGATTCTAGAGATGTTGTGAAAGTAGAATCATTAGGATTTTGTGACAGATTAAATGTGTGGATTCAGTGAGAGAGATGAGTTGAGGATAATGCCAAGGTTACAGGCTTGTGAGATAGGAGGATGGTTATGTTACAGTTATGGTGATGCGAAAATCAGAGGTAGGACAGGATTTGGGTGGAAAAATGAGGAGTTCTGTTTTGGACATGTTTAGTTTGAAATGTCACCAGGACACTCAAGCAGATATGTCCTGAAGATAGGAGGAAATGTGAGACTGAAGAGAAGGGGAGAGGTCAGGACTGGAGAGGTAGATCAATCGTTCAATCAATCATATTTATTTAACTCCTACTGTGTGCAGAGACTATATTAAGTGCTCAGGAAAGTACAGTACAACAGAGTTGGCTGACACAGTCTCTGCCAACAGGAAGCTTACAGTATAGGTGGAGATGGATGTGAAAATGGATTAGGGATAGGGGAAATAGTAGAATATAAGAATATTTGCATATGTATCATGGGGCTGGGGTGAGTATCAAAGTGCTAAGGAGATTTAAAGGATCAAGGGTAGATTTGGGAATCTTCTGCATAAAGATGGTAGTTAAAAATATGGGGGTGAATAAGTTCTCCAAGGGAGTGGGTATAGATGGAGAATAGAAGGGGACCCAGAAATGAACCTTGAGGGATCTCCACAGTTAGGATGGTGGGAGGCAAAGGAGGAGCCTGCAAAGGAGATGGAGAATGAATGACCAGAGGGAGAAGAGTAGAACCAGGAGAGGAGAATGTCAGTGATGCCAAGATTGGATAATATTTCCAAGAGAAGGAAGTGGTCAACAGTATCAAAGGCAGATGAGCAGTAGAAGAGGATTAGAAAGGAGTAGAAACTGAGAAGGAACAGTCAGAGAGATGGGAGGAGGACCAAGAGAAGACAGTATCAGTGAAGCCCAGTTTAAATAATGTTTCCAGGAGAAGTGGGCAGTCCACAGTGATAATAGCAGCCGACAGGTCTAGGAGGATTAGAATGTAGATGGGGCCGTTGTACTTGGTAAGAAGGAGGTCATTGGTGACTCTAGAGAGGGCTATTTCTGGGAAGTAAAAGGGGTGGAAACTAGATTGCAGGAGGTCGAGGAGAAAGTTGAAGAAGAGGAAGTTGAGGCAGCAAGTTTAGACAACTCACTTAAGGAATTTAGAAAGGAATGGTAAGTGGAATATAACTGAAGTGTGCCATGGAATCAGGGAGAGATTGTTAGGTTTCGGGAATATATGGTCATGTTTGAAAGCAGTGGGGAAAGAGCCTTTGGAAAGTAAGTGATTGAAGTTGGTGTCAGGGAGGGAAGAAGAGAGTGGGCAGTTGTTTTGATAATGTGAGAAGGGATGGAATCAGAGGCACAGGAGGAGGGGGTAAAATTTGAGGTGGGAGATCTCCTCTTGGAATTCTGCTGGGAATAATAATAATAATAATGTTGGTATTTGTTAAGCGCTTACTATGTGCAGAGCACTGTTCTAAGCGCTGGGGTAGGCACAGGGGAATCAGGTTGTCTCACGTGGGGCTCACAGTCTTAATCCCCATTTTACAGATGAGGGAACTGAGGCACAGAGAAGTGAAGTGACTTGCCCACAGTCACACAGCTGACAAGTGGCAGAGCAGGGATTCGAACCCATGACCTCTGACTCCAAAGCCCGTGCTCTTTCCGCTGAGCCACGCTGGGAAAGATGGGAGAGTTGAAAAGGAGGTAGGAGGAGGGAGGGAGTGGAGTAGGGCTGGGGAGATTTTAGAAAGACTATGCTTAATGGTTTCATTTTCACCAATAATGTACGTGGCCAGGTCATTAGGAGCAAGAGATGGGGGGGGGGGTGGAGGGGATGGGAATAAGGAACTCGAGGGGGGTGTTAAAGGTCTGAAACAGCTGTTGTGAGCCCTTAGGGGGCATCTCTTCACAGCTTCCCCCTCCCACCCCATTGCACACATACACACAAAATACACCTGCAGGACAAGACAAGAAGGAAAAAGGGGTTATTGTATAGGGGTACCAAGGGATTTTAGTGGCTTATCATAGGGGCCGGCAGGGAGTCTTTCTCCCAGCAAGCCAGAAGAAAGGTCCCCACTTGGTCTTCCAACAGCCCCCACACAATCACTGGGGTCACGGGGTTCTTAGTGGCCCTCTTGCATTAGAGGTCCCACTGGTCACGGCCATAGCTAGCAGATGGGTTCTGGGCATCTTGATCACTGGTATAGTCCCAGACCTGGTGCAGTGATTTATATTCAAAAACCCTGGATAACTTTCACATTTACACATTTAGGTGGGGTTGGGGCAAGCGGCCTAGCATATTCCCCCACTTCCACTCATGTTCTGGGCCAGCAATCTTTCACACTCACATATAGACTTAAGTGGGGTCAGGGCAAGCATCCAGTATATTCCCCAGTTCCCTAAATACCTTATTTGGTTCTTGAGGGGTCCACCTCCAAGAAAAAATTTCAGTTTTTATGGGGTCCACCACCAAGAAAAAATTTGGTTCTCTCATTTCTTCTTGTGCTGGACTGAATGAATCTATGGTGTCCAGGGAGACCCACAGCCAAGGGTGTGGTGGACCAGGGAGGCTCTCTGCCAAGGGATTTCAAAAGGCTCTCTAACCTAGGTGTGCAGAGAATCCTCGGTCCAGAGGGTCCCAAACAGGCCTTTCCCATGAAGACATGTGGATCCCGGATGAGCCCCCAAATGTCAAGTCAAAATAAAAAAAAAATCAAGCACAAGGGGTCTATTATTGCAACATTTAATACAGATCTGTATGGGTGAGCACAGACAGAGTCTGTTGCCCTAGAAGCGGTCTCAACCTTGGCACCGAAAGGTGGGAGAGGTAGCTAGTTATAGTCCGTGGTGAGTGTGGTGTTCCTTTACACCGACAACAGAATCCAATCAAGTATGGCTCCAGTTTTCTTAACAGATGACAGGCTGTGGCTGAATTTGGTGGGTGGGGTAAAGTATGGCTGAAATGGACTACAGGGGAAGGGTGTGGCTGAAGGAAAACAAGGTAGATTAATGCAAAATGGAGACTGAAAACAAAATGGGGTAAGCCTGGTTATGAGTTGGTTTCCACAGAGTGAATAGCTCAGCATAAGGACTATCATCAGTCCTGGAAAACTATCCCAAGCCCATGTCCTTCTCATGCTGGTGTACCCTCTACTTTAATCTAAAATCTTACCCAGGTAGGCAGTTCATGATACTGGCCGTTAGCTCATTCATGAGACAGCACTGGCATTCACTGACATGGTGGGAGCCTGAGCAACTCCTGCTCACCCCAAATGGGAAAGGAGCTAACGAAGGAATCCTAAACAGTGCCTGACTCACCCTTATCAAAACTGGCTCACCGCAGGACCATGCCTGGTGAATGCTAATCTTGTGGCACAATGACAAGGAGAAACTGGCTTTAAAAGAATACGGTACCTATTAAGTGCATGCTACGTGCCAGGCACTGGGACATAAATACAAGAGTAGATGCAAGATACAAGAATCATAGATACAGGCTGGGGTAGATACAAGATAGTGTGGCTGGACCCAATCTCTGCCCTACATGGGGCACACAGCCTAATCAGGTAAGAGGAAGATTTGATCCCCATTTTACAGATGAGATAACTGAGGCACAGAGAAGTGAAGTCCGAGGCCACAAGAGGCAAGTGGCAGAATCGGGATTTGAATCCAGATCCTCTGACTCTCAGGCCCATGATCTTTCCACTAGGCCACGTTGTTTCTGCACATGATGCAGAAGGAAGTGTCAGTCACGCATCCATCTTTTCAACCACACCTGCAGGCATGTATGAGATCTCCCCATCAGTAGTGGCATTTTCAAACACAAAAGGACGTCTAGACCGAGATCTATTCCCTTTACTCCTCTGTCACCTTGCCTGACCTCTACAGCCTGTTCTGAGGTTCCCTGGAGTGACAGTAGTGTGAAGAAAGGATAAGACTGGAGGATGGTAAGGCCAGAAGTGCTATCAAACTAGTGGACATGCTGACATCAGATTTCGGGGGCTGGGCTCTGCAGTCATGGTATCTCTGGAAAGACTTGTCTTCCTAGTATGGCCATCCCTGCTAATGCTAACTACAATTTAAAATTAGACTTGTCCCATATAAATTTGGATCCAAAATGGAATTTTCCATTATGAAATTATCTCCAAATCTATGCCCGTCCCCATGTATTCACATCATTGGATATTCCATTGTGCTTGCTTTTGAGTTGTGTCAGCACTGATGCAGTACCCTGAACTTCCATTTCTTATTACCCCATGGGTCTTTTTTGAAAGTGTCTTCAATTTTGCACTTAGAATCACTGAAGCATTCAGTGACTTTCATTTCTGACTACAACAGGACTTTTTTCAGTTGCAAATGGAAGCATTAATTTTATTAAGTCCCACATAATTATTCATTCAATTGATGATTTACTGAGGGCTTACTCTGGGCAGAGCACTTACTAAGCACTTGGGAGAATGGCAACAGAATTAGTCTACATGATCCCTGCCCTCAAGCAGCTTACAATTGAGCTGAGTCAATTTCCCAAATCCCTAGGCCTTTTCCTAGGTGTGAATTAAGCATTTTTTGAACAACTGACTAAAGTGCTGTTGGAAATGAGAGTAATTGGCTAAGGCCAGCTAGTCTGCTTTATTAATAGTAGCAGGAGCAGCATAAAAACTAGTAGGAGTATTTATTAAGCCCTTCCTATTCACTGTACCTTGATCTTGTCTGTCTTGCTACTGACCCCTTGCCTATTCCCTCCCTCTGGTCTGAAACTCCCTTACCCTTCACATCCAATGACCTCCACTCTCCCCATCTTTAAAGTCCTCCTAAAATCACATCTCCTCCAAGAGCCCTTCCCTGAATAAGCCCACATCTCCCCTACTATCCCTCCTTCCTGAGTCACCTATTGTGGTGAGTTCACGGGAAGCCATTTTGTTGAACAAGAAGCCCTTTCACGAGTGACTTTTTTTGAACCTGTGAGCAACAACATGGAGGAACGAATTCGAGAAGGCTGTTCTGCTGCAGGGTAGACCATTGCAAAGCCTGTCTGCGGGGTGAGCACAGAGGGAGAAGTAGCCTTCCCTCCTTTTTTTAATCCAGTAATAGGCCTGGAGCAATCAGGAACTGCTGGGACGCCCAAAAAAGCAAATCAGGAACTGCTGCGACACCTGAAACAGCGAATCAGGAACCACTGAGATGACAAGAGAGTGCTAGCCATCATGAACCAGCATGGTCTCCTCTGAGTTAAGAACAGGACCATGGTTTGACCATCACTCACAGCCAGCGCAAGTCAGTCCGGCCGCCCCAATCAACTGGACTCCCCGAACTCCTCTGACGTGAGACCATCTCCACGAACTTGAGGCAAAACCATAGGATGGGTAGCTATATCTACGTATCTGTGTTTGTTGGTGTGTTTGTGTTTGTTTGCATGTATGTATTTACCCCTTCAATTATACTATTAAGAATTGAATAAAACTTTCCACTGCATACAGTGATGGTTTGGAAGTTCATTTTTTGAACATGTCAGCGAGTGCCTGACCTGGTAGGAGCTCCCGGTTAATTAGGGCTGGCAACTGGGTGAGGTGAATCAAGTATCTCATCCCAGAGGAATAGGAATCTGGGTGAGGTGAATCCTTAGCAGCCTGGGGGAGGCCAGGTAGGGCAAGGATGTCTGTCGGGGCTCGTGACATTAAATTGGTGACAAGGACTTGTCACTGAGCTATTCTCCACCCTCATTGACATCCATGCCCACCGTCCTTGCCAGTTGTTCCAGACATTTAACTCCCTCCTCGGGCCTCCCGTCCTCCACCTTCCCCATCCCTTGCCCCCAGTGACCTGGCCACTTACTTTATTAAGAAAACTGACACCATCAGGTGTGAGCTCCTTGAAATCGCCCCTCCCCCTCCTCAGTCCCTCCCCATCCCAGCCCCCTCTTCAACTCTTCCATACTTTCCAGTAGTATCTCTAGAGGAGATCTCCTGCCTCCTCTCAAAAGACACCCCCTCCACCTCTGCATCTGACCCCATTCCTTCACACTTTATTAGAACTCTCACTCCCTCCCTTCTTTCCTTCCTAACAGCCATCTTCAAGTGTTTGCTCTCCAATGGCTTCTTCCCCACTGCTTTCAAACTTACCTATGTCTTCCCTCTCCTAAAAAAACCCCTTCCTTGACCCCACGGCTCCCTCCAGCTATCGCACCATCTCCCTCCTACCATTCCTCTCCAAACTCCTGGAGTGAGTTGTCTCCACCCGCTATCACAAATTCCTCTCCTCCAATTCTCTCCTTGACAGCCTCCAATCTGGCTTCCAACCCCTTCACTCCACAGAAACCACCCTCTTTAAGGTCACCAATGATCTCTTCTTGCCAAATTCAACGGCCTCTACTCCATCCTTAATCCTCCTCTAACTCTCAGATGCCTTCCACACTGAGGACCACCACCTTCTCCTGGAAATGTTATCCAACCTTGGCTTCACTGACTCTGTCCTCTCCTGGACAAAGTCCTCTGGATTGATTGATTGCTCTACACACAGTAAGGGTTTATTCGTAGTAAGAATATTAATAATAATAATGGCATTTGTTAAGCACTTACTATGTGCCAAGCACTGTTCTAAACCCTGGGGCAGATACAAGGTTATCAGGTTCTCCCACGTGGGGCTCACAGTCTTAATCCCCATTTTGCAGATGAGGTATCTGAAGCACAGAGAAGTTAAGTGTCTTGCCCAAGGTCACACAGCAGACTAGTGGCAGAGCCAGGATTAGAACCCACGTCCTCTGACTCCCAAGCCCATGGTCTTTCCACTAAACTGTGCTGTTTCTCAATACCTACGAATGGTCGACTGAATATTCAGGTGGGAATTAAATACAGTCCTTGGCTTTCTGGGGGCTCACAATCTAAAAATGAAAAGTGGGGAAAGGGGCTAGCAACAGACACATAAGGAGAGAAGAAAAGAAACACTAAGACAACATAAAGACAAAAAAACAAAGCTCCAGTAATGTACTGTGGTTAAAAGAGTAGAATTTCCGGCACCTCCCATCTCAGAGTCCAACTGCCTCAACCATGGTCATAGTGACCACTACAAGAACAGCCACCAGTTTTCCCAAGGTTTTGTTCTGCTGCTGGAATCAGTATCTTTAGAGCCTGAATCCTCTGGAGATAAACAATTCATTTCCTTTGTCTTTATTTTCTAATTTGTGTTCTTTCTGTATTTAATAAAGTACATTACTGAACTATGCTATTTTGTTTTTTTCTAAGTCTCCAGGAACCTTTTAGTCCTTCCCTGATTAAACCTTCCTTTCCCCAACTTCCTATCCCTCTGCGTCACTTATACTTGGATCTGTACCCCTTAAGCACTTGATGTTTACCCTCAGCCCAGTGCTACTTAATTATAATTTATTTATTTATATTACTGTCTGTCTCCCCCTCTAGATTTATAGACAGGGAACTGTCTACCAACTCTGTTGTATCGAACTCTCCAAAACATTTAGTGCAGTGCTCTGCATCCAGTAACTACTCAATAAAGACCATTGATTGATTGGCTTTAGGTAGAAAAAAGTGTGTCTTTTTTTGTAAAAATGCAGTAATTACAATGTAGACTAAGGTTGATTGAATATTTAGCCCTGAATGTTTTTGGTTAGTAAAGCAATGAGGAAGGTTGCCAAAAATCCCAGAGGGATTTGAAAATACTCAGAACTGTTCAACTGATGGCCAGTGAAACTCAGTATGAATGAATATGAGGACTATGTAGTACAAAAATAGTCTATTCACCTTGCACTTTGCTTGCAAGTTTCTCTAAGAATTCATCTAGACATTTCAACCCAGACGACTGTCTTTGTGAACAAAAATATTTTAAAAAACAAACAGGATACTTAGGAGTATAGAAAGGGAATAGAAAGTAATATAGACAATGTTGTTTGGAATTCATACAATCATAAAGCTCAAAGGGAACCCCAACAGGTCATTTGATCAAGTTTCCTGCCTCCAGGTATTCGGCCAATGGAAAGACTACCAAGGAGACCTAGATTATTATTGTTAATACTCCTAATCATAATCATAGTATTTGTTAAATACTTACTATGTGCCAAGCAGCACATTAAGCCCTGGGGCAAATACAAGATAATCAAGACTGACACAGTCCCTGTCCCCTATGGAGCTCCTGGACTAAATAGGAGAGAACAACGTAATTCATTCAGTAGTATTTATTGAGTGCTTACTATGTGCAGAGCACTGTACTAAGCACTTGTAATGAATCCCTACTTTACAGATGACAAAACCATGGCCCAGAGAAGTTAAGTGACTTGTCCAAGGTCATACAACGGGCAAGTGAAAGAGCTGGGATAATAACCCAGGGTCTCTGACTCCCAGGCCCACTCTCTAGTTCTAATCCATGTTCTGCCTTCTGGGTCCTGCCATCAGTGGGGAAGGTTTCCGACAGAAGAGCCACCTACGACAATCTGTGAGGTGAACAGGCCCAGCAGGAATCCTGAAAATTAGCTGGCTAATGTGGGCAGCAAAGATCAAAATGACTATAATGACTACTGGCTATTGATGCTGCAATAGTACAGCATCAGCACTAATCTGTGAGCTCTTTGGTGAAAAATCAGCCCTATATGTAAAAAAATTTAAAAAAATCCTTCCACATACACTTCATAATATGCTGCACCTTTGCTTAGCGACTCACTTGTTGTGTTCTGAGCCACAGCTAGAATATGCTTGGCAGGTGCTGTGCAAACCACTAGTACTAAAATCAATTCCTCAACATAGGTTCTCAGAACTGAGGCTCATCCACCATTTCTGAAGGGAGACTCCATCATCAGCGAACGTCTACGCCAGTCAGCAAAAATGGCCTCCTATTTTCTCAAATATCTCCAGGAATGGAGAATCCACAGTCCCTCTCAGCATATGTCCATCTGAACTCTTGCCTACCTTATTTTAAACCCATTTCTTCACACTCATGATCCTCTGTGTCATGGAGAGATTCTTTAAGGGAAGTAGCATGTTACAGCATAAAAAACATGGAGTTGGGAAGCACCAGACCTAGTTTTGACTTTCAGTACTACCCCTGGCCTGCTGTGTGATCTTGGGGCAAGATACTCTCTGGGCCTCAGTTTCTGAATCTGAGAAGTGGGGGATAAGAAATCTTTCCTCCCTCTGCACCTAACGAGGATGTTGTGAAGATAAAATGAGATAATTGATGTGAAAGTACTTAGGAAAAATCAAAATGCTCTATGAAAAATGAGATATTAACATTAGGATTATTATTCAAAAGGAGGATGGGAGCACTGGATATTTAAAAAAAACTGCTAATATGGGAAACTAGTGACTTGGGGACCAGTGGATTCTAGTCTAAAAGATCATGTCCTAAATAGAGTGATCAGAAAGTTTCAGAATGAGGGACAGAGGGGTTCAGGAGGTGAAAAAATTTACTCGTAAGGGGAACAAACAGAACTAGAACTTTTAATCTCGGATTAGAGAAGAATCTCACCTAAACATATTTAATGAAAGAATAAATAATGTATATAATCAAGATCAAAGAGTTCTTTTGAGAAGATCCTAGTTTTGATGGAAAAATCACTACTTTAAAATTCTATATTTTTCCAACTTACCAGCACTGTAATGGCTGCTAATGACTTACTGAAAATGCAGCCAGAGCAATAAATTCTTTGACGATAGAATGCAGTGAACCAAAATACACAGAAAGTTCTTTAACAAATAATTTAAAAGTACATGCAGTAAATAGTAGAGACCATGCGATTTGTTAGAATAGAAAATGTCTTGATGATATCAGAAATGGAAAAAGGCTTAGCCCGGGATATGCCAAGGAAAACAAATTTTGTCTTTCTTCCAGATGATTTTAAACTTGGGGTTCTCAAACGGGCAAATGCTTTCACCTTTGAAAGAAGCAACGATTTTGGGTTATAAAAAAATATCCTTTAGCTTTTTGAAAGGGCAAGAGACAAGAAACTGAATCCAATGAGTAATGAAAGCAGTTCAAGGGATACAAAACTTCTTTTAAAGCCTCTTTTAAAATTTCTTTAAACCTCTCCATCACCTTGCCCCCTCCTACCTCAACTCCCTTCTCTCTTTCTACTGCCTACCCCGTACACTCCGCTCCTTTGCTGCTTACCTCCTCACGGTCCCCCATTTGCACCTGTCCCACCATCCACCCCTGGCCCACGTCCTACCGCTGTCCTGGCATGCCCTCCCTCCTCACATCTGCCAAACTGACTCTCTTCCCTTCTTCAAAGCCCTACTGAGAGCTCACCTCTTCCAGGAGGTCTTCCCAGACTAAGCCCCCTCTTCCCTCTGCTCCTCCTCCCCTTCCCTCCCCCCACCCACTGCTCTTCCCCCTTCCCCTCCCCTCAGCACTGTGCTCATTTGTATATATTATTTATTACCATATTTATTTTGTTAATGCTGTGTATATCTAATAATAATAATAATAATGTTGGTATTTGTTAAGCGCTTACTATGTGCTGAGCACTGTTCTAAGCGCTGGGGTAGACATAGGGGAATCAGGTTGTCCCACGTGGGGCTCACAGTCTTCATCCCCATTTTACAGATGAGGGAACTGAGGCACAGAGAAGTTAAGTGACTTGCTCACAGTCACACAGCCGACAAGTGGCAGAGCTGGGATTCGAACTCATGAGCCCTGACTCCAAAGCCCATGCTCTTTCCACTGAGCCACGCTGCTTCTCAATATCTCCTTGATTCTATTTATCTTGATGATGTTGTACTGTTTTTGTTTTGTTCTGTTTTGCTGTGCTGTTTGTCTCCCCCCATTAGATTGTGAGCCAGTCATTGGGCAGGGCTTGTCTCTATCTGTTGCCGAATTGTACATTCCAAGTGCTTAGTACAGTACTCTGCACATAGTAAGTGCTCAATAAATACTATTGAATGAATGATATTGATGCTTGGCTACTTGTTTTGTTGTCTGTCTCTCCCTTCTAGACTGTGAGTCTGTTGTTGGGTAGGGATTGTCTCTACGTGGTGCCAAATTGTACTTTCCAAGCACTTAGTACAGTGCTCTGCACACAGTAAGCACTCAATAAATAGGCTTGAATGAATGAATGAATGAATGAATGAATGAATGAATGAATGAAAGAGGCAGCCATTTCTTCATCTTCCCCCTTCCCTGTGCTAAGTCCTCATTTGACAATGGAGAACACAGATCAGTGTTTGGCTGCCAGCCCTCAACTGACGATGACCCAGATTTGTACATATCACTGGCTGCCTGTTTACACATGAATCCACCCCCTGTTTTCTCCTAAACGTTGGCCTCTTCATTCATTCATTCATTCATTCATTCATTCATTCATTCATTCATTCATTCAAGCCTATTTATTGAGTGCTTACTGTGTGCAGAGCACTGTACTAAGTGCTTGGAAAGTACAATTTGGCACCACGTAGAGACAATCCCTACCCAACAACAGACTCACAGTCTAGAAGGGAGAGACAGACAACAAAACAAGTAGCCAAGCATCAATATCATCAAAATAGATAAATAGAATTATAGATATATATACATCATTAATAAAATAAATAGAATAATAAACATGTACAAAGGTACACAAGTGCTGTGGGGTGGGGAAAGAGGTAGAGCAGTGAGAGGGAATAGGGGCTATGGGGAGTGGAGGAGGAGCACAGGAAAAGGGGGACTCAGTCTGGGAAGGCCTCCTGGAGGAGGTGAGCTCTCAGTAGGGCTTTGAAGGGGGGAAGAGAGCTAGTTTGGTGGATGTGAGGAGGGAGGACATTCCATTCCAGAGGTAGGTCGTGGGCCAGGGGTCGACGGCGGGACAGGCAAGAACGAGGCCCACTAAGGAAGTTAGCGGTGGCAGAGGAGCAGAGTATGTGGGCTGGGCTGTACAAGGAGAAAAGGGAGGTGAGATAGGAGGGAACAAGGTGATGGAGAGCTTTGAAGCCAATAGTGAAATCCCTCTTTCTGACCACAATCTCCTCACCTGCCTTCTCTTTCATACACCTCCATCCCACAAATCTGTGCTGTTCCCCCACAGAGACCACCAATCTTTTGACCTCATCCAATTTTCTCACTTCATAATAATAATGATAATGATAATGTTGGTATTTGTTAAGCACTTACTATGTGCAGAGCATTGTTCTAAGCACTGGGGTAGATACAGGGTAATTAGGTTGTCCCACGTGAGGCTCACAGTTAATTCTCCTTTTACAGATGAGGTAACTGAGTCCCAGAGAAGTTAAATGACTTGCCCACAGTCACAGAGCTGCCAAGTGGCAGAGCTGGGATTTGAACCCATGACCTCTGACTCCCAAGCCCAGGCTCTTTCCACTGAGCCACGCTGCAAACTACCTTCCCTTGATGACCAAATTGAGATTCTCAACACCACCCTCTCTGTTGAACTCAGTTCACTCCCACCCCTATCCCTTCGTCGATCTTGTACCACTAACCCACAGCCCTGGGTCACCTCCACAGTCCACTTCCTTTGCTCTTGTGCATGAGCCGCAGAGCGCTGCTGGCAGAAATCTAGATATCAGGCCAACCTTGTCTACTTCAAGTTTATCCTTGTGTGCTTTAACTCTGCTCTGTACTCTGCCTGGCAAAATTATTTCTCCTTATTGTCACCCACGATCATTGCCCTTGCCAGTTATTCCAGAAGTTTAACTCCCTCCTCAAACCCCCTGTCTCCCTCCCTCCCCCATCTGTTGCCCCGAATGACCTGGCTACCTACATTACTGAGAAAATTGAAACTATCAGATGTGATTTCCCTAAAATCTCTCCTGCTCCTCCCCAATCCCTCCCTCCTCCTGCCCCTTCTTCAACTCTCCCATCTTTCTCAACGATAGCTTAAGAGAAGACCTCCTGTCGTCTCTCAAAATCCACCCGCTCCACTTGCACATCTGACCCCATTCCTTCACACCTTATCAAAACTCTTGCCCCCTTTTTTCTTTCCTCCCTAACAGCCATCTTCAAGTGTTTGCTCTCCAGTGGCTTTTTCCCCACTTCTTTCTAACATGCCCATGTCTCTCCTCACTGCCACAGAGTCTGGATGGGAGGAGGGAGAGAATTTGGTTCTGTGGTGGAGGTGGGGCTGCCTCAGGACTTGATTCTTGGGCTTGGGGAGCTGGAGGAGCTCTGCAAGGACAACAGCTCAGGACCCAGGTGGTGCAATGGAGCCCCAGTGCTGGCGCTGGGGAACCCCGGGCACCTCAGCTGGATCCACAGCTGGCAGAGGTTGCCAGGTAGAGCTTGTCTGACTGGGTAACACTGAAGATTTGGTATAAAAATCAGTTTAAATAGAAAACAAAGGGCCCTACCCACTGCCAGAGAGTAGATCACATGCTGGACGAACCTGGCTCATTGTGTGTAAACAAGTACTGTGTTGTAACAAGAACAGCTTGAGAGATTGATATTTGTTCTGGGTTTATTATTTATCATATGTATCGAACAGCAACATAATAGGAACCATACAGAATGAACATTTTTGCTAAAGTATTCACCTACAGTGTCAGCCTCTTTAAATTCGGTAGAAATATGGGAAAATTATGAGTACCAAATTTTTTCCTTTAAATCAAAGTCCATGAATTTTTTTATAATTTCATACACTTACATGGCAAATAAACATATATCTTTGTACCTTATACATTTGTTTCTGTGTCATAATTATAAAAATCTTCATCAGTGTTTATTGAACACTCTAGATAGTGAGGGGGAATTACAAAAGAAGAATAAAACGTGGGCCCTACCCATATTGAACCGGCAATTAAGATAAGCGGATTTCCCATAACTCCAGGAAAGACAAGATCAGAGCTTCCAGGGCCTCAGAGGGCACAGTCATAAAAAGAGGTGGAAGGGGAAGAAAAATAGAGAGAAAAGGATAGAAAAGGTTGAGGTCTGAAAGATGGAGAAGCAGCAAGGTTTAGTGGAAAGGGAAGAGGTCTGGAAGTCAGAAGGCCTAGGCTCTGCCACTGAGCTGTGGTTGTGTTGGTTTTTTGCAGCTAGCATTATTTCCACTCCTGACTGCTTGTCCCATGGTTGTATCAAAGCCTTGGCCCAAAAAGAAGTTCTGTCTTCTTGATTGTGGTGTCCCATGCTCTTCTATCTCTGGCAGTTGTTTTGCTGCAACTAATCATCCTCAGTGTCTCGACTGCTGCTGGGAAGACAGTACTGCAGAGGACTGTCCATTTCCTGTTTCCATTGGAAACTGTGGTTGGGGTCTCCTGTTCCCCAAGGACTTCTGAATTGTTGCTGCAGAGCTCTTTGGGGATGTCTTTCTTTTTACGAAAGCCTAATATTAAGCCAGCTTAATTTAAGGCCCATTTGTAGATGCAGTGGCTTACTGTCTGTGGACTAAATGCAATCTGATGCAATGGAAAGTGATGCTGTCAAATATGAAGGTAGGTAACAATAATAATAATAATAATAATGGTATTTCTTAAGTGCTTATTATGCTCCAGACACTGTACTAAGTTGTGGAGTGGATATAAGCAACTTGAGATGGACACAGTCCCTGTCCCATGTGGGGCTCACCGTCTCAACCCCCATTTTACAGATGAGGTACCTGAGGCAGAGAGAAGTGAAGTGACTTGCCCAAGGTCACCCAGCAGACAAGTGATAGAGCCAGGATTAGAACCCATGACCTTCTGACTCCCAGGCCCGTGCTCTATCCACTATGCCATGCTGCTTATCATCAGGTAGTGTCAATCACCGCAATTTGTTAGTAACCACAGTGGTTGCCTATCGACCTCCGCTCCAAACAAAAACTCCTCACTCTAGGCTTCAAGGCTCTCCATCACCTTGCCCCTTCCTACCTCTCCTCCCTTCTCTCTTTCTACCGCCCACCCCGCACGCTCCGCTCCTCTGCCGCCCACCTCCTCGCCGTCCCTCGGTCTCGCCTATCCCGCCGTCGACCCCTGGGTCACGTCCTCCCGCGGTCCTGGAACGCCCTCCCTCCTCACCTCCGCCAAACTGATTCTCTTTCCCTCTTCAAAACCTTACTTAAAAATCACCTCCTCCAAGAGGCCTTCCCAGACTGAGCTCCTCTTCCCCCTCTACTCCCTCTGCCATCCCCCCTTTACCTCTCCGCAGCTAAAGCCTCATTTTCCCCTTTTCCCTCTGCTCCTCCACCTCTCCCTTCCCATCCCCACAGCACTGTACCCGTCCGCTCAACTGTATATATTTTCGTTACCCTATTTATTTTGTTAATGAATTGTACATCGCCTTGATTCTATTTAGTTGCCATTGTTTTTATGAGATGTTCTTCCCCTTGACGCTGTTTAGTGCCATTGTTCTTGTCTGTCCGTCTCCCCCGATTAGACTGTAAGCCCGTCAAACGGCAGGGACTGTCTCTATCTGTTGCCGACTTGTTCATCCCAAGCGCTTAGTACAGTGCTCTGCACATAGTAAGCGCTCAATAAATACTATTGAATGAATGAATGAATGAATCAAATCTGCATGGTTCTAGTGCATGAAAGAAATTAGACTTAGCTCCTGTCACCTAATGAAGTAAGGCTGCGAACAGGTAGAATTTGAACAAAAATTGGAAATAGGACCATAATCACAGGACTCTAACCCTTTAAAGCCATTAATCCCTCTTCACTGCCCCTACTCAACCCTCCCACCTCTCAGCCATTGCTCACACAATCTTCCTCAGCTGGCTTTGGGCCTCTCCCTCCCAGCTGCTTGGCCAAACCACATGCCTTTCCTCTCTCAAAACCCTACTGATACTCTGAAAAGATTAGGACTCCTCAGACTGGAAAGAGACAGATTTCATTCCCTTAAATCATAAAGGGGGTACAGAGGGCAAGCAGAGAATTGTTGTTCATCAGACCCACAATACCAGATGAAGAAGACATGTACTGAAGATAATAACATATGAAATTTATTACCACAGGAAGTTGTAACCTGTTCCTATCCTCCTCATTCCATTTCCTTGCCGAGACATGGCTCTACAGATGATACTGCATTCCCTGCCAACCTCTCCTGAGGTGGCTTTACTCTCTCTCCCCCTGATTTGCAGGGAAAGGTAGAAGACTCTAACTGCTTCTCGCCTTCCGGTGCTACTTTTGGATCATCTTTCCCCCTTCAAATTTCCTCTTCACATCATTCTAAAAACATGTCATCTGTCTCTAACACTACTCCAGCTACTAGTTTCTGTGTGGGCAGAAATTCTAAGTGGATTCAGTAGGGGTTTGGATAAACTCATGGGATAAATTCATGGAAGAGCAACCCATTGGGTGGAAAGTTAAAGCTGTTAGATGATACATTCCTAATCATGAGAATGATTAATAATAAAAATAATAATGATGATGTTATTTATTATTCCCTTTCTATTTGCTAAGACCCAGATCTGCCCCTTAGATCAGACACAGTCCCTGGCCTACATGGGTATCATAACCTAAGCAGTAGAGAGAGCAGATATTTTATAAGAATTCAAATAACAATTTGTTAACTGCTTACTATGTGCTAAGTACTGTACTCAGCACTGGGGTCGATACAGTCTAAGAATATTGGACATAGTCCCATTCCTGCATGGGGTTCCCAGGCTAAGAGGGAGGGAGAATAGGTATTTTATTCCCATTTTACAGATAGGAAACAGGCACAGCGAGGGAAAGCAACTTGCCCCAAGGTCACACAGCAGGCAAGTGGAATAGCCAGGACTAGAAGCCACGTCTCCTGATTTTAAGTCCTGGGATCTTTCCACTAGACCACACTGCCTCCCATCTGTCAAGATGGGCAACTATTACAGAATTCATCTTAGGGAGCCTGTCATCACTGTCAGAGATAGAATACTGAGCTGGATAGATGACTCTTCTCAGTTCTGACTCTGTAATGACAGTAGTTATGTTATGTTCTTATTAAAAACTCAATACTTCATTTGACAGTCAGTGCTACCCTTTTCAGATTTACCCAGGTCCCGGTGGAGGAGGGCAAAGGATGTGGAAGGAAAAGAGGCCAAACTGGATACACATGCACTTTTGACATCTGCCTGAGGCAGACATTGTTTCCATGCCTTTCATCTTAGTAAACTAAGCAAGTAACCATTTATCCTTATTAATGAAGACGTTTACAAGGAAACCTCAAGCTAAAAGCCAATCTTGAGAGTTCCATTCAACCTCACATCCTTTACCGTTTAATCTCTCAATAACCTTTTTTTTAAATATAAGGTATAAGTAATAAAATATGGCAAAAAATATCTGTAGCTTGAAACGGCAAGCTTCCTCCGGCTTTAATTAGCATTTAAAAGCCATTCACATCAATTTTCATTCAAATATGCAGCCTTTGTAGTCATGATAACTAGTCCAGATATAGATTTGGTTGCCGTAACAATGCTACTTTTGTACATCTGGTTTGTCTTTCCTTCTTATTGCAAATAAAACCCACTTGTTTCCTTGCTCTTTGACAATTCTAGTCTACCTGAATGGTGTGGGAGAGGAAAAGTAAACTGCCATAACATATAAGTAAACTAGAAAAAACTTTACTGAACTTCGGATAATTCATTGCTTAGAAGGTTGTAGCTGGTGTCCTGGGATAAGAGTAAATCTGAAATATTCCATCTTCTGCTTACTTTCTGTGTACCAAATACAAACATTCCTGATTCAAAGGTTGAAGGCTTGATTTCCCTGTTGGGCTACAGAGGGAAAGAATCAGCCCTGCTTGGCTTTTTCCATTGGAGAACAGGCCGAAAACTCCAAGGATCCTAAGCTTTGGGTGAGTCATCTCCTTCTGTTCGACTGTGAAGGAAAATGTCGAAAGAGATCCGAACCATTGTGCTCAATTAGCACTTTTTCTGTGGTTTTTCCTCCCCCTTCCATTTTGACATGCGGTCTTCAGATTAAGAAATGAAATGTAGAAATTTCACATATTGGGGTTTCATAGGGGGGATTGATGGGCTCTGCCTTATTCTAGTATCTTCGGGAGTTTTGAACCTCCCAAGCAATGATCCTTATCATTCTCACCCAAACTTCTGTCTGAATTATTTGGGTAATTCATGGTAGAACTCAATGTGGTCTGGTCCATCTCTCTCATGCCTCCTAGATCCAGAGTTTAAATCCAAATTCATATTCCAGCTGGTCAAACAGATTCAATCCCCTGCCTTCATATAGAATTGGGGGCTTCAAGAAGGCAAAGGGGATCTCCAGCACAAAGGGTCAGGCTGCAGATTTCTGGCCCATGTTGAGCTTCATTTCATAGCACTGGGTGAGTACACCCAAAATGCAGAGACATCTCTCTTGCCTCAAATGAGACAGAAACCAATTTGTACAAATGACTATTTCATTATGAAACTCAAAACATGCAGAGTTACTGAGACATCTGGATCAATTGGAAACCAGTGAGCCAATAAAATAGAGGTCCAGCTTCAGCTGAGAAGATATGACGGCCTTGAAACTTAGGTACTACCTCCTTTGGAGCTGAAGAGGACCAGACCATGGCCACTGTGGGATTTGCATTAGCTTGGGAAAGACATTAACTTTCCCCACCAGACATTTTTGGAACCCTAAAAGCCAGAAAGGACCAGGTATGGAATCAATCAATCAATCATTTGTATGCAGAGCACTGTACTAAACTCTTGGGAGAGTACAATAAACAGAGTTGGTAGACACATTCCCTGACCACAGTGAGTGTACAGATGTTAATATGAATAAACCAATTGAATTACGGGTATTTACATAAATGCTATGGGGCTGGGGGGTGGGGGGGTGAATAAAGGTTGAAAATCCTCACACAACAGTGATGCAGAAGGGAGTGGGAGAAGAGGAAATGAGAGCTCAGTCTGGGAAGCCTCTTGGAGGCGATGTGATTTTAATAAGCCTTTGAAGGTGAAAAGAATGAAATCTTGTCTGTTACGAAGAGGGAAGGAGTTCCAGGTCAGAGGTAGGATGTGGGTGAGAGGTCAGAGGTGAAATAGATGAGATAGAGGTACAGACAGTAGGTTGCCATTAATAATGTTGGTATTTGTTAAGCGCTTACTATGTGCAGAGCACTGTTCTAAGCGCTGGGGTGGATACAGGGTCATCAGGTCGTCCCACGTGAGGCTCACAGTTAATCCTCATTTTACAGACGAGGGAACTGAGGCACAGAGAAGTGAAGTGACTCGCCCACAGTCACACAGCTGGCAAGTGGCAGAGCCGGGAGTCGAACTCATGACCTCGGACTCCCAAGCCCGGGCTCTTTCCACTGAGCCGCGCTGCTTCCCATAGAAGAGTGAAGTGTGTGGACTAGGTTGTAGTAGGAAAACAGGGAGGTTAGGTAGAAGGGGGCAAGTTGATTGAGTGTTTTAAAGCCAATGGTAAACAGCTTCTGTTTAATGCGGAGGTGGATGGACAACTGATGGAGGTTCTTGAGGAGTGGGGAAACTGGGCTGAACTATTTTGTAGAAAAATGATCCAGGCAGCAGAGTGAAGTGGGGGCTGAAGTGGGGAGAGACAGAAGGCAGTGAGGGTGAGCAAGGAGGCTAATGCAGTAGTCAAGGCAGGATAGAATCAGTGCTAGATTAATGTGGTAGCGGAAAGGAGAGGAAAGGGTGGATTTTAGCAGTGTTGTGGAGATTGAACCGACGGGATTCGGTGACATACTGAATACGTGGATTGAATGAGATGAGTAGAGGATAATGTCAAAGTTACAGGTTTGTGAGACCGGGAGGATGATGGTGCTATCTACAGGGATGGGAAAGTCGGGGGAAAACAGGGTTTGGATATGAGGAGTTCTGTTTTGGACATGCTAAGCCTGAGGTGTCGGTGAGACGTCCAAGTAGACATGTCCTGATGGAAGGAAGAAATATGAGATTGCAGAGGAGAAAGATCAGGGCTGGAGATCTAGATTCCCAAATCATCCACATAGAAATGGTAGTTCAAGTATGGAAGCAAATGAGTTCTCCAAAGGAGATGGTATAGATGGAGAACACAAGGGGACCCAGAACTGAGCCTTGAGGGGCTCCCACAGACAGGATGGGGGAGGGAGAGGAGGAGCCTGGAAACGAGACTTAGATTGAGCAGCCGGATAGGAGGAGAACCAGGAGATGACAGCGTCAGTGAAGCCAAGGTTGGAAAATGTTCCCAGGAGAAGGGGGTGGCTGACAGTGTCGAAAGCAGGAGAGAGGCTGAGGAGCGTTAGGACACAGCACAGTAGAGGCTGTTGAATTCAGCACTGAATTTGAGAAGCAGCATGGCATAGTGGATAGAGCACTGTCCTGGGAGTCAGAGGGTCATGGGTTCAGATCCCACCTCTGCCACTTGCTGTGTCTGCTCTGTGACCTTGGGCAGGTCACTTCACTTCTCTGACCCTCAGTTACCTCATCTGTAAAATGGGGATTGAGACTGTGAGCCCCACATGGGACAGGGACTGGGTCCAACCCGATTTGCTTGTATCCACCCCCGTGCTTATTACACTGTCTGGCAAACAGTAGGCCTTAACAAATACCATCATTATTATTATTATTATTAATAAGAAGTAGATCATTGGTGACCTTTGATAAGCCCGTTTCTGTGGAGTGAAAGGGATGGTAGCCAGATTGGAGTGAGTCAAGGAGAGAATTGCAGGAGAGGAAGTAGAGGTAGAGGGTGTAGACAACTCACTCTAGGAGTTTGGAGAGGAATAATAGGAGGGAGATAGGATGGTAACTGGAGGGATCTGAGGGGTCAAGGGAGGGATTTTTTAGGATAGGGGAGACACGAGACATCCGTCTGCTGTGTGACCTTGCATGAGTCACTTCACTTCTCTGAGCCTCAGTTGCCTCATCTGTAAAATGGGGATTAAGACTGTGAGCCCTATGTGGGACACGGACAGTGTCCAACCTGATTTGCTCATATCCACCCCAGTGTTTAGTACAGAGTCTAGCACTTAACAAATACCAAAATTATTATTATTATGAGCATGTTTGAAAGCAAAGAGGAAGAAGTCATTGGAGAGTGAATACTTGAAGATGGCAATCAGGGAGGGAAGAAGGGAGGGGACCATCTAAATGTTTATTCCTGTTTCAGTCCCTGGTCTTATCTCTGTTGACGGGAAGAGGGCAACACAGACCCCAACAGGATAGCCATTCATCAAGATTGATACCAGCCAGTCTGATTTTCAACTGGCCTGCCTCTTGCCCAGTGTGACTATTGGAACTAGATGGTTTGGGTCTAGTTTTTTTTTATCAGCACGACGCTTCCTTCAGCTGTGGCTCCTTTTACCAGGCGTCACAGCCCCGACACTTTGCTAGACTTTACACTGACCTGGGGGGAGGGGAGTGCAAACTTCTGAAGCAAGTGGGATTTCAGAGGTCTCCTTGCAGAAAATACTCTAAGATCATGGTGAGTTCGTGTTCTTCCAGAAAGTTGCCTGCTGCACAGCCAGTGTTAACACCTCTGAGATCACTTGCTGTTCCTTGTCCATTATCGGTGAGAGATGTAAGAGGGCACTCTAGACACCAACCTACTTTTTTTGACTTCAACAGCCTTCAGAGCTGGGCCCCCAGCTCTAGTAGAGGCAAGGGAGGCGGCAGCGGTGGAGGAGGAAGTCATGGGAGGAAGGGAGAGTACTTTAATCTTCTCCTCCCTTCCTTTTTCTCCCCCTTGCCTCCTTCTTCCCCTCTCCATCTCCTATCTTTCTTCCCTCTCCTCCCTCTCTTCTTCCCTCTCTTTTCTTCCCCTCCCCATTTCCTCCCTTCTTCTGCTTTTCCTCTTAGGCCCACAGAAGCCCCATTCTCTCTCTTAATGCTCTGCACTTTGATGCCCTGACCCAAATTCACCCTCATATTCAAAATGAAAAACTGGCAACTCTTCCTGAAAGCGCTGTCATGTCACTGCTCTGAGATTGAAGCAGTTGTCCTTGGATTTGAGTGAGATGAGAGTTTGCTGCCTTGATTTCATGGTGAACCAAGCTGAGTTCAGTCGTCCTGAGAGCAAAATTATCCCTATCAAATGACCTTTTGGTAACTTACCCTTTCAGACTCTATCGAGCAAATGACACCCACATCCTCACGTAACAGAGTATCTTAACTTTTGAAGCACATTTTCCTTGCTCAGTTTCACTCGGGGACCAGGACATGGGCCCTACCTATGGTATTTCCCTTCTCCCCTCTACATACAATAAAGACAATCCTCAGACTTACAAAATAATTGATTTCTGAAAACTGTCAAGTCAAAATGTTATGTTGGAACTGATCTTCCCATAAGAATAATATTATAAACGGAGGATTGCTTTCCACCTCTAATACCTACTACTTACTGTCCCTTGAGCTTGTCTCTCTTCAACGACTCTTTGCTCCTATCATCCCTCCTGACTGAAACTCCTTACCCCTTTGTACCCAGAAGGCCACTACTCCTCCCATCTTCAAACCCCTACTAAAATGGCATCTCCTCTAAGAGGCCTTCCCTGACTAATCTTTCATCTCCCCATCTTATTTTCCCTCCCTCTTGGATCACCCCTACCACCATGCACTTGAATCTTTACTCCTTAAGCACTTAGTTACTCATCCCAACTCCCAATCCCCACAGCATTCATTCAGTCAGTCGTATCTATTGAGTGCTTACTGTGTGCAGAGCACTGTACTAAGCGTTTGGAAAAGTACAGTGCAGCAATAAAGAGAGACAATCCCTTCTCTCCACAAGCTCACAGTCTAGTGCAAATTCTTACATGTTCTTGCTTCCCCCATCTGTAATTTATTTTCATGTCTGTCTCTCACCCCCTAAATTAAAAGCACCCTGAGGACATTGATTGTGGCTATAACCTCTACTGAACTCTCCCAAGCATTTAGTACAGTGCTCTGGACCCAATAAGCGATCTTTAAATACCATTGATTGATTGAACCAAGATCAGATGTCTTATTTTTACCAAAATGACCTAGAATTGTGCACTCGGTCAATTATAGATGAGTGATAAAGCTACATTAATGTATTTATATTGAATCAGAGAAATTCCACGATCAGGTAGCCAACTATTACTTCATCGGAAGGAAAATGGATGTCGACCCTCCTGGGTGACTCCGGCTGGCACTCTTCCTCTCCTGCCTGGCCCTCACCTTCTTTAAACTCTCCCTGTCCTTTCCTCCCTTATCTGGCTTTTAAAATTCTTTCCCCTTTCCTGGCAGCTACTGCTCATCTCCCACTGGCCCGCCACCTGCACCCTCAAAGGAAGTGTCATATAAGAGGCTAATGTTATAGAGTTAAAAGTGATGTGTTGTAAAGCTGAAACGGGTAAACTTAGAAATGTTAAGTGCTGTTCATCTTAACTCACATCATCTCAAGTTAAGGATTGAATGTACCCTGGAACATCTTTTGAAAATGAAGACCAGCTTAATCACTCCCCTGGTCAAAAGCCTCCCAGTTGCCTCCCATATCTGACTAAAACCCTGAGTCATAGGTTTGAGCCAACCACCTAGATTGCCCCACCTGGTAGAACTCACCAGCCCCTGCTCTTCTGATGGATTGACTCAAGCTAACCCATCACCTCATTGTCCTGCAGATCCTACGATCCTGAACCCCCCTCACACCACCAATCCCTCCTAGAATGCCTTCCTTTCCTTCAAATTCTACTGTTGGAGTCTCAGTGGGATCGGACTCTCTCACTGAAAAATATGATGGATGAGCACTATGCTACTGAGCCCCCCTCACACCACCACTCCCTCCTAGAATGTCTTCCTTTCATTCAAATTCTATTTTTGGAGTCTCAGTGGGATGGGAATCTCTCACTGAAAAATATGATGGATGAGCACCGGTTGTGTTACTTCCTGTGTGTTTTGATGGGCACATGAAGGCAGAGGTGTGAAGGCACACGGCCAGCCACAAACTACGCACACAAAGCCCTGGTTGTTCTGCAGTTCATGAAACCATCTTTCGCCAAACGTTTTCCCCGTCACTGCGGCAATGTGTTTGTCCTTAAAGGACTGAATGGCTAAATGGCAGATCTTTTCCCGGAAGGGCTTGTCCGAGGTTGCGAGCTCCCAAGTACTGCTATCTAGGGAGCGTGCAATGAGGTAAGCCTTCAGTATCTCCATGTACCATTCCCTCTAGATGCCTCTGAACATGGTCCAGTGCTGAGCTTTCTTGGGCCTCCTTTAATCATCCATTCACATTAGCTGGGCTCTGATGGCCATCCCCTCGGTGGTCGGAATCTTGAAATGTTGTAAGAGCACAGCGTTCAGGAGGAGATCTTGCTGGTTGATGCTGGCTATCTGTCCCAGACAGTGCTGAATGAACTGGTCAAGTTGTTTTATATGCTGTCAGCATATCACAGTGTCGTGATGGCAACAGGATGGTAACTGTAGACCTCAGTCTTCAGCCTGACTCCCATTTCATTTCAGAGCTGAAGTTCTCGCTTTCCAAACGCTGTGCTGGCTGGCCATGTTATTGATGTTGCCATCAATAAGAGCGTATTTTTTAATGGTATTTGTTAGATGCTTACTATTTGCCAGGCACTGTTCTAAGCCCTGGGGTAGTTACAAGGTAATCAGGTTGTCCCACGTGGGGCTCACAGTCTTCATCCCCATTTTACAGATGAGGTAACTGAGGCACAGAGAAGTTAAGTGACTTGCCCCAGGTCACACAGCAGGCAAGTGGTGGAGCCAGGACTAGAGCCCAGGTTCTTCCGACTCCCAGGCTCGTGTTCTATCCACTAGGCCATGCTGCTTCTCAACAACATGAGAAAGCATGTCGTTCAAGCAGCAGAATTTTTTGATGGCTTTAAACTACAGGCCCTCATCGGGTAACGTTGGAACGGGAGCTGTGACATCGGGCTTTGGTTGAAGTTTGGATTCATCTGTTTTAGACCAATCGATAGTCTGAAGAATTTAAACATTCAGTATGCAATTGTATGTCTTTTTTTAAATGGTATTTGCTAAGAGCTTACTATATGGCAAACACTGTGCTAAGCGCTGCAGTAGATACGAGCTTATGTGGACATAGTCCCTGTCCCACATGGCACTTACAGTCTTATTCCCCATTTTATAGTTGAGGTAATTGAGTCACAGAGAAGTGAATTGATTTGCCCAAGGTCACACAGCAGACAAGTGGTGGGGCCTGGATTGGAACCTAGGTCCTTCTGAGTCCCAGCTCATGTTCTATCCACTAGACCACGCTGCTTCTCTGTCTTGGAGACCGTTGTTCATTAGTGCACAATTATCTACAAATATTCACTTCTATGGGTGAAGGTCTTTGCAATCTTTGTTTTTGCATGACGTCGCTGCATACAGGAGAGTCCACGGTCAAGGTGATAGTGCATAACCTTCTTGGCTTGGCACCACTTGTAACAGCAAAGGGAATCGAGAAGCAACTTTGATCCAGAACTCTTCTGACCACCATTTCATCACAGAGTGACCTTATGTAATGCTATCAAACAGTTTGGGATCTCCCTCAGGCCTCTGCAGTTTACTGAGATGAAAGCTTATGGCCCGATTAGCAGAAATGTAGGAGGGTAAATTGTAGGAAACTGTTCCACATCACATACAATGATAATAATAATAATAATAATAATGATGATAATAATAATAATAGTTATCTGTTAGGCACTTACTATGTGCCAGGCACTTATAACAGGGAGGCTGTGATTGAGCAACTGAAAACTCTGTTGAAGTTATCAGACCACAAATCCAGGACTGCAGCATGATCAGTCAGCAATTATGAGCATTTAGGATGAGATTAAGTGCTACTGGACTTGACCATGAACTGTCTGAAGCTCTTTAAAAAACCTCCTGCTGTCCTCTTGCTGGCCTAATTCCTGCACCATTGGTCGAGAGAGAGAGAGAGAGAGAGAGAGAGAGTAAAGAGTCTGATCCATTCTGTTAGCTAGCTTGTTGATTTTGAGGACCCAGTGATAAAACTTGGAAAACTTGCAAAGCTTCTATCAATCAATTTATTGAGTACTTACTATGTGCAGAGCACTTGGGAGAGTACAACAGAGTTGGTAGATGCGTTCCTTGTCCACAAGGAATACATTTTGGCTATGTACTTAAGCGCTCTGGGGCTGGATGGTGAATATCACACGTTTTAAAGTGTAGAAATCCAAGTGCAAAGGTGACGCAGAAGACAGAGGGAGTAGCAGAAATGAGAGCATAGATGGGGAAGACCTCTTGAAGGAGATGTGATTTTAATAAGGCTGCGAAGGTGGGGAAAGTGGGGGTCTATCTTATATGAAGGGAGAAGGAGTTGCAGGCCAGAGGGAGGACATGGGCAAGGGGTCGGTGGTGAGATAGAAGAGATCCCTCTAGTTGTAAGCTTGTTATAGGCAAGGAACATGTCTGCTAATTCTGTTGAACTGTACGCTCCCGAGTGTGTAGTTCAGTGCTCTGCACATAGTAAGTACTCAGTAAATAACACTGATTGATTGATTAATGTACAGTGAGTAGGTTGGAGTTAGAGTGGTGAAGCGTGTGGGCTGGGTTGTAGTAGATCAGTGAGGGGCAAACGGAATGAGTGCTTGGAAACCACTGGTAAGGAGTTTCTGTTTGATGCAGAGGTGGATGGGCATCCCCTGGAGGTTCTTCAGGAGTGGGGAGACACAGACTGAGCTTTTTTTAAGAAAAATCATCTGGGGAGCAGAGTGACATATGGGCAGGAGTAGGGAAAGACAGGAGGCAGGGAGATCAGCAAGGAGCCTGAAGCAGTAGTCAGGGTGGGTTAAGATAATTGCTTGGAACAGCATAGTAGCAATCTGCATGGACAGGAAATGGCAGATTTTAAGCGATATTATGAAAGTAGAATGGACATAATTTGTTGACATTGAATATGTGGGTTGAATGAGAGAGATAAGTCAAAGATAATGCCAACGTTACAGGGAAGATGGTGCTGGTGGTAATGGGAAAGTCAGGGGGAGGACAGGGTTTGGGTGGGAATATAAGGAGCTCTATTTTGGACGGTAAGCTCAAGGTGTCGGCACATTATCTAAGAAGAACTGTCCTGAAGTAAATTCAAGACTGCAGACAAGGAGAGAAATCGGGTCTGGAGAGGTAGATCTGGGAATCTTCCACATAGAGGTGGTAACTGAAGCAGTGGGAGCAAATGAATTCTCTGAGGGAGTGGGTGTACATGGAAAATAGAAGAGAAACCAGAACTGAGTCTTGAGGGACTCCCAGAGTTAAGGGATGGGAGGCAGAGGAGGAGCCCGTGAAAGATACTGAGAATGAGGCCAAAGAGATAGGAGGAGAACAATGAGAGAACAGTGTCAGTGAAGTCAAGGTTAGATAATGTTTCCAGGAGAAGGGGGTGATAGACAGGGTCTAAGGCAGCTGAGTCATTGAGGAGGATTGGGTTGGTGGTTTATGACGGTGGCTCATTCTGCTGGCCACGAGACAGTGGTCAGGTAGGTAGCCTGGTTGTTTCTCTCACAGAAGGTGTGACCATACCAACCTATCAAGTTGCCTTACATACTCTATTAGATACCAGTGACGGGAGCACGGGCAAATTCATATGACTTTACTATCAGCTGAGAAGAAGCAGGTTCAAGTGGAAAGAGCACAGAACTGATAGTCAGAGGACCTGGATTCTAATCCCAGCTCTGCCACTTGCCTGCTGTGTAATTTAGGTCAGTCAGTTTATCTCTGTCTCAGTTTCCCTTTCTGTAAAATGGGGGTTAAAATGGGGGTTCTCTCTCCCCCTTAGACTGTGGGTCCCAGGCAGTGGAGGCTGCAAGGAAACTACATAGCAGTGAAAGATCAGAGGACACTGTGCCTGAACAAGATTTTTTAAAAAAACAAAAACACATGGGGGGGGGGGCTCCGGGTGGAGGCACAGGACTGACCCAGTGTGGGAGGGAGGAGCAACATGGAGCAGAGCTTTAAAAGAGTTGTGGAGAGGACAGAATGAGTGGAGATAGGAACTGAGGAAGGGGAGAGGGGAGGGTGAGGCAGGTAAAGAAAAATAAACATACTGGGTGACTTGTTTGGGTGACAAAGAAAGTAGAGTGAAATGGGGAAACTGAGAACCAGGGTGATGGAGGTAATATTTTAAGGGCAGAGGAAAAGCCGACCCTCAGACAAGGCAGTACCACCTTTGAATTTTGGAGGCAACTGCGGCGAGCAAACCCACCTGATGAGATGCAATCAAGAAGCTGTAATCAGGCAGAAATCAGTCAAATGCCGACTAGGTGCAGAGCATGGTTTTCAGCATTTGGGAGAGTATGATAGAGAAGATATGATCCCAACCCTCACGGAGCTTACAGTCTAGCAGGGACACCGACAAGAAGAATTTTCAGATAGAAGGAAAGAGAAATTGACACGCAGATGAACAAATGCTTAAATAGTAAGGTATGTGCGTATGGATGATAACTGTGGATTTGTTAAGCATTTACTATGCGCCAGGCACTCTACTAAGCACTGGGGTGGATACAGGTAAATCCTGTCCCATATGGCGCTCACAGTCTTAATCCCTATTTTACAGATGAGGTAGCTGAGGCACAGAGAAGTTAAGTGATTTGCCCAAGGTCACACAGCAGACAGGTGATGGATTAGAACCCAGGATCTTCTGATTCCCAGGCATCTGCTCTACCCACTAGGCCACATGGCTTCCCATTATGAGCTGAGGGAGTAGCTGTGGGGTATGACCTGGGGAGAAGGAAATTGAATCAGAGATGGGATAGGAAGCAGGGTAGCTCAGTGGAAAGAGCCCGGGCTTGGGAGTCAGAGGTCATGGGTTCAAATCCCTGCTCTTCCACTTGTCAGTTGTGTGACTGTGGGCAAGTCACTTAACTTATCTGTGCCTCAGTTACCTCATCTGTAAAATGGGGATTAAGGCTGTGAGCCTCACGTGGGACAACCTGATTACCCTGTATCTACCCCAGCGCTTAGAACAGTGCTCTGCACATAGTAAGCACTGAACAAATACCAGCATTATTATTATTATTATTTCAGAAGGGCTTTGAAGATTGGGGAGAGCTGTGGTCTGGTGTATTTGAAAGGGAAGGGCATTCTAGGCGAGAGGAAGGGCATTAGCAAAGGGTCAGAGGCGGGAGAGACAAGAATAAGTAAACCAGTGGCAGAGGTGGAATTAGAACTCAGGGCTCCTGAGTCCCAACCCCAAGTACGAGAAGCAGCATGGCTCAGTGGAAAGAGCTTGGGAGTCAGAGGTCATGGGTTCCAATCCCGGCTCCGCCTGTGGTCAGCTGTGTGACTTTGGGCAAGTCACTTAACTTCTCTGGGCCTCAGTTCCCTCATCTGTAAAATGGGGATTAAGACTGTGAGCCCCACGTGGGACAACCTGCTCACCTTGTACCCCCCCAGCGCTTTGAACAGTGCTTTGCACATAGTAAGCACTTAACAAATACCATCATTATTAGAGAAGCAGTGTGGCTTAGTGGAAAGAGCACGGGCTTGGGAGTCAGAGGTTGTGGGTTCTAATCCTGGTTCTGCCACTTGTCTGTTGTGTGACCTTGGGCAAGCCACTTCACTTCTCTGTGCCTCAGTTCCCTCATCTGTAAAATGGGGATGAAGACTGTGAGCCCCACATGGGACAACCTGATTGCCTTGTATCTATCCCAGCCCTTAGAACAATGCTTGGCACCTAGTAAACGCTTAACAAATACCATCATTATTATTATTCATTATTATGATCCTTCAAGAGGCCTTCCCTGACTAAACCCTCCTTTCCTCTTCTCCCACTGACTTCTGCACTGCCCTGATTTGCTCCCTTCATTCATCCCCCCACGTCAACCCCACAGCACTTATGTACATATCTGTCATTCATTTATATTAATGTCTGTCTCCCCCTCTAGACTGTAAACTTGTTGTGGAAAGGGAATATATCTGTTGTTATATTGTACTTGCCCAAGTGTTTAGTACAGTGCCCTACACAAAGTGAGTGCTCAATGAATAAATGATAATAATAAATAATGAATACTAATAATAGAATAATACATAATAGAGAAGCAGCATAGCTTAGTGGTAAGAGCATGGGCTTGGGAGTTAGAGGTAGTGGGTTCTAATTCTGGCTCCTCTACTTGTCAGCTGCGTGACTTTGGGCAAGTCACTTCACTTCTCTGTGCCTCAGGTACCTCACTGCAAAATGGGGATTAAGGCTGTGAGCCCCACGTGGGACAACCTGATTACCTTGTATCTACCCCAGCGCTTAGAACAGTGCTTGGCACATAGTAAGTACTTAACAAGTACCACTAGTATTATTATTATTATCAATAAATACGAATGATTGAATGAATGAATGATTTACTTACTCCTCCCAAAGTCACCTTGTAATTGTACTTCTCTCTTAACTCTTGACTCCCTTAGTTCTTCCACCTCCAACCTCTCATCCATGCTGCTCCCCTAGTCTGGAACTTTCTTCCTCCCCAAATCTGCCAAACAAAAGCCCTCCTAATATCTCATCTGTCTCAGGAAGTCTTCCTTGATTAATTCACAACCCTCTAATCACATCAACCCAGCAACCACCCTTAGTAGTTATGTATCACAGTCCTAATCCTCAGCCCTTGTTATATAATCAAAATAATTATAATGGTATTTGTTAAGTGCTTACTATGTACCAAGCACTGTACTGGGCGCTGGGGTGGGTACAAGCAAATCAGGTTGGACACAGGCCCTCACCCGCATGGGGCTCACAGTCTCGATCCCCATTTTACAGATGAGGTAACTGAGGCCCTGAGAAGTTTAGTGACTTGCCCGCGGCCACACAGCAGACAAGTGGAGGAGCCAGGATTAGAATCTATGACCTTCTGACTTCTAGGCCCGGGCTCTGTCCACTGTGCCATGATGACGATGTATATTTTTATTTGTGCATTCAGTTATTGATTCACTTATTTCATCCTGATATAGTTATATTTTTTAAGGCCACGGAATTTGCATCTTTTTTCTGTTGTATTCTTCCAAGCATTTAGTCCACTATTTCACATTTAGCAGGTGTTCAATATAAATATGATTGGATTAATTGATTGACTTTGTTTATTTTCCCTTTTTTCTCTTTCCCTATTTTCCCCACACACTTCTTTAGATTGTGAATCCCTTGTGGGTCAGAAACTGTGGCTTAATCAATGTCTATGCTTAAAAATGCCTATAGGTTTAATCAAGAAGCAGCATGGCCTAGTGGCTAGAGCATGGAGCTTGAAGTCGGAAGAAGCTGGGTTCTCATCCTGTCTCCACTATTTGTCTGTTGTGTGACCTTGGGTCAGTCATCTAACTTCTCTGTGCCTCAGTTACCTCCTCTGTAAAATGGGGATTAAGACTGTGAGACCCATGTGAGACAGAAACTTTGTCCAACCTGCTTATCTTGCATCTACCCCAGGACTTAGTACAATGCCTGGCACCTAGTGCGCATTTAACAGATACACATAAAAAATGTCCTTAGTACTTACCTGAGAGCTTCACACATGGTGCTTAATAGATGTTGTCGATTGAGAGAAACTTCTCTCTTGATTACTGCATTCCAGGCTAGTCTGCCTGCTGCTTTTAATCTCCCTAAAGTCTTTGAGTTTTAAAACTGTACTTCACTATGTTTTAAAACATTTGTCCTGCCCCACACGCTTTTCACATGCCCCTGTTCATTTCACCCTGGAGCAGTTCCTTGGGATTCCTACTATTATCCGTCCCCATCGCATGTCTTGTTCGAGAAAGCTGGGTGACAGTGAGCATTTACTCACTCTCCCCCACTTCAAAGTCTTATTGAAGGCACATCTCCTCCAAGAGGCCCTCCCAGACTAAGCCCCACTTTTCCTCATCTCCCACTCCCTTCTGTGTCACCCTGACTTGCTCCCTTGGCTCTTCCCCCCTTCCAGCTCCAAAGCACTGAATGTACATATCTGTAATTTTATTTATCCCTTTACTCTTCCCCCCTCCCAGCTCCAAAGCACCGAATGTACAAATCTGTAATTTTATTTATTCCTTTGCTCTTCCCCCCTCCCAGCCCCATAGCACTTAATGTACATATCTGTAATTTTATTTATTTGTATTGCTGTCTCCCCCACTCTAGACTGTGAACTCGTTGTGGGCAGGGAATGTCACTATTTACTGTTGTACTTTCCCAAATGCTTGATGCTCTGCACACAATAAGTATTCAATAAATGCGATTGAATGAGTTGACTTTGTTGAAAGACTCATTCTTTATCAAGCAATCAATCTATGGTAATTATGCACTTACCTTGTGCAGAGGACTGCATTAACCTCTTGGAAGAATACAATAGTAAACACCTTCCCCGCCTATAAGAAGCACTTATTACCGTGGTCTGCACACGGTAAGCACTCAGTAAATACGACTGAATGAAGAAGCTTCCGTCTAGAGGCTTTAGACTTAAAGTCAGCCTCTTAAATTTGGCTGATTCAGTGAAGCAGTTTGCAATTCTGTATTTGTCTTTTTTAACAGTATTTGTTAAGCGCTTACTACGTGCCAGGCACTGTATTAAGTGCTGGAGTAGATACAAGCCAATCAGGTTGGACGCTGACCATGTTCCGCGTGGGGCTCACAGTCTTAAATCCCCATTTTACAGATGAGGTAACTGAAGTTAAGTGACTTGGCCAAGATCACACAGCAGACAAGTGGTGGAGGCAGAATTAGAACTCAGGTCCGGTTGACTCCCAGGCCTGTGTTCTATCTACTAGGCCACGCTCCTTCTTGAGAGAAGTGGTTTTCAATCACGCGTCCATCTTCTTGAGACTGTTTGCGTAAGCTGCAGTCATCTGCACACCACATCCTTCAATGACTGCCTCCAGGACTTCGGATGCTGCTCAAAGTCTGTTGAGTTAGAAGAGTTTTCCCGGTGGTGCGGAAGCAAATTCTAACACCGGCATCTGCTGTCTTGTTACATCTTCCGGCATGGCTGTAGGAGAATAAACTGCAGGACTCCCACTGGGCAACCCTATTTTACTCTTTTGGCAACGGGGACTTGATCAAACAGGACTCCCTCACCTCTGACTGGGCTAGCCAAGCTATCATGAAGTAGTTTCTAAGCCTCGATGGACTTTTCAGGCTCACTGTCTCAGAAGCAACTGCAACATAAATAGGAGCACTTTCTGGAAGCCTAAACTCATCTGCAGTTTGACCACTGGTCCAGGACTCAGCTTGGGCCAAGCTAGAGATTTTTCATCTTCCTAAGGCTCTGATTTATCATGCTTTCATACCTGTAGCTGTCCTTTCTCTCCCATGGAATTCTTTCATCCGGGAGTGACATCTCACCATAAAATTTTAAAATCAATAATAATAGCAACTTCATTCTTGGAGGGGAGCTTAAACCGATGCGAGGCTTGCTATGGCAAGAGCCCAGGCTGGGGAGTCAGAGGACGTGGGTTCTAATCCCACCTGTGCCACTTGTCTGTTGTGTGACCTTGGGCAAGTCACTTCGCTTCTCTGGGCCTCAGTTACCTCATCTGGAAAATGGGGATGAAGACTGTGAGCCCCACGTGGGACAACTTGCTTACCTTGAATCTCCCCCAGCGCTCAGAAGAGTGCTTGGCACATGGTAAGCACTTAACGAATACCAGCATTATTCCGGAGAAGCAGCGTGGCTCAGTGGAAAGAGCACGGGCTTGGGAATCAGAGTTCAGGGGTTCGTATCCCAGCTCTGCCACTTGTCAGCTGTGACTGTGGGCAAGTCACTTAACTTCTCTTTGCCTCAGTTACCTCATCTGTAAAATGGGGATTAAGACTGTGAGCCTCACGTGGGACAACCTGATTAGCCTGTATCTACCCCAGCGCTTAGAACAGTGCTCTGTACATAGTAAGCGCTTAACAAATACCAACATTATTATTATTATTATCCATTTTTTTTCTTTCCACTGGGGTGGTTCTGCCTCCAAATCTTAGGGGACGAAGGATTGATCATTCACTGCCATCCATGCCGGTCGCGTAAAACTGTACTTCTATACTCCCACACAACCAGGGCGTTTTCATCCGACCGCTGGCTGCGGTGATGCTAAACTACTAGAATAATCAGAAAAATAACAAGAACCACCTCGAATTGTAGCGGCAAGTTGGCAGCACTCCCTGGCTTCTGGCAACCCCAACGGGCCGACAGGGGAGAAAGAGAAAGAAAAAAGGGGAGAGAAGGAGGGGGGAAGGAAGAGAGAACGGAGAGAGAAGGGGGGGGGGGAGAAGAGAGAACGGAGAGAGAAAAAAAGGAGAGGGGCGGGGAGGAGAGGGAGAAGGGGAAGGAGGGACGGGAGAGGGAGTGGCTCGTGGGAGGAGCAAGGGAGGGAGGAAGGGCTGGGGAAAAACGAGCTGGAAACTCGTTCTGTGGCAGGGATAGGCGTCCTCGTATCCAATCCTCCCGAGGAGGGAGGGAAAGCAGGAGGAGAGCGCTTTCCTCATGCGACCCCCGCTCCTGCAGAAGCTCCCGGGTAAGTGCTCCTCCGCAGGAGAGAAACGAACGCCGCGTCTCCAAACCTCATCTCCCCCTTCCCCAGTTCCCGGTCGCCGCCTCCCCTCCTTCCTCCTCCCGTCGAAAATCTTCTCCCCCCGACCCCCCGGGCCCGGCTGAGAGTTGATCAACCCGTCCCCCGTCCTTCGCCAGCTTCCCCCCCGCCCAGCCCCCCGATCCCGCATCCCGTCGCCCCGGGGCCGGAGCGGCTCGCGGAGGAGAGCGGAATTGGGGGGCGGCACATCAGCACCCCCTATTCCTGAAACACTGGGGAGGGCTTGGGGAACCCCCTGAGCGATGCTAGTCCGGTGGGGGGTTCCGCTCGCTCGGCCAGCAAAAGTTTGAGGCTGTTGGGCAAAGTTGCGGTTTAAAGCATCTCTCCGCAGCGGGGATGGATGGGCTCGGTTTGGGCGTCAATAGCGAAGGACCCAGGGGTCCCCCCAATCTCCCCCTTCGTCTATTTCATAATAATAATAGTGGTGGTGTCCGTTAAGCGCTTACTATGTGCCGAGCACTGTTCTAAGCGCTGGGGGAGATACAAGGTCATCAGGCGGTCCCCCGTGGGGCTCCCAGGCTTCATCCTCCTTTTCCGGATGAGGGAACTGAGACCCAGAGAAGTGAAGTGACTTGCTCAGAGTCACACAGCTGATGAGGGGCGGAGGCGGGATTAGAACTCACGACCTCTGACTCCCAAGCCCGAGCTCCTTCCACTGAGCCACGCATTTCTTGCGGCAAACCCATCTGCCGTGTGTACAACCCTTCGGCCATCCTAGGCGAGGGGGGCGAGGCGGATGTAATAATAATAATAATAATAATGGTATTTGTAAAGCGCTTACTATGTGCCAAGCACTGTTCTAAGCGCTGGGGGAGATGCAAAGTAATCAGGTTGTCCCGCATAGGACAGTCTTCATCCCCATGTTCCGTCCCAGCGCTTAGTCCAATGATCTGCCCACCACAAGCGCTCGATAAATACCATCGAACGAATGTACGGATCGCGTGTGTAGCTCCCGCCGATGTAGGCTATCCACCAGGAATTTGATAATAATATAGAAAAGTCGTTTAGCTCATCCCGGAGGTCATCGCAACCTCTGCCGGTTTTCCTAGAAGATTTAGTCTTAATTAATGTTGGTAGAGAAGTAGCGTGGCTCAGTGGAAAGAGCACGGGCTTTGGAGTCAGGGCTCATGAGTTCGAATCCCAGCTCTGCCACTTGTCGGCTGTGTGACTGTGGGCAAGTCACTTAACTTCTCTGTGCCTCAGTTCCCTCATCTGTAAAATGGGGATTAAGACTGTGAGCCCCACGTGGGACAACCTGCTTCCCCTGTGTCTACCCCAGCGCTTAGAACAGTGCTCGGCACATAGTAAGCGCTTAACAAATACCAACATTATTATTATTATTAAGCACTTACTATGTGCCGAGCACTGTTCTAAGCGCTGGGGGAGATGCAGGGTAATCAGTTTGTCCCACGTGAGGCTCACAGTCTTCATCCCCATTTTCCAGATGAGGTCACTGAAGCACCGAGAAGTGAAGTGACTTGCCCACAATCACACAGGTGGCAGATCCGGGATTCGAACCCATGACCTCTGACTCCCAAGCCCGGGCTCTTGCCACTGAGGCACGTAGTCTTATGGGAAGAAACTTGGGAACACGATTCAGCCTGGTCTGAAAAGTTGAGGCCAGACTGATCTGTCTGGTTAGCCACCGAGTGAGTCCCCTGAGACCATCCCTGGGAATGCTTCTGAAATCTCGTCCCCGATTTAGGAAAATCACTTTCTCTTTCCCTCTTCCTCTCTTTCTCTTCTTCCCTCTCTTTCTCTAGCCCTTCTTCCTCTGCTCATTCCGCCTCCTCTCCTCCCTTCTCTTTCTCACTCTCCCTCCCTCCTCTCCTCTCCCCCTCTTATTGAGTCGGTATGTGAAGAGAGAATGATAGAGAATAAAATCCTGGCCATTGATATGTAAATCGCACTGCTCCAAACATGTATTTTAGCAGGTTTCGTAGTGCAGTTTAATTTAAAGCAACATCCAGCATATTCCCGCACGAAATATTTGCAAAATACCCTTTTGGCATCATGAAACCGTCAACCTAAGGGAAGGGTAGACATTCATTCATTCATTCAATCGTATTTATTGAGCACTTACTGTGTGCAGAGCACTGGACTACACGCTTGGAATGTGCAAGCGCTGGGAATTCACTTCATTTCTAAATTGGCCAGCAAAAGTGCCCTCTGTGAAAAAAAGCTGGGTGGTTTAGTGAAAAGAGCTGGGTTTTAATCCCTGCTCCGCCACCTGTCAGCTGCGTGACTTCGGGCAAGTCACTTCACTTCTCTGCGCCTCAGTTGCCTCACCTGAAAAAGGGGGATTAAGACTGTGAGCCCCACCTGGGACAACCCAATTACCTTGGATCTCCCCCAGCGTGTAGAACAGTGCTTGGCACATAGTAAGCGCTTAACAAACACCATCATTATTTCATCTGCTTTTGCTGCTAATTTACAAAGTGTTTTCGGCTTCCAAATGAGAATTGAGTTTTGAACTTTAAAGCTAAGCATCCTTCACTGCTGATGGAATCTGAAAGTTTGGGATGAATGTAAAACCTTTAAAAGTCTTCAAGAGTAACGTATATTTTTTAATACAACAGACCAATATAGTAAAGGTGTTTCTTGAGTTTTTAAAAAAGATATATCTTCTTTACTCCTATAGCAAAAGAACGTGATATAATTGTAATGATAATAATAACATTGGCATTTGTTAAGTGCTTACTATGTGCCAAGCACTGTTTTAAGTGCTGGGGTAGATACAAGGTAATCAGGTTGTCCCATATAAGGCTCACAGTCTTCACCCCCATTTTACAGGTGAGGTAACTGAGGCACAGAGAAGCAAATTGACTTGCCCAATGTAACACAGCTGACAGGCGGCGGAGCCAGGATTAGAACCCATGACCTCTGACTCCCAAGCCCGGGCTCTGTCCACCGAACCACGCTGCTTCTCAATGGCCAGACTTGGTCTCTGTCTTCCCTGTTCCTATCTGAATTTGTTCGTGATGAGGATGACTAAGAAAATTTGGCTTCTAGATTACCTAGAAGTTGGTACCCACTCATTTGAGAATTGGATAATCCAAAATTATAGTAACAAAACCTGCAGCAATGAATTTGCTCGGCACTTGCGGTTTGCATATCAATCAGATAACTTTTAGCCCCCGGTGGGATTACTGGCCAGATGTTGAGAGGTAATGGAAAGAGGTTATTTACTTTCAAATAGTATGATGTGCATCCCCGGGATTTTGTTACTTGTGCCTATTTTAATTTTAATGCGAATCAGTTATTTCCCTTGCCCGAGAAGCTTGGTTTTGCTCCTATTCAAGATGTTTAAGAATGATTGGATTTGATGTTTATCTGGTAGAGCAACGAATTTGATGGTCTGAAATTATTTTCATTAATTTCAATAACAAATCATTGTTCTTGTTTAAGCATAAACGAAGAACACACTTCATCCGAAGCATAGAAGCGCTTCACTGTGGAAGATCACCAAAAAACACCTTTAACTTTAAAAACCAAGAAAAAAAAGTATGAAACAAAGATCTCGTTGACTCTGAAGTTTGAAACTCACCACATTCAGCGCAAAGTACAGAATGGATCAGCGTCAAGCCACTGCCCCCCGCTTTCTTGAAGAATGGTGTTCGGGTGAATCGCTGTTTGGCTACAGAAGGCATCAGAATGTCAGGAAAAAACTGAGACCCATACGAATCGTAGGGCTCTTCGTGAGCATAGTGGCCATTAGCACTTTTTCACTTTCAATTAGTGCCTTTTTCCAAACAGAGCCCCACAGTACTGACCCGGCCGATGGATTAGGTAGTCAGGTGCATGTACATCGTCAAAGAACTCTGTTAGATTTAAAGAACAGGAACGCTCCCCCGAGCCACACTCCAAAGCCACCTGAACATGAGAACACCACAGAGCACGCTAAGGGAGAGTACCCCAAAGACCTCTTTTCTCTTCAGGAGCGAAGAAGGGGTGCAGTAATCCTCCATGTCTTTGGGATGATTTACATGTTCGTAGCCTTAGCCATTGTCTGTGATGAGTTCTTTGTCCCTTCTTTGACGGTCATCACAGAAAAACTGGCCATTTCTGACGATGTGGCCGGAGCAACCTTCATGGCTGCTGGAGGCTCAGCCCCAGAACTTTTCACATCCCTGATCGGAGTGTTTATAGCGCACAGTAATGTCGGCATTGGCACCATAGTAGGTTCTGCCGTATTCAATATCCTGTTTGTTATTGGAATGTGTGCTTTATTCTCTAGAGAGATCCTGAACCTTACCTGGTGGCCACTCTTTAGAGATGTGTCATTTTACATCATAGCCCTGATTATGCTAATCGTCTTTTTTCTGGATAATTTCATCATGTGGTGGGAAAGCTTGATCCTATTAACAGCTTATTTTTGCTATGTGACTTTCATGAAGTTCAATGTTCAAGTGGAAAGATGTGTCAAGCAACTGATCAACAGAAACAAAGTTGTCGAGGTAGCTGCATCCGAGGCCGAAGCAAAGGTTGGTTACGTTTTTCTTTGGCATTTTTAATAACAATTCTTCCGGGTTCTCAGGTTTTCAAGAGCTTCTACTTTTGAAGATGGGGCGGAGTCATGTAGTGGATCCACGCTGCTTAGAGAAGCAGCGTGACTCAGTGGAAAGAGCACGGGTTTAGGAGTCAGAGGTCATGGGTTCTAATGCCGGCTCCGCCACCTGTCAGCTGTGTGACTTTGGGCAAGTCACCTAACTTCTCGGTGCCTCAGTTACCTCATCTGTACAATGGGGATTAAGATTGTGAGCCCCACCTGGGACAACCTGATCCCCTTGTATCTACCCCAGTGCTAAGAACAGTGCTCGGCACATAGTAAGCACTTAACAAATACCAACATTATTATTATCCTGGGTTTGGCTAGCTTTTACTTGCGAAGTAAAATATCTGTGGAGGTAACTCAGCTATTAACACTAGAAAATATTCAAACCCCTTTCTTTGGAAAAGAAGACTCTGGAAGAGTTATAATCATTTTTTTATGTTTAATCATTGGCAGGTATAGTGATTTTGTGAGTGATCAAATATTTATGCCAAAAAGGTTTTGTGGCCTGATTCCAATCATTACAGTCTCCCTTTCTTAAAAAGGTATTTGGGACCAGAGGCAAGAAGTAAGTACTTAACATTAAGAAAGAATGGCATGCCTTTCTGGCATACCGCTGGTGAACTGCATTTGCTGAGGGCTCAGTCTAATCCATAGGACCTCGAGGTGGAGAGGAAGAGCTTTTTAATCAGCGCATGTGTAATGAGTATCATACCAGGTAAACACAGTCACAGGGAAGTTCATTTTTGTAACCTCTAGCTAAGAAAAATCGTTCTAGCATTAGATTTGTAAACTAAATATATAGAAACAGAGTAATGAATTTTGAGTTAAACCCTAAGTCAGGCATTTGCACTATACATCTATTTTAAACAGGGAACCTAAATACATTTTCCAAGTTGTCACACTAGCATCTAAGTAAAGGATTTTTTATAGTATTGTGTGCATATAACTTATGTTAACGGGGGGAGAAATCCTCCCCCCATCCCAAACTGTTTCTTCCTTAAATGTTCCTAATGGAAACTTCAATAACTACCATTTTGTGCATTTCTGCTGCAGTCACAAAATGGTGGTGAGATGACATGAGTTGATTTTATTTTCCATGTACTAATACTGTTTATCTCTACCTATTTCTTTATATTGTTTATTAATTAATCCAATCGTACTTATTGAGCTCTTACTGTGTGCAGAGCACTGTACAAAGCTCTTGGGAGAGTACAATATAACCACAAACAGACACATTCTCTGACCCCAGTGAGCTTACAGTGCAGGCCTCATTTCCTTTACCATTTCTCTGAATGCGTGAATGCCCACTCAAAAGAGGGCAAAAAACTGCAATTACTGAAAAGAAAATGAATTAAATGAGCATTGTAACATTAGTATTTCTTTTTCTCCCAGGCTACTTTCTGGTAGACTTTTAACTTTTTTTTAATGGGATTTGTTAAGTGCTCAGGAACTCTCAGGAACTGTATGAAGCATGTGGGTAGATACAAGATAATCAGGTTGGACACGGTCCCTGTCCCATTTGGGGCTCACAGTCTCAATCCCCATTATACAGATGAGATAGCTGAGGCACAGAGAAGTGAAGTGACCTGCCCAAGGTCGCACAGTAGGTAAGTAGAGGAACCAGGATTAGAACCCAGGTGAATTAGTTGGATAGTCAGTCAGTCATATTTATTGAGTTCTTACTGTGTGCCGAGCACTGTACTGAGCGCTTTGGAGAGTACAGTATAACAATATGACAGACGCATCACCTGCCCACAATGAGTTTACAGTCTAGAGGGAGAGATAGACATTGATATAAATAAATAAATTACAGGTACGCCCTCTGACTCACCGGACCGTGCTCTTTCCACTAGACCACACTGCTTCCCCACTTAATATATTTCATCATTAGGTTTCTTTTCAATAGAAAAAATAGCATGTACTGGATAGTCACAGCTGACTCATCGGATCATTTTTCCTTATAACTCGTTGTCCAAAAGAATGGCGTCATAATCATTCCTACACCAACTATTCTCTCTCAGCACATTTTGACATTTCGCAGAAATTGGGCTACGAATGATTTGGATTAATAGGTCTTTATTTCAATGTGCTATTAATATTTGCTACTGAGCCGGTGACTTCAAAACACGCAGGCTATGCTCGACCTGATTATCTTACACCTACCCCAGATCTTAGTATGGTACTAATACTAATAATAATGTTGGTATTTGTTAAGTGCTTATTGTGTGCCAAGCACTGTTCTAAGCACTGGGGTAGATACAAGGTTATCAGGTTGTCCCGCTTGGCTCAGTGTTCATCCCCATTTTACAGATGAGATAGCTGAGGCACAGAGAAGTGAAGTGACTTGCCCAAAGTCACACAGCTGACAGGCGGCGGAGCAGGGATTCGAACCCATGACCTCTGACTCCCAAGCCCGGGCTCTTGCCACTAAGCCGCGCTGCTTCTCTGTACTGGGTACACAACAGTAACGCATCATGGAATGCGGCATGGCTTAGTGGATAGATCATGGGCCTGGGATTCGGAAGGTCATGGGTTCTAATCCTGGCCCCCGCCTCCGGCCTGCTGGGTGACCTTGGGCAAGTCACTTCACTTCTCTGTGCCTCAGTGACCTCCTCTGTAAAATGGAGATGAAGACTGTGAGCCCTACGCGGGACAACCTGATGATCTCGTATCTACCCCAGCGCTTAGAACAGTGCCTGGCACATAGTAAGCGCTTCACAAATTCCATCGTTGTTATTTTTAACTTAACAAATACCACAATTATTATTATGTGACTGAATTTCAAAGGTAGCCATCCTTTTGGAAAACAGTTCAATTATTCGTTTTATTGCGATTTTCGGGTTTTAGTACTTAAACATTTTACCCATCTTCATTTTGAGCCCCTGGGCGTAGTGTTACTGAGCAAAATGGAGGCCAGTGGGGTTAAAGGCGTAACTGCTTCTGTGTGACAGTTACCTTGTAGACTTGATAAATAGAATTCTGTGTAAAAGTCATGTCTAAAGATAGCCATTTCTGATAAGACTTTACTCGTTTGACCAATTAAGAATCCCCTTGGTATTCACTGGAACACTGTTGACTGACCTCAACTCTGGACTGTTTGTGGGAATTAAAATGTAAATTAATAATTTCATTATAACTGGTTTTTTTTTAACATATATGGGATTCTTTAAAAATATTGGGGCAAATGCTGAATATATTTTAAACAGTTTATAATTCTGTATAACATTCCTCAGGATATCTCTCTCCAGTTAGTATCTAGTAGTGGAAATAGCACAGGATTGGGAGTCAGGAGACCTGGATTCTAATCTCAGCTCTGCCGCTTGCCTCCTGTATGAACTGGGGCAAGTCACTTAACTTCTCTGCGCCTCAGTTTCCTCATCTGTAAAATCAATGTTAAATGCCCGCTCTCCCCACCTTAGACTGTGAGCCCCACGCAGGATAGGGATTGTCTCTGATTTGAGTATATTGTATATGCCCCAGTACTTAACACATAGTAAGGATTTAACAAATAACAATTATTGCTATTATTATTATTACTCTTGATATGAGAAGCAGCATAGCTCAGTGGAAAGAGCCCGGGCTTGGGAGTCAGAGGTCATAGGTTCAAATCCCAGCTCTGCCACTTGTCAGCTGTGTGACTGTGGGCAAGTCACTTAACTTCTCTGTGCCTCAGGTACCTCATCTGTAAAATGGGGATTAACTGTGAGCCTCACGTGGGACAACCTGATTACCCTGTATCTACCCCACTGCTTAGAACAGGGCTTGGCACATACTAAGCACTTAACAAATACCATCATCCTCATCATCAAATAAACAGTGCTTTGTGGTGGAGACAGTACCTGGCTGGATTTTGGTAGCAGTCTTCTTTCTTTAATAATAATAATAATGATAATAATAATAATCATGTTATTTGTTAAGTGATAACTATGTGCCAAGCACTGTTTTAAGCTCTGGGGTAGGTACAAGGCAATCAGGTTGTCCCACGTGGGGCTCACAGTCTTAATCCCCATTTTACAGATGAGGGAACTGAAGCACCGAGGAAGTTAAGCATTTTGCCCCAGGTCACACAGTGGCAGAGCCACTTTAGCTCTCAATGATAGACTGAAGCCGTTATAATTATGGCATTTTTTAAGTGCTTACTACATGCTGAGCACCAAGATAGATACAAAATAATCAGGCTACACATAGGGCTCACAGTCTAAGTAGGAGGGGAACTGAGACCCAGAGAAGTTGTGACATGCCCAAGGTCACACACCGGGGAAGTGGCGTTGCTGGGATTCGAACCCAAGTCCTCTGATTCACAGGCAGCTCTTTCCACTAGGCCACACTGCCTCCCAGTAATGGCTATTACTTTTGACAAGACCACCTATGACTGTAATTCCCAAGCCAAATGCTGTTTTCATTGATTCATGCATTGTTTTGGAACCCCCACCAAAATGAATGTTCAATATATGCATTCAGAAAGCAAATCTGAAATGAAAATCAACAATTTGTTTTGACTGTATTAAAATATGGATTATATATATTTATATATATGAGAAACAGTGTGACTCAGTGGAAAGAGCCTGGGCTTGGGAGTCAGAGGTCATGGGTTCTAATCCCTGCTCCGCCACTTGTCAGCTGTGTGACTTTGGGCAAGCCACTTAACTTCTCTGTACCTCAGTTACCTCATCTGTAAAATGGGGATTAAGACTGTTGAGCCCCACATGGGACAACCTGATTACCTTGTATCCCCCCAGCGCTTAGAACAGTGCTTGGCACATAGTAAGTGCTTAACATATACCATTATTATTATTATTATTATATACATATATGCAGATATGTATAAGGTTAGAAGACATAGATAAAGCCATTTTTGCTGCCTATTGAGTGTATTGAACTGAACTGAATGCTTGCAAATATACAGTAGATGTAAAAAGACTCCACCTTGCTCTTGATAAATTTACGATCTAATAGGGGAGAGAAGCAGGCATGAATTACAATTATACAGTAGGTAAAAGAGATATAATTGAGAAAAAAGTAAAGTAGGCAATTCAATGAACAAATAAATATATAACACACATGCAGATAAGTGCTAAGGTGTTGGATAGGAAGGCATGGAAGGTGGAGAGTAGGCCTTGTGGAAAAAATTACTTTTTAGAGAGCTTGGAAGGTAGTGGGGGATTTGGTCTGGTGAATTTGGGGGAGGAGGAAGTTTTACGTAGGAAGAGTTGGTGAGTGATGAATTAATATAGGAGAGTCAGGAGGAAGGCATGGTTGTTGTTGTTGTCTTAAGCAGTCGAATTGTGTCTGGCCCATAGCGACGCCATAGACACATCTCTCCCAGAACGCTCCACCTCCATCTGCAGTCGTTCTGGTAGCATATCAAGAGAAGCAGTGTGGCTCAGTGGAAAGAACCCGGGCTTGGGAGTCAGAGGTCATGGGTTCGAATCCCACTCTGCCACCTGTCAACTGTGTGACTGTGGGCAAGTCACTTAACTTCTCTGTACCTCAGTTACCTCATCTGTAAAATGGGGATTAACTGTGAGCCTCATGTGGGATAACCTGATTACCCTATATCTACCCCAGCGCTTAGAACAGTACTTTGCACATAGTAAGCGCTTAACAAATACCAACATTATTATTATATCCATAGAGTTTTCTTGGTAAAAATACGGATGGGGTTTACCACTGCCTCTTCCGTGCAGTAAACGAGTTGCTGCCCTCGACTGTCTCTCAGACCGCTGCTGCCCAGCACAGGGGAGTTTTGACTTGTAGCAGATTGCTTTCCACTTGCTAGCCACTGGCCAAGCTAGGAATGGAATGGATAGGCCTCTGCTTGACTCTCCCTCCTGTAGTCGTGAGTGGTAGAGTACTGGAAACTCTCCAGGTGCGACCCTGAGAAGGGAAGGCATAGTTAAAAGGTACATTTTGATGCTTGTCCTCCTTGATATCTATCCCAACAGTTAGGTATGTCATACCATCTATCCCTAAATTTTCCCTCTACATACCTAAATTTCTTTCTAGAAATCCACTATGGTTCATGAATTTTTCTAAACCCCAATTGAAATTATTGCTATTTTCAACCTGACAGCTTCCTGAGGTAGCAAATTCTGTATGCTTACCATCAAGGCTTTCCCCGATTAAGCCCTCTTCTCCCCAGCTCACTCTCCCTTCTGTGTCCTTTATGCACTTGGATCTGTGACTTTTGGACACTAGATATTTTCCCCACCCCCAGCCCCACAACACCTATTTTAAAATTATATATTAGAAATTATTCATATTAATGTCTGTCTCCCCCTCTAGACTGTAAGCTTGTTATGTGCAGGGAATGTGTCTGCTGTTATACTTGCCCAGTCATTTAGTATAGTGTTCTGCACATAGTAAGCACTCTATAAATACCTTTGATCAATGGATCGACTGCTTGATCGACTGTCTAAAGAAATGTTTCCTCTGGTTTATTTTGAGCCTGTAACCTTCAAACTTCAAATGGTTCCCTCTCATCTTATACTTGTGGGATTTGGTGAATAGCAATTCCAGGTTCACCCTAGTCCCCATAGTTAGTAGAATCAATCAATCAATTAATCAGTCAATCATATTTACTGAGCACTTACTGTGTGCAGAGCATTATACTAAGCACTTGGGAGAGTACAATATAACAAATAGACAAATTCCCTGCTTAAAACAAGCTTACAATCTAGAGGGGGAGACAGGCAACGATAGGAATAAAAAAATTACAGATATGTACATAAGTGCTGTGGGGTTGAGGGAGGGGTGAATAAAGGGAGCAGAAGCAGAAGGGAGTAGGAGTAGAAGAAATGAGGGCTTAGTCAGATAAGGCCTCTTGGAGGAGATGTGCCTTCAATAAAGCTTTGAAGGTGGGGTGAGTAATTGTCTGTCGGATATGAAGAGGGAGGGTGTTCCAGGCCAGAGGCAGGACACGGGAAAGAAGTTGGCGGTGAGACAGATGAGATTGGGGTACAGTGAGTAGGTTGGCATTAGAGGAGTGAAGTGTGAGAGCTGGGATGTAGTAGGGAATCAGGGTGGTAAGTTAGGAGGGGGCGAGGTGATTTATTGCTTTAAAGCCTATGGTAAGACTGTATTTGTATCTGTCTGTATCTGCAACTGAAATTTGCATTCCTGTTACTCATCCCATACTTTCCTCAGATCTTTTAAATCTTGTGGATCCCCTGTGCCCTTCTTCTCATCAATCAATCGATGAATCCTATTTATTCAGCACTTAATATGTGCAAAGCACTGTACTAAATGTTTGGGAGAGTACAACAGAATTAGAAGATATGTTCCCTGCCCGTAATGAGCTTACACTCTAGAGGGGAAGACAGGCATTAATATTTAATTGGAAAGCAGCATGGCGCAGTGAATAGAGCACGGGCCTGGGAGTCAGGAGGTCATGGGTTCTAATCCCAGCTCCACCACTTGTCTGCTGTGTGACCTTGGGAAAGTCGCTTTACTTCTCTGTGCCTCAGAGAAAATGGGGATTGAGATTGTGAATTAGTGACTGTGATTTGGTGAATTTGAGGGAGGAAGACATTTCACGTAGGGAGAGTTGGTGAGTGATGGATTGATATAGAAGAGCCAGGAGGAAGGCATAGTTGTTGTCGTTATGCCGTCGAGTCGTGTCCGACCCATAGCGACGCCACGGACACATCTCTCCCAGAACGTCCCACTTCCATCTGCGTGTGGGACCCTTGTGGGATGGGGACCATGTCCCACCTGATTTCCCTGCTTTGTTTTGTTGTCTATTTCCCCACTTCTTGACTGTGAGTCCATTGTTGGGTAGAGATTGTCTCTGTTGCCAAATTGTACTTTCCAAGCGCTTAGTACAGTGCTCTGCACACAGTAAGTGCTCAATAAATACAATTGAATTGATGGATGAATGAATGGATCTGCCCCAGAGCTTAGTTCAGAGCCTGGCACATAGTAAGTGCTTAACAAATGCCATAATTATAATAATGATAATAATAATTATCATGAATATGAAGACAGACATTAGTATGAAATTAATAAGACCGACATCCTCCGTAACCCCAAGCCACCCCCGTAGTTCCATCAGCACCCCCATGTGTAGAGTCATATTGGCATGATTTGGGGGTTTCCTCCAAGAAGGCTGAGCAGAATGTGGGGGTGATCCAGGGCAGGAGGCTGGGCAGGAGGTGAGAGTAATGGAGGGATAAGAGATGTTAAAGGCATGGACCTTGGCATCTCAGTAGAGAAAAGTTGTTTAGGGAATTCACGAGAGGTTCGGCAGTTCAAGATAGGTGAAGAGGGTCCAAAGACTGAAGAAATCAGTGGTGGGGATGGAGAAATGAGAGAGAAGTAGTTTTGAAGGCCCGCTCATTATGCTCCAATGCCAACCTACTCACTGAACTACAGTCTCATCTATCTAGCTGCTGACCCCTTGCCAACATCCTCTTTCTGGTCTGACTCTCTTCCCCAGAGCCTTGACTGACCTGCTCAGCCCGTCTCCTTCTCTCCTGTGCATGAGTGGCAGAGAGCTGCTGATGGAAATCTAAATATCAGACTATCTTCGTCCACTTCAAGTTTATCCTTGCATGCTTTAACTCTGCCCCTTCCTCTGCCCGGCAAAATTATTTCTCCACCCATATTGACACCTATGCCTATTGCCCTCACCAGTTGTCCCAGACATTTAACTCCCTTCTCAGGCCCCCTGTCCCCCCACCTCCCTCATCCCTTGCCCCCAATGACCTGGCCACCTACTTTTTAAGAAAATTAACGCTATCAGGCGTGAGCTCCCTAAAATCTCCCCTGCCCCTCCTCAGTCCCTCCCTCCCCGCAATCCCTCTTCAACTCTCCCGTCCTTCCCAACCATATCTCTAGAGGAGATATCCTGCCCCCCTCAAGATCCACCCCCTCCACCTACACATCTGACCCCATTCCTTCACACATTATCAAAACACCTGTCGCCTCCCTTTTTCCCGCCCTAACCACCATCTTCAATGTTCGCTCTCCAATGGCTTCTTCCCCACTGCTTTCAAACATTCGTCTCCCTATCCTAAAAAAACCTTCCCTTGACCCCCATGGCTCCATCCAGTTATCGCCCCCATCGCCCTCCTACCATTCCTTTACAGCCGCTGTCTCAAATTCTCTCTGTGACCCCCTCTAATCTGTCTTAAGTCCCCTTCACTCCACAGAAACTGCCCTCTCAAAGGTAACCAGTGAGGTCTCCTTCTTGCCAAATCCAACGACCTCTACTCCATCCTAATCCTCCTCAACCGCTCAGCTGCCCTCAACACTATTGACCACCCCCTTTTCCTGGAAACATTACCCAACCTTGGCTTCACTGACACGGTTCTCTCCTGGTTTTCCTCTTATCTCTTTGGCCGTTCATTCTCTTTCTCCGCGGGCTTCTCTGCCTCCTACCCCCTAACTGTGGGGGTCCCTCAAGATTCAGTTCTGGGTCCCCTTCTATTCTCCATCTACACCCACTCCCCTGGAGAACTCATTCATTCCCAAGGCTTCAGCGACCGTCTCTATGCAGATGATTACCAAATCTACATCTCCAACTCTGACCTCACTCCTTCTCTGTAGTCTTGAATTTCCTCCTGCCTTCAGGACATCTCTACTTGGATGTCCAGCTGACACCTCAAACTTAATATGTCCAAAACAGAACTCCTCATCTTCCCACCCAAACCCTGTCCTCCCCATGACTTTCCCATCACTGTGGACAGCACCTCCATCCCCCCATCTCACAAGCCCATAACCTTGGCATTATCTTCAACTCATCTCTCTCGTTCAACCCACATATTCTATCACCAAATCCTGTCAGTTCCACCTACACAATATTGCTCAAATCCTCCCTTTCCTCTCTACCCAAACTGTCACTTCACTGATCCAAGCACTTATCCTATCCTGTTTCGACTCTGGCACCAGCCTCCTTTCTGACCTCCCTTCCTCCTGCCTCTCCTCACTCTAGTCCATACTTCACTCTGCTGCCAGATCATTTTTCTACAGAACCATTCAGTCCATGTTTTCCACTTCTCAAGAACCTCCATTGGTTGCCCATTCACCTCAGCATCAAACAAAAACTCCTTATCATTGGCTCTAAACACTGTCACCTTACCCCCTCCATCTTACCTCACTGATTTCCTACTTACAACCCAGCATTTCACTTCACTCCTCTAACATCAACCTACTCACAGTACCTCGATTTTGTCTCGATTTTTATCTCACCACTGACCCTTTGCTCATGTCCTGCCTGAAACTCCTTACCCTTTTATATCTGACAGATAAACACTCTCCCCACCTTCAAAGCAGTAGTGAAATCAAGTTTCCTCCATTATGCCTTCCCCAACTAAGACCCTACTCTCTCTCCCTTCTGTGTCACCCCTTGCATTTGGATTTTCACCCTCTATTCATCCCTCCCTCAGCCTCACAGCACTTATGTACATATCCATAATTTATTTTAATGTCTGTCTCTCCATCTAGACGGTAAGTTTGTTGTGGGCAGGGATTGTAATATATTTTGTACTTTCCCAAGTGCTAAGTACAGTGTTCTGCACCCTGTAAGTGCTCAATACATACAATTGATTGATTGATTGATCCAACAGAAGATAGGTTCCCCATCTTGAAAACCCACCTGCAATCACATCTCCTCTAGGGGGCCTTTTCTGATTAATTTCTTCTCTTCTCTGATTATAGCCTCTCCATTGCCACTTCAGCACTTCTCTGCCACCTGAACCCTTGTGTACTCAAGGCCTTTCAGAACATTTATCTACATATTTTACATACCTTAAGCACTGACATGCACATAATCCCTTTTCCCTATTTTTCCTATCTATAAATTATTTTAGCGCCCATTTCCCTGTTTTATTTATCGTAAGCTCCTTGAGGGCTGGGACCATGTGTACTAACTCTATTTTACTCTCCTAAGTGTTCAGTACAGTGCTCTGCTCACATTTAGATGCTCAATAAATAACTTGATTGATTTGGTGGGAGTTGGTAAAGGTAGTTGGGGGCATTTCTCTAGTGAAGATCTACTATAAATCTACTATTTTATATAAGGTAAATCTATTATATTGTGTAAGCATCCCTGAATGCCATAGTTCATCATGTGGAAAACAAATGTGGGTGATGAAGGAAGCTTATGACATGACATCTACTTGAGGGAGAAACTGATCTTTGTCCAAGTTGCTTAGACTGCATAAAATCAGTGGAGAAATAACCTATATTTACTTATGGAACTCTCAGATTGTTAAATAAAATGACAGAGTAACCTGTAATACAGTAGGGTTTTTTTCCAGGTAGAGTCTTTCTTCATTTTATGTATTCATTTCTGACATCTGTTAAGCATTTACTTAGTACAGTACATTCTACTAAGATCTGGGGAAAGCTACCAAGATATTAATTTAGACATGGCCTCTAGCCAAGAGGGCTCACAGTCTAGAAAGCAAGGGGAGGACAATCACACGGGAAGAAGAAATAACTCGGCAAATTCAGTAAAACATCAACTGAACCACAACAAAAAGCAAAGCAGCCATACATTACTGCAGGAGGGGATAGGCCTCAGACTCCTCACCTCTCTGGGTGGGTCCATCCTTGGGCTAAACAGTCCCAACCTTCCCAACCTTCTAACATTTGGGGAAAGCAGCTTCTACCTGGTTGCTGAAGACTGAGTTTTCTCCTTGGAGACGGTGAGGATGGTGGGTGAAGGTGCCGCTGTCATAGGGGACTATACCGCTGCTCCCAAAGCCCTGATATCAGGGAGCTCCTGATCTCACGGCTATAGCCCGGCTTCTGCTTCTATCCCTCCTGTGGGACAAGTCTTTTCTCCAGTGATTGATTTGAAAAGTATTAATACATTACATTTATTCAATGTCAAAGCTGTAGTTTTAAAGTGTAGGATACATTCACGGCATCGAATGGTAGTGATGTATAACAGCAATCATTGCACATTTAGCAGAGATTTTCAGGTATCTGGATCTAATGATATCTTTTGAACCAACAGGGTCCTCAAACTATTTATTTTTTTTCTTAAAGCAATGTACACACTTGTTAAGTTTCATCCTTCCATAGCAGATCCTGGGGATGCAGTAACTTCCTTGATCCAAAGAATGGGTCAGCTCTCAGTTCTACCAGGGAAGTAAGTTGCAGAGAACGCTCTGCACTTTGGTGTCATGTGTTGAAGGCAGCCAGAGCACTGACTGCTTTTGTCTTTGGGAAGTGTCCTTTATCTTTTATTTGTGCCCTTTCATCACCCCAACTAAAACCTCCCCTGTATCATGATATTTTTCTCACACAACTCTCACCATATACTTTTTGAATCACTCACCTCATCGTTCCCACCCTATTCTGCCTCCCACCTCTCCCTGGGAGAGTCCCTCAAGGCTCAGTTTTGGGTGCCCTTCTATTCTCCATCTACACCCACTCCCTTGGAGAACTCATTCACTCCCATGGCTTCAACTACCACCTGTGTGTGGATGATTCCCAAATGTACATCTCCAGCCCTGATCTCTCCTTCTCTGCAGTATCACATTTCCTCCTGCCTTCAGGACATCTTCACCTGGATGTCCTGCCAACACCTCAAACTTGTCCAAAACAGAATTCCTCATATTCCCACCCAAATGCTGCCCTTCCCTTAACTTTCCTGTCACTATAAATAGCACCACCATCCTCCCTATCTCACAAGCCTGTAATCTTGGCGTTATCCTCGACTGATCTTTCTCATTCAGCCCACATATTCGATCTGTTACCAGTTTCTATCAGCTCAGGCATCGTGACATCGCTAAAATCTGCCCTTTCCTCTCCATCCATACTGCTACCGCATTATTCCGAGCACTTATCCTAGTCTACCTTGACTTCCATAAATGCCTCCTCACTAACCTCCCTCCCTCCTGTCTCTCCCCATTCCAGTCCATACTTCATTCTTCTGCCCAGATCATTTTTCTAAAAAAAAAAATTCAGTCCTCATCACCCCACTCCTTAATAACCTGCAGTGGTGGCCCATCCACCTCAGTATTAAACAGAAACTCCTTTCTATCAGCTTTAAAGCACTCAATCACCTTGCCCCTGCCTACCTTACCTCACTTCTTTTCCACTACAATGCAGCCCACACACTTCGCTCTTCTAATGCCAACCTACTCAGAGTACTTCAATCTCATCTATCTCTCAACCGACCTCTCATCCACGTCCTTCCTCTGCCCTGGAATGCCCTCCCTCTTCATACCCGACAGATGATCACGCTCTCCCACTTCAAAGCTTTATTAAAAAGCACATTCCTAAGAGGCCTCCTTCCCCGACTAAGCCCTCAATTCTGCTTCTCACTCCCTTCTGTGTCACCCTTGGAACTGAATTTGCACCCTTTATTCACTCCTCCCTCAGCCCCACAGCAGTTATGTACATATCTCTAATTTATTATATTATCATCTGTCTCCCCCTCTAAACTCTAAAATTATTGTGGGAGAAGGAATGAGTCTACCAACTCTGTTATAGAGTATTCTCCCAAGTACTAACTACAGTGTTCTGCACACAGTAAGTGCTCAATAAACATGATCAATTGATTGATCTGGAGGCTCTATCACACCTTGTCATCCTCATTTCAATCTTCCCTACTCTTCCATTTTTCTCTAATGACCCCTTCCTCTTTCTATGCTACTTTCCACCCTCTATCACAGTTTCTCCGACCTCCTTCCTCTCCCACTCTTTGGCTGCACTTCCTTCTCTGACCCTCTCGCCCCCACTCTACTCCTGCCTCACCCAATGCTTCCCTCACTTCCTTGATTCCCTCTACTTTCCTCCCCAAGTTCTTCTTCCTTGCCCTTCCCATCTCCTACCTTCCTCACTTTCCTACCTGCCCTCTATCCATTCCCAGGACTTCAGACATCCCCCTTGGCTTCACTCACAAACTCTCATCCAAACGTATATATTCTTTGAGTAGGTGAATGCTGCCAACCTTGAGGCAGGCAGGAATGACATGGGAAGGCTAAAGTTTTGCCCAGTAGTAGAACTGTGCCACTTCAGGTATTCTGCTTACTAGAGTATGGCCTTCTCAATGTTGGAAAAATATAATTAGCAGCACTGGGAGAGAAGCTCTATTGATGGTGACTATTTACTTTGTTGGATTATTTGGGCAACAGGACATACATTAAATAATAATGATAATAGTTATTATTATTATGGTATCTGTTAAGCACTCACTTTGTGCCAAGCACTGTTCTAAGCCCTGGGGTAGTTACAAGGTGATCAGGTTGTCCCACATGGGGCTCACAGTCTTAATCCCCATTTTACAGATGAGGTAACTGAGGCACAGAGAAGTTAAGTGACTTGCCCAAGCTCACACAGTATACTAGTGGCAGAGGTGGGCTTAGAACCCACGTTCTCTGACTCCCAACCCCGTGCTGTTTCCACTAAACCACACTGCTTCTCTAAAGTTTTGCAATTGTCTATTGTCTCATATCATCTCATTGTAAGGTAACTGCTAGATGGAAGTTTGATAAATTTGATTCATAATAATGGACTTTAGGCCAGTTTTCTTTAAAAATTCCCTGTTTTCTGTTTCCATCCCACCCAAGTTCCATACTGTTGCTCTGTTGACCATCAATATTTAAAAAGGAGAAATTTTAAGCATTCTTTGCATGTGTGTGTGTGTGCGCGTGCATTTATGAAGGGAGAGAAAGGGGTGCTTTTTCAGCCATTGGTGAAGGGGAATAGATTAGATCATGCAAACTCTAACATGACCAATCAACCCATTGTGAAGCAGTTGGGGAATTTTGAAGGAACTTTTCAGAGTAGCCAAAATATCCTAAGGGATTTCCAGAGTCCGAGTCAATGTTTTGGGGAGGTTTAGGAAGACTGCGTAGACATTTTCTTCACCATAGTGATGGGGAAAATTGCCCAACAGCTATTTGAGCAGAACTCCTAAACTTGCTAATTCTAGAACTCTGACAACACCTGAGACTTTCCCATCAGTCTGGAAAGGCTCCAGGTGGTAGCTTTCTGACCTATTAGCTCATTTTATAGCCTGCCCCATCCCAATCCTCATTCCCCCCTAAAAATCTCTGCCCTCTTTTCTTCTGGGAGCACAAAATGAAAAACTGGCACTTCTGAAAACTGGAGTCTTGCTATAGTTCTCTGTAGGATTCCTGTATCTGTTATCTGCCCACATTTTGCCTGCTGTGCCATGCAGGAGTTTGAAGCCACAATCCTATTCTGGGAGCTTGTGGTCAGTGATAGTCTTCAATAGCTGATCCTAAAGAACTCTGGCCATGACCTTGCAAGAGATGGAGAGAAATGATATGCCTTGATAGTTGATGCAGTCTTATCTTTCACATTTCTTCTGGGGGATGGTAATGGATGGTGGCATTTTTGAAGTTCTGTGGTATATCCTCAGTATTCAATCAATCAGTGACATTTATTGAGTGCTTACAGTGTGCACAGCCTTGTTGTAAGTGTGTAGAAAAATACAACAGAATTGGTAAATGCAATTCCTGCTCAAAAGGATCTTACAGTCTAGAAGAGGAGAGTCAGACATCAGAATAAATTACAGGTAGAAGAAATGGCAAAGTGAAAGGCTAGGTATGTAATTGCTGTGGGACTGAAGAAGGGGTGACTATCAAGTGCTTAAGGGGTATGGATCTGAGCGTGTCAGCATTCCATATAATGAGAGAGAGCTTGTGTGTTTAAGCAGGGTGTCCCACAAACTAGTATGCCATGGGGGTCAGGTGTTTTGTTTTTTTTCCATTTTTCATGGCTTTCACTGCTATGGTGATTTCTTCAATAGTTGGAACACTCACTGTATCTTGCATGTTGCTAGATTTTCTTGATTCTCTCCTTGTATCTGATGAGCCTGAAATCATTTTCAGAGGGGCTGTGATAGCATGTAAAGGGCATGGACTAGTGGAAAGAACATGAAAACTGGGAGGAGGCCAGGTTTTATTTTTTGGGTTTGTTTTTGGTAGGGTATTTGTTGAACACTTACTATCTTCCAGGCAGTGTTCTAAGTGCTGGGGTGGATACGAGGTAATCAGGTTGGACACAGTCCCTGTCCCACATGCTCTCACAGTCTTAATCCCCATTTTACAGGTGAGGGAACTGAGGCACAGAGAAGTGAGGTCACACAGCAGACAAGTGGCGGGAGCCCAGATTAGAACTCAGGTCCTCTGTCTCTCGGGCCCATGCTCTATCCAGTAGGCTTCTCGGCTTCACCACTTGCCTTCTGTGTGACCTTGGGGAAGTCACTTGGTGCTTGCCATAACCCACCTCAGCTACTGCATCACTGACCTCCCTGCCTCCAGCCTTTCCCTTCTCCAATCCACACTTTACTCTGCTACCTGGGTCATTTTTCTAAAAAAATCACCTGGACACATCTCCCCACTCCAGTGGTTTAATGTTCTTCTAATCCCGACTCTGCCACCTGTCTGCTGTGACCTTGGGCAAGTCACTTCGCTTCTCTGTCCCTCAGTTCCCTCAACTGTAAAATGGGGATAAAGACTGTGAGCTCCACGTGGGACAACCTGATTACCTTGTATCTACCCCAGCGCTTAGAACAGTGCTTTGGCTCATAGTAAGCTCTTAAAGAAAACCATCGTTAATTAATTAAATAGGAACTCCTCACCATTGGTTTTTTTAAAGCACTCAATAAACTCTCTTCCTCTGACCTAACCTTGCTTCTCTCCCACTACAACCCAGCCCACACACTTCATGCCCCAACACCAGCCTACTTACTGTGCCAGGATTTCATCTCTCTCACTATTGATCCCTTGCTCACTCCTGCCTGGGAATCCTTTCCCATTCATATCCAACGCACCACCAGCTGCTCCATCTTCCAAGTCCTACTGATATTGTATCTCCTCCAAGAAGCCTTCCCTGACTAATCCATCTCTTCCCACTATTCCCGCTCCTTTCTACATCTCCTCTCCATGTCTTTACCCCCTAGTCATTTTAATACTCGCCCCACCCTCACAACACTTATGATCATATCATTATATTCTGTTGCTTCCTTTGTCCATCGTTTTGTTGCCTGTCTCCCCCACTAGATTGTAAGCTCCTTGAGGACAGAGACTGTCTACTAACCCTATTGTACTCTCCCAAGCTTGTAGTATAGTGTTCTGCACACAGAAAACCTTATTTTCATCACCTATAAAATGTAGATAAACACATCTGTTATTCCTCCCTCTTAAGACTGTGAGCCCCATATGGGTCAGGGTACATGTGTGACATGATTATCTTTTATCTATCCTAGTGCTTAACACAATGCTTGGCACACTGAACTCATTTTTCCACCTAAACCCACTCTTTGCCCTGACTTTCCCATGTCAGTCAACAGCACCGCCATCCTCCCTATCCCAAAAGCCCCCAACCTTGTTGTTAGTCTCAACACTTGACTATCATTCAACTCTCACAACTGCTCCACAACCAAATCCTGCCAGTTTTTCTTGGATATTTCCCTGATCTGTCAATTCTTCTTCATCCAAACTGCTCCCACGCTGGTATAAGCTCTGGTCTTGCCATGGCTAGACCATTAGCCTCCTTGCTAGTATCCTAGCCTCCAGCCTCCCCCCCTCTCCAGACTGTAGTATACGCTGCTGCTTGGGTCATTTTCCCAAAGCACCATTCTGCCCACATCTCTCCTTTACTCATAACCCTTCGCTGGCTTCCTGAGTCTCTTCACATCAAACAAAAACTCCTCACAGTTCACTTCAAGGCTCTTCCCCAACTGGCCCCACTTACATATCAGTGCTCTTCTCCTGCTATTTTCCTCAAATTACTATCTTTATTCATCACAGTTAACCTTCTACCCGCCCCTTACTCTTGATTCTCCTGCCTCTTACCCCTCAATCACAGCTCCCTAGCTTAGACCTCTCTCTTCCCCTTCTCACATCAAACTACAGCTCTCCCTCACATTTACATCCCTCCTTAAATCCCTTCTCCTCCAACTAGTTCCAACTTCAACAGTACAGTGCACCACACCAAACAACTGCACAATAAATATTTCTACTTCAATAACAACTACTACTATGCTTAATAAATACATCACTATTATGTGTAAAAGTCTTTGGCTTGTTGGCCGTCATGTAGCCTTGAAACTCTTTCACTTCGGTGTCCTACCCCTTTCATTTGCTTTACAAGTCATGATGTAGTTTCATTTGTAGACACACATCCTAAAAATAGGTATGTGTTTGTAATGCTTTGTAAACTAGATCCAACACTTCGAAGCAACATTCACCAAAATCCCACCCTGTAGTTATTCTAGTGGATTCAATACAATAAGAAGCTGTCAATTCCAAATCCAGAGTACACTTCAGATTGGAAATTCTGTGGTCCACATCAAAGGGAAAGTGTTGTAAACTGTGTTCCATTCTAAAGGCATTACTTGGCTAAGCTGCTCCCTGAAAACAACCATTAGAAATCGTTGCAACCCCTTAGACTGCAAAGTACAGCAGAAAAGTGCCTTGAGATCCTTAGTTTTGCTGCACTTTTCAGATGCCTCTTCCTGCCTTCCAGCATCAAAAATAAGCATCTTCTCCAACTCTGCAGAAACCAGCAGGAGTTGAGAAACCTTCCTCTTCATGTTAAAAGAAAGGAGGGTGTTGTAAAAACTTCTCTGTACCTCAGTTACCTCATCTGTAAAATGGGGGTTAAAAGTGTGAGTCCCATGTGGGACAACCTGATTACCCTGTATCTACCCCAGCGCTTAGAACAGTGCTTGGCACATAGTAAGCACTTAGCAAATACTTTATTATTATTATTATTAAAACTAGGAATCACTGGTATGCTGGCATTTTAACTCGAAATGCCTTTTTGCTCCAGACAAATCCCCACATATGCACTGCATAAGACAGACTGTTCTAAGAGGAACCTGAGAGTACCGAGAATCCATCTTATCTCTCAGTTCTCTCTCAGGGAAATAAACCACTTTAAAGTTATTGGTCTATTACCACTAGCAATCAAGGAAGTTAAACTATCTCACCTTAAAATATCTCCTGTCCTGTACTCTTGTTCAACAGCCTCACTGCCTCAACTCCTCTTTCTTGTTTTCTTCTTCTTAGTGCCCCATATCGTAACTATCGCTATTTCCTGATTCTGCTGGGCCTGGCCTGTTTTTCTCTCTCTCTTTTTATCTGCTGTCTGTCGGTCTGTCTCTCTCTCTCCCTCTCTTTTTGTAAGGCTTCCTCAGGGTTTCTAGAGCACAGGCCTGGTAGAGGACTTAGGTTCTAATGCAATTCTGCCACCTACCTGCTATGTGACCTTGGGCAAGTCACTTAACTTCTCTGTGCCTCAGTTTCCTTCTCTATAAAGCGAGTATTCAATAGCCCTTTTCCCTCCTACTTAGACTGTGAGCCGCTAGGACTGTGTCCAATGTAATTATCTTATATCTATCCCAGCTTTTAGTACAGCACCTGGTTCACAGTAAGCATTTAATATGCCAGTTATTTTTATTGGTGGTTTCTTCGAATGTGCTTCAGGGGTTTGCTCTTTCTAGATTGTTTCTGCAGATTTATGTTTCTCAGTGCACAATTTTTCCTCTTGTAGAACAGTTGAATTAGTTATGCAGAGCACTGTGAGCTTATGGATTCATCTACAGGTAATAATACTCAAGATGTCCTATTCCATCATGGTTTGTCAGTCAGTTGAATTTATTGAGCACTTACTGTGAACAGAGCACTGTGCTAAGCATTTGGGAGAGTAATAATAATAATAATTATATTTGTTAAGTGCTTACTATGTGCCAAGCCATATAGTAAAATATAACAAGAGTACAGTATAAGAATACAACAGACACATTCCTTGCCCGCTAGCTGGACTATTAACTGCATGAACTTGATAAATGTGCATTTCAGAGGGCAAAAAGAAGCTATCTTCAAAATCCTCTTCATGTTGGGTTCCACACTCACATTCCTTCAAAGTGGCTTTGTAAATATTCTCTTTCTAGTGTGATCAGCTGAACCTGGAAACATGTTTTGGGACATCTGTAGTCTTAAATAAAAGACAGATTTTAAGATGTTCAGATAAGCTTTACTGCTCTTTTCATGATTAAAAATTCATTTCACCATTAAAAATCTATCGAGTTATACCATATTTAAACATATTTAATTATGTAGCTATACCTAAATAACTATGACCTTGAAAGGCTCTGTTAAGGAGAGATGTGCGAACAGACTCTGAAGACATGCTTTAGAGATATAACAACTATTAAGTCATACTCACTTCAGGAAAACAAATAGAACAGCACAAGATAGCATTACATTTTAGGAGGAGGAATATAAATGATTGTCAAATATCACCACATGTTTCCCTGGTTGTTAATGATAAATTATGTTCCAGAACTAATCTGACTCCATCACCTCTTAACTTCTTACTGCTGTGAGACAAGCCTAACACAAATGGTATTACCAGTGACATTTATTACATAACCAGCTAGTGTCAACTTTTCACCTTATTTCATGTCAGTGTAAAAGTACCCTGGATTTCTAGCACCATCCTATGTCCTACAGCTAGCTGGCTCTTGTAGCAGAATAGTACCGTGCAGTAAATTAATGCCAGCTAATCCTTTCCGTTTGATTTTAATTTAGTAGTGAAACAAATTGGAATCAAATGGGGTTAAGACTGTGATGAAATTGTCAAAGGATCTTTCTGATGTACTTCAGATTCTGCAGTCAAACAATTGAGGTGAAAGAAATGGTTGACAATAGTAGAATTCATGGTTGAAATATATTAAAACCTTGTTCATTTGGAACTCACTAATGTGGAATAGGAAATAATAAAGACTCTTTCATGCTTCCAACTGCTGCCAAAGGAAATCAGGTTTCATTATGAATAGAAACTCTTCCCAAATAAAAAACCCAGATGGAAAATATGCAGCAGGTGATTTGGGGGTGGTAAGGAGGGAGTTCTACAATGGGAATATGGTTGGGGGAGAGGCGGGAAAGCACAGAACACAGAAACTACCCCGTGCTATACAGACAGATTTGAAGAAACAATCCCATAGATAGAGATATCAGGAAGGTAGGGCTGAGACAAACTCAGTCCCAGAAACACACACATGCAGAGAGAAACATTCACCCACAGTATTGTAATTAAACTGTATTTATAAAATTTATTTTACAATTCAAATTCCCTATCAGTTCAATATAAAATTCTTCTGTAGGTATGAATTAGTGAAGTTGTACTCTAATCTGGGATTATAGAGAAGCAGTATGGCCTAGGAGAAAGAACACGGGCCTGGGAGTCAGAGGACCTGGGTTCTAATCCTGGCTCTGCCACTAACCTGCCATGTGATCTCGAGCAAGTCATTTCACTTCTTTGTGCCTTAGGTTTCTCACCTACAAAATGGAGATTCAATGACTGTTTCTCCCTCCTACGTAGATTGTGAGCCCCATATAGGACTTGATGATTGTGTTTCTAACCCAGCACTAATGTGCTCGGCACATTAATGAGCACTTTAAAAACACAGGTACTATTATTATTATACATTATGTGATTATAATGATTATTATGGGATGTGGTATAGTTCTATGAAAAGCTAAGTGGTTAAGAATCAGGAAAGCTAGCATCCTAGTGATCCCCACGTGGGACAGGGACTGTATTTTGCCCTGATTAACTTGTTTCTACTCCAGCACCTAGACCAGTGTCTGACACATAGTCAACGCTTTCCAAAGACAATAATAATAATAATAAAAATGATAGTAATAATAGAGTCCTTGGCCTGCCTTCTCATTTGTTAAACTGGTCCCCCAAGTGGCTCCCGACTCTATAACCAATTCAGGTTCTTTTTTAAATGCTATTTAGTATGCACTTATTAAGGATCAAGCTCAAGATAAGTGGATCGGACACAGTCCCTGCCCAAGAGGGAGAGAGAACCGGTATATTATCCCTATTTTACAGACGAGGAAACTCAAGCACAGAGAAGTTAAGTGATTAGCCCAAGCAGACAAGTGATAGAGTTGGGACTAGAACTCAGATTCCTGATTCTCCTAATTTCCATTAGGCCGTGCTGCCTCTTAGGTTCTTGGTTCCCAAGTCTTGTAACTGAGCTGAGGCTCTGCCGTTGTTTATGGAGGGTGATGCCTCCCCAGGAGAAAAGGGAGGTGGGTACCTATGCAGCTGACAATTGAGCGGTAAAGACCAAATGAGTCACCCTGTAGTTCCAGCTACCCAGCAATGTGGCTTTGGGCAATTTGTAGAATATTGCAATGCCTCAGTTTTCACATCTATAAAATAAGGGAGAGACCCTTTTCCCCCATCTTATGAGCTGTTTCGAGAATTAAAGAGGTTACATAGAATAAAAGCACTGAGCCCTGTAAAATAAACATCATAGGAGATGTTGAGAAAGGGAAGGAACCAACCGTTTATATTAATCACCGAGTCATTAACAAATTCCAAAAATCATAATCGATCTGCTGAGCTCCTCAATCAACAGAAACCTCATTCAAGCTAAAGTTACGATTCGGGTTAAGGTAAGGTTAAGAGCCTAGTATTGGTTTTGTCAATGATGTCAGTTGATGACTGACCCTTATGTGATTGTGCAACAAGTGAGTTTTAAGTTTTTTTTTTTGATTATTTCTTATATGGCCATTGTGAGTAAAACATGCTTAAATCAGTAACTATGATTGGTCTCATCTCAAACTTCTTTTATGAAATGTTCAAATAGAACAGTTTTATGTATAAGGTCTTTGGAGTGTTGCAAGACATAACTATTGTTTACTTATTTTGTAAATTTGAGGCAGAAACCTTTTGAACTCTTTTCATTGCAAAATATATGTGTAAGGTGTGTATAGGCATAATAATATGATACTTATATCAGGCATATCGTGAAGGGGAAACTCACAACACCAGGCCCAATCAATCATATTTATTGAGGGCTTACTGTGTGCAAAGCAGTGTACTACACATTGGGGAGAGTACAATATAACAGAATTGTAGATTCTGCCCATAATGAACTTACAGTCTTGAGGGAGATACAGACATTAATATTAAAAATGAATTCTGGATATGTACTGTAAGCTCGCTATGGGCAGGGAACGTGTCTTACCAACTCTGTTGTATTATACTTTTCCTAGCACTCAGAACAGTGCTCTGCACACAGTAAATGCTCAATAAATATGATTGAGTGATTGACTGGGGCTGAGGGACGGGCGAATAAAGGGTGCAAATTCAAGTGCAGGGACCAGGGTTCCAATATTGGAAAGCACTGTAAAAAAAATGCCTCATAAGTGAGTGGATGCTTTAAAAATATGCTTTTAGATCAATATTGGCAACCCGTATGGTGCAGAATTAATTCTCATTGCTCAAAATTTCTTGATTTTTCAAGGCCAGTGAGAAGAAGAATCCAGGTTCTTGCTACAGGTCTTATTTCTGTTTGGGAGAAAGTTTTGATCTGCTGCTAAAGCGGATTATAGTCTGCTTTAACTACTAATTAATGACTAGTCATGTTTAGTAAGTGTGGTATTTGTTATGCACTTACTAGGTGCCAAGCACTGTACTAAGCACTGTAGTAGATACAAGATAATCATTTTGGACACAGTCCCTGCCCCACGTGAAGCTCACAGTCTAAGCAAGAGGGAGGACAGGCATTGAATTCCTGTTTTAATAATAATGTTGGTATTTGTTAAGCGCTTACTATGTGCCGAGCACTGTTCTAAGCGCTGGGGTAGATACAGGGTAATCAGGTTGTCCCACGTGAGGCTCACAGTTAATCCCCATTTTACAGATGAGGTAACTGAAGCACAGAGAAGTGAAGTGACTTGCCCACAGTCACACAGCTGACAAGTGGCAGAGCCAGGAGTCGAACCCATGACCTCTGACTCCGAAGCCCGGGCTCTTTCCACTGAGCTACGCTACCCAGAGAAATGAAGTGATTTGCTCAAGGTCACACAGCGAGCAAGTGGCAGAGCCAGGATTAGAATCCAGGTCCTCTGACTCCCAGGCCTGTGCTCTTTCCTCTAGGCCGCACTGCTTCCCTACCAAATCTCCCCTCCCTTGACAAACAAATCCAGGCCCTCGACTTCACCATCTCCATTGAACTCAACTCCCTTGCACCCTTATCCCTCTGTTAATATTAATATTGTACCACCAACCAGCAGCTCCGGATCACCTCCACAGCATGTTTCCTCTGCTCATGTGCTTGACCCACAGAGCACTCTTGGCAGAAATCCAAGCACCCGGCCAATCTTGTCCATCTCAAACTCATCCTCCTCTGTCATATTATGCCCTCTCCTCCACCCAGCAACACTCTTTCTCCCTTACTGACTCCAATGCCTGTGTAAACTGTTTCTCAGTTTTAGTTCTTCATCCTTAAAGCGCCCATCTCCATCATTTCTGAGCCCTGGTGACCTTGCATCTAATAATAGTAATGACTGTGGTATTTGTTAAACACTTACTATGTGCCAAACATTGTATTAACTGCTAGGGTAGATATAAGACCATCAGGTTGGGCACAGTCCCTGTCTCCCAAGGGGTTCACGGTCTAAGTAGGAGGTAGAACAGCTATTGAATTCTCATTGTACAGATGGGGAAACTGAGGCACGGAGCAATAAAGCGACTTGACCAAGGTCACACACAGCAAGCAAGTAGTGGAGCTGAGATTAAAAAGCAGGTCCTTTGACTCTAATAATAATAATAATTATTTGTTATTTGTTAAGTGCTTACTATGTGCAGAGCACTGTTCTAAGCTCTGGGGTAGATACAGGGTAATCAGGTTGTCCCACGTGAGGCTCTAAGGCCTGACGCTATACAAAAGCACTCATATCTTGTTGGAGACCGAGTTGAGGGATTAAGGGGAAGAGGAGCCAAGAGGGTGCTTTCATTTCCCAGAGGTCATGAAGCTGATTCCTCTCTCTTTTGGGCCAGGAAAAGTCAAAATTTTTCTTCTCTTTTTTCTCTTATCAATCAACCCGTTCTCTACACCCTCTGCCTCCCCCTCCCCGACCCCCACCAACTCTCTCCCCGATTCCCTCCAGTCCAGCCTCCACCTCCCCCTAGTCCACAGAAACCGCCCTCTCAAAGACCACCAGTGAGACCTCCTTCCTGCCAAATCCAATGACTTTTACTCCATTCTAATCCTCCTCAAACTCTCAGCTGCCCCTAAAACCGTAGACTACCCCCCCGCCCCGGAAACACCATTCATTCATATTTATTGAGTGCTAATTGGGTGCAGAGCACAGTACTAAGCACTTGGAATGTACAATTCAGCAACAGATAGAGACAATCCCTGCCCGACAACGGGCTCGCAGTCAAAAAGGGACCATCCAACTTTGGCTCCACTGACACCACCCCCAGCTCTGGCTCCTCTCCCATCTCTCCGTCTGCTTGCTCACATTCCCCTTCGCAGGCTCCTGCCTCCCACCCCCCAGAATTTGTTTAGACAAATTCTGACCCAATCTCATCTTGTCTCGTGCTTTCAAATCGATTCTGACCCATAGCGACTCCATGGACACAACTCTCCCAGAACGCCCCCACCTCCATCTGCAGTCGTTCAGGTAGTGGATCCATAGAGTTTTCTTGGTAAAAATACAGAAACCTCCTTCCACGCAGTAAACTTGAGTCTCTGCCCTCGACTGTCTCCCATGTCACTGCTGCCCAGCACAGGTGAGTTTTGACTTGTAGCAGATTGCCTTCCACTGGCCAAGCTAGGAATGAAATGGATATGCCTCTGCTTGATTCTCCCTCCCGTAGTTGAGACAGGTAGAGTACTGGAAACTCTCCAGGGTTCTGAGAGGGCCCCTGACCCAGTAGTTCTGCTTTTATCATTGTATTGAAGGAGGTTTCTATTAAGTACGGAAATATCTAGAATGTCCTTCGTTGGCTTTAATAATAATAATGGTATTTGTTAGGTGCTTACTATGCACCAAGCACTGTTCTAAGCACTGGGGGAGATACAAGGTTATTAGGTTGTCTCAGGTGGGACTCACAGTCTTAATCCCCATTTTCCAGACGAGGTAACTGAGACACAGAGAAGTGAAGTGACTTGCCCAAAGTCACACAGTTGACAAGTGGCAGAGCTGGGATTAGAACCCACAACCTCTGACTCTTGAGCCCATGCTCTTTCCACTAAGCCACGCTGGCTTTAAAGGCAAAAAAACTGTTGTTGTACAGGTTTATGGTGCTCATGGTCTCCTTGACCTTCATAGAAGAACACATTTGGGGAGGGGACTTTTCTATGGCTTACAATCAATCAGTCAATCTATCAAGTAGTCAAACAATCAATCGTATGTATTGAGCACTTACTGTGTGCAGAGCACTGAGCACTTGGGAGAGTACAATGTGACAGAGTTGATAGGCACGTCCCCTGTCCACAAGGAGCTTAAATTCTAGAGGGTGCTACGGACTTTAATATAAATAAATTACAGATATGTACATATGTGTTGTGGGCCTGAGGGATGGGTGGATAAGGCTTACAAAGGCCCATTCTGTGGAAAGGAGCCCAACAGGGCATATTTCTCCCAAGTGTTCTTGTGAATTTATTGAGGAGCATTTTGGTCTTAGTAAAGGCTCTTGCTTATAAAATTTTATTTTCAAGTAGAGGAAGGAGAAGAACCTCTAAATAAAGTAGAAATTCACTCTCAAATGAGGTCTTTGAAAATGTCATTATTAATTAATTATGGAATTCATAGAAGGTAATTAGTAAATCACCATAACACCTCTGCTGGGGAATTGGAGCTCAGCAGAGAAACTAGATATGAGCATGAAAGCCCCAAAGTGAGAATATCTAGTATTCATATTTAATAGCTCATTCCAGTTTTAGTCATGTGATGCGTGAAATAAGAAAAAAGCCCTAAATTGCATATTCATGGTGCAGTTCATAATTTAAGGAATGTTTGAGGATACTTCTTTCATTTAACGTTCTTAGAAACCAGTGTTTTGTAAACATGTTAGTCAGTCAGCAGTCAGACAATAGTATATATTGAGAGCTTACCATGTGCAGAGCAATTTAAACATGGGAGAGTATAATATAAGACTAAACAGACTCATTCCCTGCCCACGACAAGCTTACAGTCTAGAGGGAGAGGCAGATGTTAATAGAAATAAATATGTTACAGATATGTACTGAAGTGCTGTGGGGCTGAGGGGAGGGGATGAATAAAGGGAGCAAGTCAGGGCAATGCAGAAGGGAGTGGGAGAAGAGGAAAGGAGGGCTTAGTGAGGGAAGGCCTCTTGGAGGAGATGGGCCTTCAATAAGGCTTTGAAGGTGGGGGAGAGTAATTGTGTCGGATATGAGGAGAGAGAGTTTCCAGGCCAGAGTCAGGACATGGGCAAGAGAACGGCTGTGAGGTAGATTAATTCAAGGTCCTGTGAGAAGGTTAGCATTAGAGGAGAGAAGTGTGTGGGCTGGGTTGTAATAGGAGAGCAGGTAGGAGTGGGCAAGGTGATCGAGTGCTTTAAAGCCAATGGTGTCGCATTTCTGTTTGATTTGGAGGTGGATGGGCAGCCACTGGAGGTTCTTGAGGAGTGGGGAAACATGTCCTGAACGTTTTTGTAGAAAAATGATCGGGGCAATAGAGTGAAGTATGGACTGGAATGGGGAGAGACAGGAGGCAGGGAGGTTGGCAAGAAGATGGAGGCAGTAATCCAGGCGGGATAAAATGAGCGATTGGATTTATGTGGTAGCAGTACGAATGGAGAGGGCAGGGCAGATTTTAGCAATGCTGGGAAGATCGAACAGACAGGATTTAGCGATGGATTGACTTTGTGGGTTGAATGAGAGAAAGGAGTCAGGGCTAACACCAAAGTTAAGGGTTCGTGAGACAGGAAGGATGGTGCTGCCATCTACAGTGATGGGAAAGTCATGGGGAAGACAGGGTTTGGCTGGGAAGATAAGAGCGATTCAGGGAGATGCAGGAAGTTTATTTTCGCTGGTCTGATTGGATTAGTGTCTGCAGGTAAATCAATAAATAGACATATGGACTGCAGTAGAATCTTTTCACAAAATAGTTTTGCAGGCAATTTTTGCCATATAAAAAAGAAGTCACACTGCTCAAGTATGTGAAGAAAGTATATGATTACAGGTGGCTAGTTAGAATAAGAAAATGCATTTTAAACCTTAGATGTAGTATTAATATTGACTGAGTATCCACTAGGTGTATTACACTGTACTAAATGATTAGGGGTACAAAACATAACAACATGTTCTTTGGACACAGGGAGCTTACATTTTAATGGAGGAGGCAAGCATAACAATATTAACGAATAGAGTAATCAAAGAAATATTTAAATGCACAATTAAATTTATACATATGTGTATGCATATGTATATATAATGCTAAGGATGGGTATAAATAAATTCATAAGTGCTAAAGATGACTAACAGATTGCTATAATTTGGGGCATTGGGAATTAATTGAGGATGGCTTGCTGTTGAGTCGTTTCTGACCCTTAGCAACTCCATGGATGCCGTCTCTTCAGAACGTCCCATCTTCTTTCCTAAAGTCATTTGGGTGTGTGTATCCATAGTTTTCTTGGTAAAGACAGGGAAGTGGTTTACCATCGCCTTCTTCCGCACAGTAAAACTTGAGTCTCCGCCGTTGCCTTTGATCAGCGTTTTGATCTCTTGATCATCTGCCTTTGATTCTTTCCCATGCCGCCGCTGCCCAGCACAGGTGAATTGACTCTGACGCTTCAGCTTAGACCTTTCCATTATGGGTAGCCCTATATGGCATCGTTCTAAGCCTCAACAGCATATGCAAACTCTCCTGCTGCGATAAGGCATCGATTTGTAGGAAAGAGAGAGGAAAAATACACAAAATAGATATGAGTTATTTCTGTGCTGTGGCTAGAGAAGCTCAGAGTCCAGACTAAAGTGGGGGAAGTCCAGTTCAAATGGTAAGTGTGGTTTCGTTCAGGACTGTGGGCTTGCATTTTCTTGTTTACTCCTGGGGGAGGAGTGTGGGGAGGGGGGAAGGAGTTTGGGGAGGGTGGAATATGGCAATTTTAGACTTAGTTTTCTGCTATATTTCTCTGGCTGTCTCTTGAAATCTGCCTAGCCAGCTGGAGATTAGAAAATATTCTCTTCTGCTCCCTCCCTGAAGTATCTGAATATTTTCTTTGCCTTACAGTTTAACCAAAGCTTTTTAAACACAGTATAAATCAAATATTTCCTTCTTTATATCAAAGCCTGCCTTTCTCAAGCAGTAATAGAGAGAGGGTCAAAATAAGGAGCAAGTGATCAGATTATGACCAGTTTTTGATTAGTGGTCCCAAATTAATCAAGTTTTATCATATATGTCTAAATAAATGTATTCTCATTGTGGGCAGGGAACATGTCTGCTAACTCTGTTGTGTTGTATTCCCTCAAGTGCTTAGTACAGTAAGTATAACATATAGCACGTAGAAAGTATTCAATAAATATCATTCATTAATTGATTGAATCATTTGTTGGGGAGGATGAGTATGCATATCTATTTTGTTTATTGCTATCAATAATTAGTTGAGCGATAGTAGTTGAGAAGCAGCATGGCCTAGTGGATAGAGCACAGGCCTGGGAGGCAGAGGGACCTGGGTTCTAATCCTAACTCCACCATGTGTCTGCTGTGTGACCTTGGGCAAGTCACTTCACTTCTCTGTGCCTCAGTTACCTCATCTGGAAAATGGGGATAAGAGTGGAACACCATGTGGGACAGGGACTGTGTCTGACCTGATGAACTTGTATCTACCCCAGCACTTAGAATAGTGTTTGGCATGTAATACGTGCTTCGAAACTATCATCATTATTATCATTATTGTTCAATGTGTATGGATATACAATACGGACATGAACTGGCTAACTTTTGTCTGATCGGATTACTGCCATCCCTGGGTGCCACATTCTGATTTTCCTTCATTCAGTTGAAGGGGTTAATCCACATCATGGTTACGTGCTGTACCCTCTGACTGGTTCCTGCTGATATGAGCCGTGTCTACCTCCCCCCACCGCCCCCACCCCCCAGCCCCAATTCTCAGGTAATAGTGAGATCACAGTGGGACAGGGACTCGGAGTCAGAGAGAATGTTTCCAAAAAATCAAAATCAGTATCCTTACCTGTTCCCAGCCCTACTGCCCATGCTGTGGGAGGGGTTTAAAGCTGGGACTCCCACTTCTCCCTATCCACAGCCACCCCCAGCCCCTTGGAGAGTTGCGGAAAGGTGGGGGCACCAGGGAATTTATTTTTCTTTCTTTATCAGTTATTAATTTTTTAATGAAAAGAATGCCCACCACCTCCTCCCCCAGCCTGTCCTATCTACAGACTGAGGAGCCCCAGCATCAGGGATTTATTCATTTTTTTGTTTGTTTTTAAATAAAAAGAAAAGAAACACAGAATGAGAGGTCTCCAGCTCCCTCCCCTCCTCACATGCAGCCCGAGAGAGGCAGTGGAGGTAGAGCACCAGCCTTCCGCGACAGACTGAGAGCCCTGGCTGCGGCTGCCCAGACTGGGGCCTGCCTCCTGCTTTGAGGGGTCAGCTGCAGATTCACCCATCCGTGCTTTGGTTTCGGAGGAAATCACATGTGTTCCCATGATCACCCTGGGTCCCCACCTCCCCAACTCCACAAAAGTCCTACCTTGCTTTTTCCCGATGCCTGATCTTGCTGGTCAGGTCAGGCTACCTAGTCGTTAAAACTCCAAAGATCAAACAGAGGAGGGATTGTCATATCATCTTGAAGGATTTGCCTGAATTATGTGTTAGAGCGCAAAATGCACCACCGTCTCATGAAACCCTTTGTACATAGCACTGTAATAGAAATTTGGGAATATACAAAGAAGAAATAATTGGAAGGCGGTACTTAGCCACAAAGAGATGACTATCTTGGGGAGAAAAACACAGAAGTAATGAACAACTGAACATTGAAACTAACATTCAGGATGAGCATCTTATGGTTTGACTCCTTTCCAATCAATCAATAAATCAATCCTATTTATTGAGCACTGTACTAAGCACTTGGGAGAATGCAATAAAGTAGAGTTGGTAGATGACATGTTCCCTACCCATAAGGAGCTTATAGTCTAATAATAGTAATAATAATTAAGGTACTTGTTAAGCACTTACTATATGCTAGTAACTGTTCTAGGCACTGGGGTAGATAGAAGTTAATCAGGTTGGACACAGCCCCTGGCCTACATTGGGCTCACACTTAATCCCCATTATTTTCAGATGAGGAAATTGAGGCCCAGAGAAGGTAAGTGACTTACCCATAGTCACCCAGCAGACAAGAGGTGGAGCTGGGATTAGAACCCATGACCTTCTGACTTCCAGGCCCGTACTCTATTGGCTACACCATGCTGCTACTACTGTGGGGGAGACAGGCAATATAAATAAATTATGGATATGTACATGAGTTCCGTGGGACTGAGGAAAAGGTGAATAAAGGGTGCCATTTGGATTGAAAGGGTGGCACAGAAGAGAATGGGAGAAGAGGAAATGAGAGCCTAACCGGGGAAGGCTTCTTGGAGAAAATGTGCCTTGAATAAGACTTTGAGGGTGGGGCGAGTGATCATCTGTTGGCTATTAAGAGGCAGTGCATCCCAGGCCAGAAGCAGGAGGTGGGTGAGAGGTTGGCGGTGAGATAGATGAGATCGTGGTACAGTGAGTAGGTTGGCTTTAGAGGAGCAAATTGTGTGGGCTGGGTCATAGTAGGAGAGTAACGAGGTGAGGTAGGGGAGGCCAGGTGATTGAGTGCTTTAAAGCTGAAGGTAAAGCACTCTGTTTGATGCAGAGGTAGATGAACAACCACTGGAGGTTCTTGAAGAGTGGGGAAATATGGCCTGAACATTTCTGTAAAAAATCGATCCAGGCAGCAGAGTGAAGTACGGACTGGAATGGGGAGAGTCAAGAGGTTGATTCAGTAGTGAAGGTGGGATAGGATGAATGTATGGACTCAATGTCATAGTAGTTGTGACTATAATAATAATAGTGTTGGTATTTGTTAAAAGTGCTTACTATGTGCCGAGCACTGTTCTAAGCTCTGGGGTAGATACAGGGTAATCAGATTGTCCCATGTGAGGCTCACAGTCTTAATCCCCATTTTACAGATGAGGTAACTGAGGCCCAGAGAAGTTAAGTGACTTGCCCAAAGTCACACAGCTGACACGTGGCAGAGCCGGGATTAGAACCCATGACCTCTGACTCAGCCCGTGTTCTTTCCACTGAGCCACGCTTCTTCTCTGTGACTATGATAAATGTGAGACTGCAGAGAAGGAGAGATCAGTCCTGGAGATATAGATTTGGGAATCATCTGCATGGAGGTGGTAGGTAAAACCATGGGAGTGAATTTCTTCTCCAAGGAAGTGGACATAAATGGAAAATAGAAAGGGATCCAGAACTGAGTCTTGAGGGACTCCCACGGTTAGGGGGCAGGAAGCAGAGGGGGAGCCTGCAAAAGAGACTGAGAATGAGCGGCCAGAGAAATAGGAGGAGAACCAGGAAAGGTCAGTATCAGCGAAGTTGAGTTTGGCTAATGTTTCCAGGATAAGGAGGTGGTCAGTAGTCTCAAAAGCAGCTGAGAGGTTGAGGAGGAGTAGGATGGAGTAGAGGCCGTTGGATTTGGCAAGAAAGTGCTCATTTGTGACCCTTTTAGAGTGCAGTTTCCATGGACTGGAGGGAGCAGAAGCCAGTTTAGAGGGGGTAAAGGAGATAATTGGAGGTGAAGAAGGAGACAGCAGGTGTAGACAACTTGCTCAAGCAGTTTGGAGAGGAATGGTAGAAGGGGGATGGGGTGATAACTGGAGGGTGCCGTGGTCAAGGAAAGTTTTCTTTAAGATAGGGGAGATATGGACATGTTTGAAAGCAGTGGTCTGGGAGTCAGAAGGACCTGGGTTTTAATCCCAGTTCCACCACTTGTCTGTGTTTGACTGTGGGCAAGTCACTTTACTTCTCAGTTATCTCACCTGTAAAATGGGGATTGAGACTGAGAGACTCAAGTGGGTCAGGGACTGTGTCCAACCTGATTCACTTCTATCTAACCCAGTCCTTAATACAGTGCCTGGTAAATAATGAGGGCTTAACAAACAGCACAATTATTATTATAATAATTATTATTATTAGTTTGCTTTCTAATGCAGATGAATTCCCATGTTTGAAAGTGATTTCCATTTTGAATGAGGGAGAAGGATAGGGAAAACAAATATCTGCCTCCCCATAAATCCAGAGTGCCAGGCATCATCTCACAAAATAAATGGAAACACAAAACTTGAGGGTGAGAACAACAACAGGTCTCTGAATGAAATCTAAGTTCAGCGCTTCTCTGTGTTAATTTTTTTTTTCTGGAACCTGTTGCTATATTAGCAGTTGTCAGTTGCATGTGTTATCTTTCGTAACAGCGCATTAAGCCAGAAAAAACAAATAACTTGTCTATTCAATCTCTTTCCAAAATATGTATTTTAAAAAATAATATTGCCAAATTAATTGAATTAATTTGAAAATGTTAAATTGTATGTCAACTCAAAATTCTTAGAAGTAATCCTCTAATTTCAGTAGCAGTAGTTTCAAACTGTGAGATAATTATATTGTTATACTTAGATCATGTTTCAAAGTTCCACTCGTTTAATTTCCTGTTGATTGGAGCATCCATGTCACCCAGATAAGGGACCTCCAGGGACACTGTGAGTTCATCCTCCTGCTTCCAGAACCTAATTAGCTCATTCTTAAAAATCTCTAAAGAAGAAAATTCTACAGTCATTCTTGATGGGAGCTAAATAATGAATAGTTTATAATAAATATAAAAATGAGCTGTTAAAATGCACTTGTGAATATCATATTAATCATCCAAGCCCATGCATTTAATTTTTTTCTACTTTAAAAGGACAAAATTTTATTTCTGTTTCTGAGGAAACAAGTAGTTTATGAATTTAAAAAATTTTCCTTCAGATAACCAGTGATGCTTTGAAAGCATTTAATTAATAATGAGTCTCATCTCATTCACATTCAAATTGCACAGGACACAAATCAGGTGCAAGCCACATTAGTTTGGAATGGTATTATGAAGAAATAGTATTCTGAATAGAGGTTGAGAAAGCAATCACTCAATAGTATGTACTGAGCTCTTACTGTGTGCATAGCACTATACTGAGCGCTTGAGAGTACAACAGAGTTGTAGTTCCCACCCACAAGGACCTTACAGTCTAGAGTGTGGTATGGAAATTAAATTAAATTATGGTTACATATGTAAGTGCTGTAAGTGCTGTGGGGCTGAGGGTGAAGTGAATATCAAGTGCTTAAAGAGTACGGATCCAAGTGCAGAAGGGAGAGGGAGTAGGGGAAATGAGGCCTTAGGGGAGCACTCTTGAAGAAATTATGATTTTGATAAGGTCTTGAAGGTGGGGAGAATGATTGTCTGCCATATGGGAAGGGGGAGAAAGTTCCAGGCCAGAAGGAGAACATGGGCAAGAGGTCAGTGGTGAGATAGAGGCGATCGAGGTACAGTGAATAGGTTGGTATTGGAGGAGTGAAGCATGTGATCTGGGTTGTAGTAGGAAATCAGTGAGAAAAGAGGAGAGGGCAAGGTGATTGTTTAAAGACGATGGTAAGGAGTTTCTGTTTAATGCCAAGGTAGATGGGCAACCACCAGAGGTTCTTGAGGAGTGGGGAAACATGGACTGAGCTTTTTTTAGAAAAATGGTCCAGGCAGCAGAGTGAAGTAAGCACTGGAGTGGGGAGAAGCAGGAGGCAGGGAGGTCAGCGAGGAGGCTGGTACAGTAAATCAGGTGAGATAGGGCAAATGATTGGATTAACATAGTAGCAGTTTGGGTGGAAAAGAAAGGGAGAATTTTAATGATGATGTGAAGGTAAAACTGACAGGATTTGGTGACAGATTGAATATGTGGGTTGAATGAGATGAGTCTAGGATAATGTCAAGATTACAGGCTTGGGAGGCAGGGAGAATGGTGATGTTGCCTACAGTGATGAGAAGCAGCTTGGCTTAGTGGATAGAGCATGGGCCTGGGAATCAGTAGGACCTGGGTTCTAATGCCGGATCCACCATACATCTGCTATTTGATCTTGAGCAAGTCACTTCACTTCTCTGGTCCTCAGTTACGTCCTCTGTAAAATGGGGATTAAGAGCATGAGCCCCATGTGAAACAGGGACTGTGTCCTACCTGATTAACTTGTACCTACCCCAGTGCTTAGAACAGTGCTTGGTACATAGTAAGTGCTTAACAAGTACCAAAATGATTATTAATTCTTCTTATTAAAGACAGTGGAAGGGCAGGGTTTGGGTAGAGAGATGAGGAGTTCTGTTTTGGACATGATGAGTGTGAGGTGTCAATAGGACATCCAAGAAGAAATGTCCAGACAGGAGAAAATGATATATTACTTAAAGTGTTCTTCTTTTCACTTTACAATAAATACTGGTATTTGACCAAATAAATGAGAAAATATTAAAGAAAAGCACATTCTAAATATCCCCTTTTCCACAATTTTGTAGGTTAATAATAATGTTGGTATTTGTTAAGCGCTTACTATGTGCAGAGCACTGTTCTAAGCGCTAGGGTAGACACAGGGGAATCAGGTTGTCCCACGTGGGGCTCACAGTCTTAATCCCCATTTTACAGATGAGGTAACTGAGGCACCGAGAAGCTAAGTGACTTGCCCAAAGTCACACAGCTGACAAGTGGCCGAGCCGGGATTCGAACCCATGAACTCTGACTCCAAAGCCCGGGCTCTTTCCACTGAGCCACGCTGCTTCTCTATCCAGATCTACTGGAACGAGTAACAAAATTAAATTAATTGGTTCTCATGAAAAATAGCTGAAAAATAACATTGCGCAAAAGGTTTTAGTTTTGAAATCAAATTCAGTTCTTTGCTCGACTACGTATAGAGTTTTGCATGTAACAGTTGAACAATTGGGAGTTTTACATTAGGTAGGATCATTGATATATTTGTAACTTCCTGTTGTACTCTCAGCTCTTATTTTGAAATCACTAATCAACATTTAGAAATCATTATGAAAAGAGTTACCATTATTCATCATCATAATAATGATGATGGTATTTGTTAAGTGCTTACTATGTGCCAGGCACTGTACTAAGCACTGGGGAGAAACAAGCAAATTGGGTTGGACACAGTCCCTGTCCTACGTGAGGCTCCCAGCAAGTCATCTGGTTTTATAATGGATGGGGCTTTTTTTCAGTTGGTCTGGTCCCTGTCCAGGATAGAGAAGGGCACATGGCCCAGTGGGGAGAGTATGGGCCCGGGAGTCTGAAGGAGCTGGGTTCTGATTCCAGCACCTCCACTTGTCTGCTCTGTGACCTTGGGCAAGTCGCTTAACTTCTCTGTGCCTCCTTACCTCACCTGTCAAATGGGGAGTAAGGCTGTGAGCCTTATTTGGGTCAGGAACTGTGGCCAAACTGATTAACTTGTATCTACCCCAGCGTTTAGTACAGTGCCCTGGTACCTAGTAATCACATAACAAATACTATAAATGAAATAGCAGTGATAATAATAACACTGTGAGGCCCATGCAGGACATGGACTGTGTCCAATCTGATTAGCTTGGATATAACCCAGGGTATAGTGTAGTGTAGTATCTGTGCGGATAAGATTCGTATTTTTGGAGTCAGGTACCTTTGAGCCTACCCCTCCATCCCTGGCATGGGCCTAATTGGCCGATTCCACTCCTTTCAAACAGGTGGGGACTCTGATTGAACAGAGACTGCCTCTGGATAAAAACTACCTCTGATTAGGAACTGATCAAGGGCCAAGCTATAGTCTGTTTTTTCCTACCAGGTCAGGTCAGGAGGCAGGCCGGTGACCGTATAAGATGGGGAAGCAGAGCCACCAGTAGCCTAGGCAGTGAAAACTAGGCCTCCCAGGCCAACTGGAAGACATAGGCAAAGGAAAAATTTCCCAGCAAAAATTCATGGTCTGCACCGGCTCAACTTACTATACTGAATTTTGACCACAAATCCCAATAGCAAAGTGCCCTAATGTTAAATAGCTAAAGCATCGGATATCATTGAAAACTTATCAGGTTGAAAGGACAGTTGGTTCCCAGCTGCTGATACTGAAGACCTAGCAGAAGTTGTAGGTGACACTGGTTGAAACCTGGTGCAAAGTGTCCCAACAGAAATTGTCTTTTGTTTGGTGGAGACCCCTGAATTTTTTTTATGGTATTTGTTAAGCACCTACTACGTGTCAAATACTGTTCTGAGTGCTGGGGTAGTGTCACACCCGTGGAAGGGTACGTCTGGGTATCGAGATCACAAGACTCAGGATAATGGAGACCTGTGAGTGTCTGCAGATGTGGTCACAGCACAACAGCAAGTTTATTGTAAAAGTTGCAGCAAAGAAAAGCAATAACCAGTTAATCAAGGATTTATGACTGATTGCCAGGACTGCCTGGTTAACACGGACCTGGGGCAATTCATCGGGGGGATATATCCAAATGGGTGCATCTATCGATAGGAAATCACAAAACTGTAAGTGAAACCTAACTGCAGTTCAGGGAAGGGGAATACTCGCAAAAACCACCAAAAACCAACAAGCTGGAGTCTCTGCAGCTCCTGCTTTTCAGCAAGACTCCCTCAGGCGTCCCCGAGAATTCCTTCCGGGTCGACCACTCACCCAGCTATGGGGTGTCCCTTGATCGGTCCCAACATGAGTCTGCAGGAGCCTGATTAACCCTTGAGGGGGGAGCTGATCACTGAGAGCCAAGAGTTGTAACAGCTTACGATTGGTAAGCTGCCAAAAAGAGCCCCCCATCTCTGAGGAACTCAGAGACGGGGGCCCCTATCTCTGAGGAACTCAGAGACTGGGGCCCCTATCTCTGAGGATCTCAGAGACTGGGCCTCCTATCTCTGAGGATCTCAGAGTCCGGGCCCCCTATCTGCAAGGGCAGATGGTTTAGTAAGCCCCAGGGAGGGGAGAGGTGGGGGTGCCATGCCTATGTGTTCCTTACAAGGTCCTGAGATGGCGGCCTCTCTTTCTAAAATGGAGTCTGTTATTTTATTTATTTGTATTGATGTCTGCCTCCCCCACTCTAGTCTATAAGCCAGGTGTAAGTAGGGAGTGTGACTGTTTATTGCTGTATTGTACTCTCGCGAGTTCTTAGTACAGTGCTCTGCACATAGTAAGTGCTCAATAAATGCGATTAAATGAGTGAATGAATGAATGAGTCAGTCATGTCAGGCTAACAGGTTGGTACAGGTCAGGTTCAACACAGTCCCAGTCCCACGTGGGGCTCACAATCTAAGTAAGAGGGGGAACAGGTATTGAATCCCTATTTTACAGTTGAGGAAACTGAGGCAGAGAGAAGACAAGAGACTTGCCCAAGGTCCCACAGCAAGCAGTTGGAAGATCCAGGATTAGAATCCAGGTCCTCTGATTCCAAGGTCTGTCTCTTTGCACTATGCCATCTGCTTCTGATCTTTATATCTATTTTGTTGTCCTTTCCCCTTTCCCAACCTCCATTATCCTTCGAAGCTTCCATAGGCCAATCTTCTTACTGTACAAAGAGGCCAACCTAATAGTCTAAACATCTTCTGTTTGAATTGTTAAAAAAAATACCTAGTATTTTTGTATAGCAGAAAGGAGTACCAGGCTCAACTAAGGCAGAAGAAGCAGATAAGAGCATAACAGTATCTAATGCTCTAGAGGCCAAGGACAGAAATATTTTTTCCCACAGCCATGAACTTCACTCCTAACCCTGATGGACTATCTCAAGATGTCTACTTCTAGTCACAGGGGTCCTGGGTGAAACAGTGTGGATGGCTCAGCAAAAACCATTACCACAAATGAAAAAATAACTCAAGCGCACATCCTGCTGAACAATAGGAAAGCCCCTTTCCTTCCGTAAACCAAACTCCTATACATGTAGGTGGCCTAGGATATTGCTCTTTCAATCGCTGATGAGAAAGATGGCAGTGATGTTTGACAACATCCTGGGTGTCTGAGCAGCCCTAAGAAGCCCTGTTCACCTCGAATGGGTGAGATTCTAGAAAAGGTACCCTAAGCTTGCCTACCTCACTGACTGAAAGCAGGCTCCCGAGAAGACTGCACCTGGTAATTTTAAACTTGCAGTGCAGCATCAGATAGAAAATCACTGACTAGACTGAAAATAACTATCTAATCATGGAACACCAGAATTCTCATGATGGGTCAAACTGCATCCTATTCCTTTAATTTTGCACTGTAAGTTTTCAAATATATCTTGTTATTCAGTATGGGAAGTTCTCTCTCAGTACCCGGGGTCACTGCTGTTGCTAAGGATTGGTTTTGACTGATCCCAAGTGCTTAGCCCAGTCCTCTGCGCTCCGTAGGCACTCAATAAATACAAATAAATGAATCCTGGTTACTCCTGGGCCCCCTACAGAAAACACTGAAATGCTTAGGGTGGGAAAGGAAATTCTGAAGAGTTGTCTGCTGAGTGATCTGACTTCACCATTGGAGGCCTCTCTGAATTTGGTCAATGTGTTGTATGAAGGGAAGTGAATTAGTGATACATGTTCATGCTGGAATGGTGTTTTGAAGAAATAACTTGCTAGGAAAGGGAGATCCCATGAGTGCCCTATTTAAAATTCCCCAGTGACAAACAGAATATTGTATGTAAATCTAATCAGTAAGAGTTATGTTGTTTTAAGGAGATGACAGATTAATGTTCTGTTCTTTAGTTACTAATACTTCACCTACCTTTAACCACTTTAATCAGTGCCATGAGACCACAGTGTGGCCTAGTGAAAATGATCATGATGATATGTGTTAAGTGCTTACTATGTGCCAAGCACTCTACTAAGTGCTGGGGTGGATACAAGATAATTAGGTTGGACGCAGTCCTTGTCCCATATAGGGCGCAAAGTCTCAGTAGGAGGGAGTAGGGTTTAATTCCCATTTTACAGATAAGGAAACTGAGGCACCACGGAGTTAAGTGACTTGCCTAAGGTCACACAGAAGACAAGTGGCAGAGCTGGGATTAGAACCCAGGTCCTCTGACTCCCAGGCCCATGCTCTTTCCACTACGCCATGCTGCTTCCCAAGAGCATAGGAAAAGAGCAAGGGCCGGGGAGTCAGAGGACCTGGGTTCTAATCCCTGGTCCACTACTTGTCTGCTGTGTGACCTGGGGCAAATCACTTAAGTTATCTGTGCCTCAGGTTCCTCAATGGTAAAATGGGGAATAAATACCCCTTTTCCCTTCCCCCGCAGACCGGGAGCTCCTTGTGGTCCAGGGACCGTGTCTGATCTAATTATCTTGTATCTACCTCGGCACTTAGTACAGTGTTCACCACGTAGCAAGTGCTTAACAAATGTCACCTCTGTTATTACCTGAATTTTACAAAGTATTTTACCTCATCAGAAAATATTTGTTGGCTCTTCCCACATTAACGTATGTCTTAGCCATGATTCAACCACAAGTCACATGCAACATGTGCTAACACAGTAAGTTCACAGGGCTTTGGATGATGGGTTTCATTTTAATTCAAAACTTTTTTGTTTTTGTTTTTTATTTTTTGAATGTCTTTTTGGTCCAAGTTCATTTCTTTTAGACTTTGGGCCAGTGTTCCCCAGCTAATGTGCGTGGCTATCTTCAGCTTCATTTGTCCAAATCTCTAGGAAATTTTGCTCTTCACTTAAGACAGTTCCATTTCATTTTCTTTCCCCAACTGCTGGTATTGAAACTGTACACAAATGTCATGTGGGAAAATCAAATCGTTAGAATTTTCCTAAAAATTTTCATTACTGATTTTCCCATCACTAGACAGAAGCACCATCCTTCCTTTCTCACAAGCCTGTAACTTTGGGGTTTATTCTTCACTTAAGACAGCTCCATTTCACTTTCTTTCCCCAACCGCTGGTATTGAAACTGTACACAGATGTCATGTGGGAAATTCCAATAGAATTTTCCTAAAAATTTTTATTCCTGACTTTCCCATCACTGTACAGAAGCACCATCCTTCCAGTCTCGCAAACCCGTAACCTTAGCGTTATCCTTGACTCATCTCTCTCATCAACCCACCTATTCAATCTATCATTAAATCCTGTCAGTTCAATCTTCACAACATCGCTAAAATCTGCTCTTTCTTCTCTAAACTTCTACCACTTTACTCCAAGCACTTATCCTACCCCACCTTGATTACTGCATCCACCTTCTTGCTGACCTTCCTACTTCCTGTCCTTTCCCACTCCAATCTATACTTCATTCGGCTGCCCAGGACAACTTTTCTACAAAAATGTCCAGTCCATGTTTCCCTGCTCCTCAAGAACCTTCAGTGGTTGCCCATACACCTCCATATTAAACAGAAACTCCTTACCATCCGCTTTAAAGCACTCTATCACCTTGCCCCCTCCTACTTCACCTCACTGCTCTCTTACTACAACCCAGTCCATATACTTAGCTTCCCTAATGTTAACCTACTCACTGTATCTAAATCTCATCTATCTTGCCACCGACCTCTCACCCACGTCCTGCCTCTGGCCTGGAACATCTTCCCTCTTCATATCCGACAGACAATTACTCTCCCCTGCTTCAAAGCCTTACTGAAGGTATATCTCCTCCAAGAGACCTTCCATGACTACGCCCTCATTTCCTCTTTTCCCACTCCCTTCTGCGTCATCCTGATTTGTTCTTTTTATTCACCCCTCCCTCAGCCCCACAGCACTTATATACATATTTGTAAGTGATTCATTTATTTTACTGTCTGTCTTCCCTTCTAGGCTATGAGCTCGTTGTGGGCAGGGAATGTGTCTACCAACTCTACTGTGTTGTACTCTCCCAAGCACTTAATACAGTGCTCTGCACACAGTAAGCGCTCAATAAACATGGTTCATCAATTGATTACTCCATCCCCTTATAAGTTTTCTCCACGGCAGACACATTGTACAGTGAGCCAACATAAGTGTATTTTGAAATGTGAATCAAAGCGATTTACTAAAGAAACGCAATTTCTGCACATCATGAGACATTTACATGAATATTGTTTTCTGCCTTTTTTTTAATTAAACTGTAAAAAAATAAGTTTAGTATAACAGAAAGGTTAAGGACAAGAATATCCAAGTGTTTAAAACGATGCTAGAGCCAGGGAACACTTATTTGCTTACGGCTCATTTAACAGAGAATGAAAGGTCACCCATTCCAAGTTATTTGCTTTGATAATTTTTTCTTATAGAAAGTAGCATCAATTATAAAAACATCAGAACTCTAGTCCTTCTGACTCTCAGGCCCCTGCTCTATCCACTAGGCAACACTGCTTCTCTAGGCCATACTGCTTCACTAATCACTGAGTTCTAATCCCTGTTCCGCCACCTGCCTGCTATGTGACCTTGTGCAAGTCCCTTAACTTCTCTGGACTCCAGTTACCACATCTGTAAAATGGGAATAAAGTCCCTGCTCTCTGTCCTTCTTAGACTGAGCCCCACAATGGACAGAGATAGTGCTTATATTGTATGTGCAATTGAAATAAATACATATATACATGTGTTTGTACATCCACCATTCCATTTCATACTGTGTGCATATAGAGATAGTTTTTTGCCTTACTGATGAGGCTGCAACTTGCTACACCTATTGCATGTTCAAAACTGACCCTCAGTCTCTCGTTCTTCCTGAAGATGATTTCATTTATAATGATAAGTAACTAATTAACCGGAAAAGAGATGCCTTTCCAGCTCAGAAGTGCTCCCAAATGATCAATTGCTTAATTATGAAACTATTCAGTTCAAGGAAACCATATAGGGTAATATCCCCAGAATAAAAGGTGCAGCTCTTGGTTAAGCTTTCACTTTTATTCAAAATATTCTTGCTCTTGTAACTTAGGCATAAATCCTACCAATCTACACATCTTCTTACTAATACAAGTGCAAGTTATGTTCACTGTATGAAAATCAACATTACTGTAAAAATTCTGAAAGCTACAACCTGCAGTTCTCTTTTCAAAGAGATATTCTCCTTTAAAATAAACCCATAGGATAGGTATTTAAACTTTGGCTAATCAGATTGCCTTTAGAGCCTACTGAATGAATGGTCTAAGGATGTTCGGATCACTTTACAATAACTATTTTCTTCCACTGGAGCAGTCAGGCTTAATTAAAACCATGCATATTTTTCCCCCCTAGTTTTGATTTATTTCGCAAAACTAATTAATTCGTGGAGTGCTTGCAGCCAAGAGAATAGAACTTACTAATTGCAATTCCATTTATGACCAGTCTTTCCTTTCATGTGTGCAGTTTCTATTTGATATAAATTCTTTACTTCTGGGCTGGCAGATGGGAAGGCAGCTGCCCCTGCATGCTGAACAACTTACATACCAGGTTAAATCCTGCCCTTAGTTCCACATGTAGAATTTCACTGATTTTTGATTCTCACCTCCAGTCTCTCCCCTGACTGGAGAGAGGAGGTACTGAGGGTAGGGAGATTAGTTAGGAGGCCAATTCAGTAGTCAAGCCAGGGTATGACTTATTACTCTTTTGCATTTTTGTTGGTTCTTTAGAATTGAGACCTTCTATCCTGAATTTATAAGATCTTTCCCATGTTTAGTGGCAAAGGGCTAGGCAAGATGGCCTCGAGGTCACCTCCATCTTTATAATTCTATTATTTCAAGTCACTAGGGACTATAATGAAATAGCCCATTGTGCCACACATTTCTTTGAAGGCCCAAAAGAGTGACAATATTTTCACCAAGTGAGATATTTACTACATTGTTGAGCCAAACCCCACTGGGATAGGATGCAATTGAGAATATTTTATAACTCTGTTCATTTGTTCACAAACAAAATAAATATAGCAATTTGCTAAAATTTCTCTGGTGGACACATGACAGAGGGAGACTTGCTTTTTAATAGTTCAGGCCCAAATACAATGAGACACATTTATCTTGCTTTCCTTAAAGTTAACTGTTGAAGGAAAAATGTGGATGGAGTTAAAGAAATGATCACAAAACTTCACTTATCTTAAATCAATCTACTCAATGAACCTCATTCTTGTCTCTCTCACCGTTGACTTTTACTCAAGCCCTCCCTCCCTGCCTGGCTCTCCCTCTGTCTTACATCCAACAGAGCATTATCTTTCTTATTTTCAAGGTCATTTTAAAAGTCACAAAGAAACTCCTCACCATTGACTTCAAAGCAGTCAATCACCTTGTCCCTCCTACCTCACCTCACTACGCTCCTACTACAACTCACCCTGCACACTTTGGTCCTCTAATGCTAACCCACTTACTGTTCCTTGATCTCATCTATCTCACCACTGACCTCTCACCCACATCCTGCCCCTTGCCTGGAATGCCCTCCCTTTGCATATTAGACAATTGCTCTGCCCACTTTCAAAGCCTTATTGAAGGCACATCTCCTCCAAGAGGCCTTCCGTGACTAAGATCTCATTTCCTTTTCTCCCTCTCCCTTCTGCATCACTCTGTCTTGCTCCCTTTATTCACCTCCTCCACAGCCCTACAGTACTTATGAACATATACGTAATTTACTTAATGTCGTCTCCCCCTCTAGACTGTATGTTCGTTGTGGGCGGGGAATGTGTCTGTCATATTGTTGTGTTCTACTCTCCCAAGTGCTTAGTACAGTGCTCTGCACACAGTAAGCACTCAATAAATACGACTGATCGATTGATTGATTAATGCTAACTCCCAGGCCCTTGCTCTTTCCACTAGGCCATGCTACTTCTCAAATCTGGCAAGAAGGAGGTCATTGGTGACCTTAGGGTGTGGACTGCCGGGCTGGAAGCCAGATTGGAGGGGGCCCAGGAGAGAATTGGGGGCGAGATAGTGGAGGCAGAGGGTCTTGAAAAATGATCCAGCCAACGGAGCAAAGTAAAGGAGAAGCGGGAGATCCTGGAGACAGGGAGATCAAAATGGAGGCTAATGCAATAATCAAGCTGGAGTACAAGTGCCCAGTTCAGTGTGTTATCTGTTAAGATGGAGAGGAATGGGCATACCTTGGAAATGCTGTGGGGGAAGTACCAACAGGATTCGATGCTAGGTTGAAGATGGGAGTTGAAGAGAGGGAGGAGTCAAAGGTACGGTAATGGGGAAGATGGTGGTGCTGTCAACTATGATGGGAAAGTTAGGCTGGGGAGAGGATGTGGGGGAGAAGTTGAATTTGGGGCATATTGAGTTTGAGTTTTTTTATTATTTTATTTTATGGTCTCTCTTAAGCACTAACTATTTTATTTTATGGTCTCTCTTAAGCACTAACTATGTGCCAGGCACTTTATGAAGCTCTAGAGTAGATACAAGGTAATCAGTTTAAACCCAGCCCCTGTCCCGCCTCACAGCTTTAATCCTCATTTTACAGATGAACTAATTGAGGCATAGAGAAGTTAAGTGACTTGCCCAAGGTCACTCAAGTGGTGGAGCTGGGATTAGAACACAGGTCCTCCGTCCCCTAGGCCCATTCTTTCCAGTTGGCCACTCTGGTAAGTGTTGATGGAAATAGGAGGAGATGTGAGATTTCAGAGAAGGAGAGATCGGGGCTAACAAAGTAGACTTGAGAAGCATCTACATAGAGGTGGTATTTGAAGCTGAGGGAACAGATGAGCTCCCAAGGAGGTGAGCATATTGAGAATAGAAGGGGACCCAGAACAGAACATGAAGGATCCCCGAAGTTAAGAGGTAGGCAGAGAAAGAGCCAATGAAAGAGACAGGGAAGGAGGAGAAAATGAGGTAAAAAGAGAACTAGGAGAGAATTGTGTCGGGAAAAACAAAGGTTAAAAAATGTTTCTAGTAGGAGGGGTTGATCCACACAGGCTTAGTCCGTTGATAGGGCCGATCCAATAAAAATTTTCTAGGATGAACTGACAGGATTTAGCAGTAGATTGAATCTGTGAGTTGATAGGCATTGGGGTTTAGAGATGACACCAAGGCAGAAACTCACAGGAAATTATTAAAGAGATAGTGGTTGGCCTTGCTGCCTATTTAAAATTGTCATCATTTATCACAAAGTGTTTTTTCATTGCTCTGGTTATTAAGGATCTGAAGAAGCTAAAATGAAGGCTTTTAAAAAGTTACCCATCTTTTTCCTTTTCTTATTATTTTTGCATAAATTATTCTTTCAGTATCACAAGAAGAGGCTCTTTAACCTCTTCTCTAAATTTACCTCCTCCACCTGTCCTTCTGACCCCATCCGTTCCTACCTTATTCTCCTCTTCCCTTCTTCCCTCCTTGACTGCCATCTTGAACCATTCATTTTCCAACAGTTTCCTCCTCGCTGCTTTCCAACATGCTTATGTATCCCCTATCCTAAAAAAAACAAAACTCTCCCTTGACCCAGTGGCTCCCTCCAGTTATCTCCCTGTCTTCTTTCTACCATTCCTCTCCAAACTCCTTGAGTGAGTTGTCTACAGCCACTGTCTCCACTTTCTTTCCCCCAGTGCTCTCCTTGATGGCCTCCAATCTGGCTCCTGCCCCCTTCACTCCATGGAACCAGCCCTCTGTCCATGGAGACAGCACCATTTCCACCCTCTAGCCTGCAACTCCCTCACCGTTCACATACACCAGACCACCATTTTCCCTACCTTCAAAGCACTATTAAGGTCACATCTCTTCCGAGAAGTCTTCCCCAATTAAGCCTTCTTTTTCCCGCCTCCTTTCCCTTCTGTGTCATCTACACCTTTGGATCGATGACCTTTGGTCACTTATGGCTGTATCTTTTAATTATAAATTGTAATAATTTATTCATTTTAATGTCTCTTTCCCCCTCCAGACTGTAAGCTAGTGGGCAAGGAAAGCATTTGCCAATTTTGTTGTATTATACTCTTTGAAGCACTTAAATGCCATTAATGGTGGTAATGACAGTAAGTGGAATTCCATCCACTGCCAGAAAACAAGTAACGCACTAATACCAAATTGTTTTCGAAGCCTTACATTTTGCTGTATCGAGCTGGAGACTGTTGCTAAGTAGAACATGTTTTCCTCAGCTATATACTGTCTGCTGATTATAAAGAGTGTACTGTTTTCTCCCACTTGACTTGCTCTGGATGTTTAGAAATGATGGCCATTTCTCTGCATTCGAAGCAGCATGACTAAAAAAGGTTCAATGAGATGAAGATTATCTTGTAAAGAAATTATCTTGTTGCATCAGCTGCACTTGAAAATGCTTAAACCTCTCATGTGTAGTCAAATGAATCCTTGCTTCACATTATTAAGTTTTGTCGATGTAAAAGGTAAAAATGATGTAAAACAATGTAAAATTGAACATTCAGTTCAGGGAGGGAGCACCAGGCATGTCTCTGAAATGTATTTATGAAATAAGATATTCTTGCAAAGAACCAAAGTGAGGTACATTCTTGCTTCCATGAAAGCTATGGAAGGCCAAACCACTCTACCAAAAAAGGGGGAAAAAAAAATCTAGCAAGTGGGAATTGCAACTTTAGCGCCCAATTCTCATCATTTATTCAACCAATATCAATAATATCTATTGAGTGCTTACTCTGTGAGAAGCATCTCAATCTAGTGCAGGGAGAGAGATGCCACAATAAATTACAGGTAGGAGGAAGCAACAGAATTTAATCATCTATACAGAAATGCAGTAGGGATGTGTGAGTTCCTAAGTGATTAGGTGACACGGAAATGCTGAAGTGGCAGGAAAATAGGATGGACACATGAAAGATTAATCAGGGAAGGCCTCCTGGGGAATGTTTGCCTTGAAGCTGGGGAGAGTAGTGGTCTGTCAGAGGTACAAGGAGAGGGAAAGCCAATTATGGGGGAAGGTGTGAGTGAGAGGTCAGTGGCAAGAGAGATGAGAAGAAGGAACAGTGAGTAAGTTGACTTGAGAGGAGAGAAGTATGAGCGCTATGGTGTGATGGGAGAGCAGCAAGAATAAATAGGGAGGAAAGAGCTGTCGGATGGCCTTCACAGCAGTGTAGCCTATTGGAAAGACTCTTGGCCTGTGAGTCAGAGGATCTGGGTTCTAATCCTGTCTCCACTACTTGCCTGCTGTGTGACCTTGGACAAGTCACTCGACTTCTCTGTGCTTCAGTTTCCTTGACTGTAAAATGGAGATTCAGTACCCATCCACCCTCCTACTTAGATTACGAGCTTCATGCGGTACAAGGACGGTGTCTGACCTGATTAACTCCTATCTACCCCAGCACTTAGAGCAGTTCTTGGCAAATATTAAGCACATAATGACTACCCAAGTTATTATTATTAAAAGCAATAATCAGGAATTTCTGCTTGATGCAGAGATTGTAGGTTTTGGAGGAGTGGGGAGACATGGGACCAAACAATGTTTTTGAAAAATAATTCAGGCAGCAGAGTGAAGAATGGACTGGAGACGGGGAGGCTGATGCAGTAGTCAAGGCAAAATACAGCAAGTGCTTATACCAGTATGGTCATTTGGATGAGAATGAATGGGCAGGGTCTGGAGATGTTGTGAAGAAAGAACTGGCAGGATTTAGTAACTGGCTGAATGTGTGGGTCAAAAGAGAGAGGAGTCAAGGAATCAAAGACCTGTGAAGATTCTCTAGTGGGCTTCTATAGAGCAATTATTTGCAGCCTTTTCCTGTTGGAGCTCCATTCAGGTGTTTATTTGACCATCGTTCTATACCACCAAAGGACCAAATGTGGGAGAAGAGGAATAGTTGAAGAACTAAATGGAGAAGTAAAATATCACCAGCGGGGACATGAGCTCAAAAGTAATTTTACCTTTACATAAAAGAAACCCAATAGTACTGAAATGCAGACGAGGAGGAAAAGAGATGACCTTCATTCTCATCCTCCCTTAGTAAAGCAAGCACAATAGTTTAAATAAGGAGCTTAAGCTGAGAGCCACCTAGTCTCCTATGAAATACCACTGTTGGACTTAGTATCTATCACTGGTTGATAAGAACTGCTGTGTTGATAAGATACAGAAGGGAACAACTGTTGATAACACAAGTTTGGAAATCATTTCACTTTCAGTGGAAACTGTGAGTATCATCTCCCCAAATTATAAATAATTGCAGTGAAAATGAGCCGACGTGAAAGTTGAAAGAAAGTGGAAATGAAATCTGGTCTCTCCTTTCTGTCAGATGGCTTTTTTTTTAATATATTTCGATGTGCTAAATTATTCGAATATTAGAAACTAAAAGTATGTAGCCACACAATGTGTTTTATTTTTGTTGAGTAAACTCAGTTTGGCCTCAGTGTGAGTTTTCACTACCTATTTTGACCTGAATAGGGAAATTTTATTGGACAGTGTGAACCTGTTCAGACACAGTGCACTGTGTTGGAAAACACAAGTTTGTGCACGTGTTCAGCATGGGACATGGTGAACTTCACATACTAAGTATATGAAGTATATGATTGATAGATTGATGAAGGGTCTGTTATGAAGGATGAGGATCAGACACAAGGAAATAAGCTTAAATTAAAATTTGATGAGTTTTTGATGAACCTAAGGAATCACTTCTTGACTACTGTGGTGACAAATACTGGCCTAAGCTTTGAAGAGGAGTTATGGAGCCTAAGTTCTTGGAGACCTTAAAGAAAAGAAGAGTTAGCCATTGTACTGAGTGTTTTAGGCAAATTCACCCTACCTGGAAGCAGCGAACTGTACCAAGTCTTTTTCAAGATCCCGCCCAGCTTGCTGACTTTCTGATTTTTCAATATAAGTGATAGAAAACATACCATGCTAAACTAGACACGGCATGTGTGTAGTTTACACTGTTTTGGAAAAAATTCAAAATCCTTTTAAGATATGAAGAGGAAGCTTTACGGTCTTCTTATTTTGTCCTTGCCTTTTGGACACTCAAAATAATTCTGTAAAATGCTGTTTCTTCCATCTCAAATACATACGCTAGCATCTTTCATCCCGTTTAAAATAAATTAACCAGGAATTTGGTAGTAGGGCATAGTAATAAATTTCAATGACCTTAACAATCCCTTTGAGGCCTGGGTAATAGTACAACATAATGACATCTCTAGCTACAAATGAGTAGAATAAGTATTTTCTTCTCAAAGGAGGAAAACACTATACATTGTTTAAATCCATAAATCAATTGCAAATAAATGATAGACCCAGGAATTTAGTCCCAGCAACTTCAGTAGCTATCAACTTGATGACCTTCTGCAGCAAATTAAATAAGACCTTTCCGATTTTGTACAAAGCAAAATGTATCCCTCATTATAGATTCGATGCTACTTTAACCACTTTCCCTTGTAAATGTCTTCTGCAAAACAAATTATTATATTAGTAGAATTAGCCTTGGGGTGGAAAGAACCAACTCTATATGATGCAGAGCTATTCAGCAAGACAATAAATTGTTGCTAATGAGTTTAACTAAGCTAATCATATGTGAATAATGCTGCCCATGTTTCATCTAAGAATCAGTAATTACGGTTTAAGTGAGTCATCTGCATGACAGCTAGAGAATATTTGGTCCCAAATGGTTACATTAAGCCTCGGGAATTTGATAATCATTGTGAAGAGATCAAAATCACATTTCACACTCTGTTCAATTCTGAGAAGGTCATTCAGGTCTCTTTATTTCAATCAAAATCTTCTCTCATCCTTTCTTTTTTTTTTCAATGATTTTGTTTTATCATCTGGTTCCTGTATGGGCATTAAAGACAGAGCAATTTGATTTCTTAGTTAATCCACGGTATTTGTTCGACTCCCAGATTAATGAGCTGTGAGGGGTTTCAGAGGAAGTATAAGACATGAACCCTGCCCTGAAGGAGCACATATGCATAAATGCAATATGTATATTCTAAAAACTATACATACACACACATGCACACAAGTCCTACATTTTTCAAGATGACACTACTGATGATGAGGTATTACCCTTAAGTGTGAGTGTGGCCTGAAAGGGATCAACGTTTCCTCCCACAACCCTTAGGCGTAGTGTGGATAGAGCACGGGCCTGGGAGTCTGAAGGTCATGGGTTCTAATCCCAGCTCTGGCCCTTGTCTGCTGTGTGACCTTGGGCAAGTCACTTCACTTCTCTGTGCCTCACTTACCTCATCTGTAAAATGGGGATTGAGACTGTGAAGCTTACGTGGGACAGGGACTGTGTCCAACCCGATTTGCCCGAATCCACCCCAGTGCTTAGTATAGTGCCTGGCACATAGTAAGCACTTAACAAATGCCATGATTATTATTATTATTATTATTAATTAAGTAAGGATCTATTCTTGGTGCTCCAGTGGGTTTTACTCACCCTGGGCCTATCTCCATTTTGAAGCCTGCCTTCTGGCATGCCCATTTTTACGAAGATTTTGCTGAAGAAGAATAACCCCTCTACCGATCTCTGCCTGCTGATCTCAAACTGGTCAGTCTGTGACAGGGCAGTGGCCTCCTACCTATCCACTCTACTGAGTTGTTTGAGACCATGCTTTGCTGTCTCTCAAGTTGAAAATGTCAGCTAAAGCATATTAAAGTGTAGGGTTATTGAAAACAATGAAACACTATGAACAGAACTGATCTTTGAGCCCAATATTCAAAAAACAGTGGCCAACATAACGAGGCTGGTCACTTTATAACCTCTCAGATTCCTTTTTTCATCTAACAATCCTTTAAAGTTCAGCATCACTTTCCTCAAAGGAAAAAGACCCGTTCAAATTGTGTCATATTTAGGAAACAGATGGTGTTGAATCCAATTGTGTGAGAACACTATGATCTCCCTCTTATCTTCTTGGTTTTCCTTTTTAAGACAGATTTAGTAACATTTGGTCACTCGCCTCGAGAAGTAAGTGACATTACTCACTTTCGGTTGAATGGTGTTCAGGCATTCAAGCTGTGAACTGTGCAGAATAAAAACCTTTTAATCCGGACTTGTACTAGGCCTTTTCAAAACATAAACATCTTCTCCTTGGGACAGAGTAGTTACAGAAGCTTTACGGCGGTTCCAAACAGAGACCTGCGCAAGCATTGCACTGGGCCTCCAAATGCAGCCAGGACCAACAGACTATCCATCCTTCCCCAGCACTGATCTGCAGAGAGCCCCTAATTCCCCAACCCAACCCATAACTTTTCCATGGGTATCTGTGAGTTGAGAATCTAGGAAATTGACATTAGCGAGCCTCCGCACTGGAAGTACAAAGAGGATCTAAATCTAGAAGAGAGAAGCAACAGGCTAGGGTACAGAGACAGCTGATTTGACCACCTGCTGCCCTCCTTTTGGGGCAGAGCGGTGTGGGGCTGGACCTGGAGCGGGAGATTGCGGACTGGAGCACAACCATGAGGGGGAGGGAAGAGGGGAAGAAACGGGAGCTGGGGTAGGGAGGCCTCAGGGTTGGCTGCGATGCAGTCCCAGCCATGGAGTATCCTAGGTATCCTGGTGCTGGTCACAGCTACTACCATCGTGAAATTTTTTCAGTGTTGTATGGGTGTGACTGATAAAAAGAATGTGAGATTTATGCTCTCTTTTAGGGTTTCCCCCTGCTGTACTATTGAACTTAATGTTATTATTGTTATTATTATTATTATTATGGTACCTGTTAAGCACTTACTCTATGCCAAGAACAGTTCTAAGCGCTGGGGTAGATACAAGTTAATTGGGTTGGAAACAGTCCCTGTCCCACAAGGGGCACACACTCTTAATCCCCATTTTACAGATGAGGGAACTGAGACCGAGAGAAGTTAAGTGACTTGCCCAAGGTCACACAGCAGACACGTGGCAGAGTTGGGATTGGAGACCTGGACCTGGATGTCACATTCAACTTCAACAGCAGTTCTGCCAATGCCATCTACGTGCAGTCCTTAAAACAAGCAGTTTAGATAACCAGCACCAAAGCAATGAAGCCATGTGGTCTAGTGGAAACTGCATGGGTCTGGGAAGCAGAGGACCTGATTCTAATCCACTTTCCTGCTGTGTGACCAGCAGGAAAGCCCAGGCCCGTGCTCTATCCACTAAGTTACATGGCTTCTTTGCTATTAGCAATAGTGCCTAACAATGCCTGTCATTTTGTCCTCTTGGTATCACCCTCTGCTCAAAGATAGTCACCCTCTTTCTGATTTGATGCCCTGTTAACCTCCCTTCCACAGATATTTAACTACATTCAAGATTTTGATTCATTGTGCCTTTAAAGTATTTTTTTTTGCCTGCGCTGTTTACGGTTCCCTATTTCAGTTTGCCAGACAGTAGTTTTTTAGGTATCCTTTCTGTCTCCCAGTCTCCTCACATATCCTGGCCACAATACAAATTGTGGTACTGGTTAAGCGCTTACTATCTGCCAAGCACTGGGGTAAGAGCTCGCAGTCTAATAATAAGAATAATGTTGGTATTTGTTAAGCGCTTACTATGTGCAGAGCACTGTTCTAAGCGCTGGAGTAGACACAGGGGAATCAGGTTGTCCCACGTGCAGCTCACAGTCTTAATCCCCATTTTACAGATGCGGTAACTGAGGCACAGAGAAGTTAAGTGACTTGCCCACAGTCACACAGCTGACAAGTGGCAGCACCACGATTCAAACCCATGACCTCTGACTCCAAAGCCCGTGCTCTTTCCACTGAGCCACGCTGCTTCCCCATTTGACAGATGAGGAAATTGAGGCACAGAGAAGTTAAGTGACTTGTTTAAGGTCACACAGCAGGAAAGTGGCATAGCTGGGATTAGAATCAGGTCCTCTGCTTCCCAGACCCATGCAGTTTCCACTAGACCACATGGCTTCATTGCTTTGGTGTGGTTGTCTAAACTGCTTGTTTTAAGGACTGCACGTAGATGGTATTGGCAGAACTGCTGTTGAAGTTGAATGTGACATCCAGGTCCAGGTCTCCCAGCCTTAAAGAAGGATGGAAAATACAGTGGTTTTTTTATACCTTCAGTTTGATCTGAATCTTGATTCCATTTTGGTGCTACACACTGCCTTTGAGTTCCCCAAAGACACACGAACCATTTAGATTTGATCTTCCTTTCATCACTGTGCATTAGGCTACTAGTAGAGCATTCATTTCGTCACTAATGTTAATCCTTGTATGTTTCTAAGATTGGTTGATGCTGAGTAGCACGTAACCTCGGAATTCTTAGACTCATCGTGAATCACCAACACTTTACTGGTTCTGAGAAGCAGCTTACAATCATCTGCGTGGTTTCTTGTGTGTATGCTTCCTGAGCACAGTTATCAGAGATTAGAAGCTCCTGTAGGAGTGACTCAAGGATTTTTAATGATGTTCTCAGCCTGTTGACTTGAAATATTTTCCCAGAGGATCAAATTTGTATTCTGACAAATTTCAGATTCCATAGACACAGGCAAAATGTTGGTCTCTATTTTCCTCTTAGCATCCAGGAGATGCTAAAATTGCAGCTATCTCTGATCTTTCCTGGGGCAATATATGGGACACGAGCAGGGAAAAGAATGGAGACAGATTCTCTCTGTCTCGAGGAGAATATTTGGAGAACTATGGCAAGATCACCATAACAATGTACTTCTTGACTCCACCTCTCCCTCCCCCAACCCTTCTCTCACCTTGAGACTGTACTGCCAGAATGTAGAACGATCTAAATATGCCTCATCACGTAATCTCGATCTATTTATATTTCACTTCCAGTATTTCCCAGATTCAGGTCTTTTCTGTGCAATTCATTCCCAAAGATGGTGCTGTGCTTGGTTTCTGCAGCCTACCTCTGGCCATCTCACCTCACCTACTCTCCTCCTATCCCCAGCTCCAAAACTACATAGCCTCAACTCCACTCCAACTATGCCTTCGCTGATCTCACACTCACAATCTCCCCCTCCATGTATCACTGCGGTAGTCTGCTTCTTCCACCCTTGCAAACAGTGGAAACTCAGTCTCCCGCCCACCTTCTTTCACTCCACATTCACACTTTCAACTCTGTTTTCTGCTCCACAGCTCTACCTTCATTAAGGCCCACAACCCCCACCGGCTCTTTCAAACCTTCAACTCCCTCCTGAAGCTTCCAGGTCTCAGCCCCACCGCATTTATGCCCAGCCCCACAGCTCTTATGTACATATCTGTAATTAATTTATTTATATTAATGTCTGTCTCCCCCCCACCCCTCTAGATCGTAAACTCGTTGTGGGCAGGGAATGTGTCTATTTAGTGGAAAGAGTACGGACTTGGGAGTCAGAGGACCTGGGTTCTAATCCCAGCTCTGCTACTTGTCTGCTGTGTGACCTTGGGCAAGGCACTTCACTTCTCTGTGACTCAGTTACCTCATTTGTATAATGGGGATTAAGACTGTGAGCCCCAACTGTGTCCAACCTGATTATCTTGTATCTACCTCAGCATTTAGTTCAGTGCCTGGCACAAAGTAAGCACTTAAATACCATAAACAAATATCTGTTTTCTCTCCTACTTAGACTGTGAGCCCCACATGGGACAGGGACTCTGTGGGACCTGATTAACTTCTATCTATTCCAGTGTTTAGAACAGTGCTTGACACATATTAAGCACCCAACAAATATTATTAAAAAAATTGTCTGACCAGTAAACCAGGGGAGTTTGGATAGTGATGTGAAGGCAGGGTTTGGTAGACTGAGGAAAAATTGTTTCAAACTCTTGATGCACATTTTAAGAGTAGATTGTTAGGCTTAAAGTGTTTGGTTTCATTTTCTGTGCAACCCAGGTACTGTAATTGCCTCGTTTACACTGTACTTAGCCTATGCAAGAATGTTGTCAATCTGGTTACTAGTCTTCTGTCTTAGAAATGTATTTTAGCACATTTTCATTTCTGCCTGAATATTCCTGGGGGTGGGGTTCTGTTTTTGTTTTTTTAATGGTCTTTGTTAAGTGCTCACTTTGGGCCAGATACTGTACTAAGCGCTTGGGTAGATACAAGCTAATCAGGTTGGACACAGTCCCTGTCCCACACAGGGATCACCATCTTAATCCCCATTTTACAGATGAAGTAACTGAGGCACATAGAAGTTAGGTGACTTGCCCAAGGTCACACAGCAGACAAAAGGCAGACAGAGATCAGAACCCAGGTCCTTCTGACTCCCAGACCCGTGTTCTATCCACTAGGTCACACTGCTTCTCAGCCAGACTGCATCTCATTACCTGTGTACTCTTGAAGGGAATTTAATTGAGCCAGCAGCAGATGGTAGAATCACTCTCCATGTATACCTACTAGTTCATCCTTGATCCATCCTGGGCTGTGCCCCAATACTGGGGCTACAGATTCCTTAAAATGCCACTTAGCATGGCATCTGAGACAGGAGAGTATTTTTCCACACCTCCCTGCAAAATCTAAATGCATATTTAAACTAGCTCTTATCCTCATGAGAATCATACTTCCTACTTTTGCTAACCTGTGGCAAAATTAATTTCTCTGAAGGATAGGAATATAGCAAGTTATAATTTGATATGATCATGCATTCTGCGCTTTCATTTGCATATGTACTTTGTTGATTCTATGGAGTAGGTGAATATTCCAGATAATGAACTTTGGTTCATCGACTTTGGTTCACAGTTTACAATTAGTTTCTAGTCAATCGGTGGTATTTATCGAGCACTTACTGTGTGCAGAGCATGGTACTAAGTGTTTGGGAGGGATTTAAACCTTTCAAAAATATGGAAAATCAATCAATTAATGGAATTTATTGAGTACTTATTGTGTGCAGAGCACTGTACTAAGGGAAAGAGGGATCTGTTCTATCTGTTCTATCAATAAAAAATTAAAAGATGAAGTCATATTGAAATTAATTTTCCTGATGGCACCATTGCTTCATAGACAAATACATTTAATGCAGAAAGAGTTTGTGCAGAGATGCATTTGTACAGCAAATGTAGAGAAGCAGCGTGGCTCAGTGGAAAGAGCACGGGCTTTGGAGTCAGAGGTCATGGGTTCAAATCCCGGCTCGGCCGTTTGTCAGCTGTGTGACTTTGGGCAAGTCACTTTAACTTCTCGGTGCCTCAGTTACCTCATCTGTAAAATGGGGATTAAGACTGTGAGCCCCATGTGGGACAACCTGATTCCCTTGTGTCTACCCCAGCGCTTAGAACAGTGCTCAGCACATAGTAAGTGCTTAACAAATACCAACATTACAGCAGGAAATTTTCCAGTTGGCCCTATAGGTTTAGCCTAGACCAGCAAATTCTCAGGGCAAGACTGGTGACAATTTCTCAGGAAAAAAATTAGAAAATTAAAACTTAAAGCATCTTATATTCTCAGTTAAAAAGCTGGTCGGGCAAAATATGGTGGAATTCCTCATACAACCACAGCAGCTCAGAATTGATTGCACAATAAATAAGGTAGTCGACTTTAACTTCAGCGACCGTGATCAGAAGGGAAGCAAGAGAGGCTGCCTTCTCAGGGCACACCATCGGAAGGGGGTGGAAGTCAATGCGATTCACGATTCTACAAGGATTGCCTATTCAGAAATTTTGAAGCAGGGCAGTTTTGTGTCTCATTAATTCTAAGACAAAAGTCATTAGTTGATTGCATTTATCATTTTTTTTAACACTACAGTCATGACATGAGTGCAGGCGCACTTCCGTAAAAGGTTGTAGGTGACATCATTTTATGACGTTGGGTGCTTAGCCAAAAAATCTGAAGCCAGCCTTGTTAGGGAAAGTAAAATAGCTGTGTCCATGTGCCCTGAATCCATAACTAGCAACCAGCTATCCCTTTTCCCCTCCAGTGTATCCTGCTTTAGTTTTTTTTCTGTTTCCCCATAGATCGTATGCATCCTCCCAGATGGTGGTGACATTTATTAAGTGTTTACTATGTGCCAAGCACTGTACCAAGATCTGGGGTACAGACAACATAGGTCAGACACAGTCCCTGACCTACATGGGGTTCACAGTCCAGTGGGTAAAAGAACTGCTCATTTTACAGATGAGGAAACTGAGACACAGAGAAGTTAAGCGCCTGCCCAAGTTCACACAGGTAAATAGAGCCAGGATTAGAACTCAGGTCCTTTGACTCCCCTGATCTTTCCACTAGGCCACATCCTTCCTAAATTCCACCCCCATCAATCAATCAATCGTATTTTATGGAGTGCTTATTTTGTGTAGAGTACTCTACTAAGTGCTTGGTAGATTAGAATATAACAGAATTGGGAGACACGTTCCCTGCCCACGAGGAACTTACAGACCAGAGGGAGAGACAGACATTGAAATAAATTATAGATATGTGCATAACTGCCGGGGGCCTGAGGGAAGGAAGAACGAAGAGTGTAAACGAAGTGAAAGAACGATGCAGAAGGGAGAGTGATTAGGGGAAATAAGGGCTTAACTGGGGAAAGACTCTTGGGGGAGGTATGATTTTCATAAGGCTTTGAAGGTAGGGAGAGTGATCTTTGGTCAGCTATGAAGGGGGAGGGAATTCTGGGCCGAAGGCAGGGTGTGAGGGAGGTGTCATTGGTGAGATAGACAAGATCCTTGTATAGTGAGTAGGTTGGTGTGAGAAGAGTGATGTGAACGTGCCGAGTTGTAGTAGGAAATCAGCAAAGCAAGTTACGAGGGGACAAGGTGATTGAGTGCTTTAAAGCCAATGGCAAAGAGCTTCTTTTTGTCTTAGAGGTGGATGAGCAACCAACTCTTCTTCTTAAGGAGTGGAGAAACATGGACTGAACTTGTTTTAGAAAATGATCTGGGCATCAGAATGAAGTATGAACTGGAGTGGGGAGAGACAGGAGGCTGATGCAAGAGTTAAGGCGGGATAGGATAAATGCTTGGATTAATAGTGTAGCAGTTTGGATGGAGAGGAAAAGACCAATTTTAACAATATTGTGAAGGTAGAACCGGTAGGATTTGGTGACATAGAATATGTGGGGTGAATGAGAGATATGAGTCGAAGATAATGCCAAGTTACAGGCTGTGAGACAGGGAGGACACTGATGCCGTCTACAGTGGTGAGAAGCAGCGTGGCTCAGTGGAAAGAGCCCAGGCTTGGGAGTCAGAGGTCATGGATCTAATCTTGGCTCCTCCACTTGTCAGCTGTGTGGCTTTGGGCAAGTCACTTCACTTCTCTGGGCCTCAGTTACCTCATCTGGAAAATGGGGATTAAAACTGTGAGCCCCACGTGGGACAACCTGATGACCTTGTATCCCCCCCAGCTCTTAGAACAGTGCTTTCCACATAGTTAAGCACTTAAGAAATGCCATTATTATTATTATTATTATTATTAAATCAGGGAAAAGACGGGTTTGGGTTGGAAGATGAGGAGTTCTGTTTCAGACATGTTAAATTTGAGGTGTCGACAAACATCCAGGTAGCAATGTCCAATCTTCACATTTCCACTTTCCCTTGGACCCTGCCCAGTGCAGCTGCTCGTTTTTGTTTTTTTTGTTTTTTTTCTTTTCTGTTTTGTGACCATGGCCTGCCCTGTCCCTAGGTGCAGCCTCCAAGGCTACCACAGCCACAGGGACTAGCCCAGGGCAAATGAGGGTGGAGAGGGCTTGGGAGGGTATTACCACCGATTCCACACCCCATCCCATTCCAGCCCAGTCATGTTGCTCTAGCTGGGGTGGTCTTGGGGGTTGCAGTCAGGGAAGGGGCAGTCATGGCCATAAAATAAATTGGAAAAAAAAATTCCAAAGGCTGTGCTTGGTGGGAAGAAGGGAAGCGGGTCTGAGGAGATGGAGCTTTTCAGGAGAGGCACATCGGAAATGGGGAAATGGGGAAAACACTTTTTTTAAAGCTGTGGTGGGGTTAGGGGGTGCTTACCACGGAGGAATGACACAGCTATTTTACTTCCCTGAGTAAAAGTTAGAACCACCTTCACTCTCCTTCAGAAATAAGCACACACCAGATGCATTGCTTTTGAGGAAACAAGATAATTATTTTCTTTTTTTGAAATTAAGCAGTGTCAATAAGCACAGTGTCTATGGAGAGTGCAATGGCAAGTTTGTCTTGTCATTATACGATTCTATTCTGATAAGCATATATTGTAGCTAGATATTATTGCCTCCACCCTTCAATCAATCAATCAATAGTATCATTTGAGTGCTTACTGTGTGCAGAACACTCTATTAAATGCTTAGTTGAGAGTGAAGGAGATCCTATCAAATTTAAAGAATTAATACAATGAATCTTCCTTAGATGGTGAGAGAGGTTTCAGTAATACTGATGCCTCTCAACTGCATATGTCTAAGGATTTTGACAGGTCAGCAGTCCTCACGGGACTCTTTTAAAATAAGCTGGCCGTGGTTGGCCCATTTACAGATTGATAAATTGAGACAGATTATTAATTGGTCCAAATGGTCTCCATATGAGTAGCAGACTCAGGACTAGGACCCTGCATCCTTAATTTCCAAACCCATCTTCAACTATAAAACTGCATCACCCAACTTAGATTTCCAGTGGGTAATTTAAAAATTGGCCTTAAAAGTTGCACCTTTTGAAAAGAAGAATGAATAAGACAGAGATGTTTGTGTTGAAGAAGGAACCAATTATTTCTCTTGGGAAAAAAAAAATTGTATCTTTTCTCCCTGGTTACTGAATAGGTTTTTAATGGAAATAAAGAGAAGAGGGAAACAAGGAAGAATTATATTTATTCAAATGTACTCCGTAATCTAGATATATAATGTGAATGATTCATTTCTTTATGTGAGACATTCCTAATGACTGTTTTGTATTCCGAACCGTGGACTGTGATTCAAGCAATCTAATTGGTCAATATATAAGATACTATTTTCAAGGAATTCCCTGAACACTGAAATTCCATCAAGCTTCTATTCTACACACAAAGAAAGCCATAAATATTTTATTTGGACGTTTTTTCAACTTCAAGGTACAAAACAACAACCTTGAGCTTAACTTATGTGTTCCCCCTGCCCCCGGAATAATAATAAGAATAATACTAATGATGGTATTTGTGAAGCGCTTACTATGTGCCAAGCACTGTTCTAAGCCCTGGGGTAGATACAAGGTAATCAGATTGTCCCACATAGGACTCACAGTCTTAATCTCCATTTTACAGATGAAGTAACTGAGGCACAGAGAAGTTAAGTGACTTGTCCAAAGTCACAGCGCTGACAAGTGGCAGAGCTGGGATTAGAACCCACAACCTCTGACTCCCAAGCCCACGCTCTTTCCACTAAGCCACGCTGCTTCTCTATATACTATAATATATAATATGATAGCTAAGGCTCCTTAGTTGCAATCATTTTACTAAAATTCAACTTAATTCATTGTGATGTAGTAATTTAGTCATTTTCAATTTAAGGGAAAACTGACAACCCCTTCACCTAAATTTCAACTCCCAAGCCCCCTATGTCCCCTCCAGAAATGCTATTTCTCAAATTCATCTTTAAAACGAAGAAAACGATCCAAAATTAAGTCATTTTCAGGCTTCGAATGGGGGATATTCAGAAGACCTGACCAAAATAAACCTCACCTTGGAAATCACATTTGCACATGAATCTCCTTTTCTTTAAATGCCCTCAGTACGTGACGGGCATTATAAAATAAAGATGACCTTTCTGGAGAAATGGGAATCCTGCATTTGGTCTCAATCAGCCCTGTCAGTGTTCTTTTAAAGTTTTGATCATCTAAATTGAAATAGATTGGTGATGCTGTTACTTTTTTAGAACATCTTTAAAATGCAGAGGAATAGGAATGGTTATGTCAAGGGAAATACAAGTATAAATTCCTTCATTTCCTTTCGATTAGTGGCAAATCTAGTGAAAATGGAGAACCAATTCATTTTGTATTTAGCAATAGCCCTTTTCTGTTCTAGTTCTCAAGGGTTGTAAAACAGGTAAACTGGTTGCTGACCCGTCAAACTTTCTAAAGTGGTCTAAAGGGTTCTTGGAGAATCAACTGGAGTGTAGCAACCAAGTCCAGCCTCACAGACTCTTGCTCTTCCAAACTCATCTGGCAGAGTCATCTCAGAACAGTAATACAGGAGATTTGGGAACACTTGTTTTGTCTCCATGTACTCAGTCTTTGCTCATGTGTTCGTTTCCAGCCCTAAGCCCTCCCTTTTGTTTGTGAGCCCCTGAGGGCCTAGGACAAAGACTTATTTATCGTTTTTGTATTCTTTCCCAGATTTAATTACACTACTTTGTCCATCTCCCAGTAAGTGCCATCGAATGAACGAATGAAGAGCAGTGATCTCTACTCTCCGAGGCTTTGCGGTCCAAAGTGGAATACAGTAACCAATGTAGTTTTAGTTTTAGATGTAGTTTTAGTAAGGCTTTGAAGGTGGGGAGAATGATTGTCGGATGTAAAGAGAGAGGAAGTTCCAGGGCAGAGGCAGGATATGCGTGATGGGGCAGCAGTGAAATAGATGAGATGAGGTACAGTAGGTAAGTTGGAATTAGAGGAGCTAAGTGTGTGAGCTGGTTTGTAGTAGGAAATGAGAGAGATAAGGAAGGAGGAGGCAAAATGATTGAGTGTTGTAAAGCCTGTGGTAAGAAGTGTCTGTTTATAATGCAGAGCTGGATGGGCAACCACTGGAGGTTTTTGAGGAGTAGGGAAACATGGACTAAATGGTTTTGTAGAAAAATGATCTGAGCAGCACAGTGAAGTATGGGCTGAAATGGGGAGAGAGAGGAGGCGGGGAGGTCAGTAAGGAGGAGGATTTAGTGACAGATTGAATATGTGGCTTAAATGAGAGGGGATGAATCAAGGATAACGGCCAGGTTATGGGCTTTTGAGACAGAGAGGATGGTGGTGCTGTCTACAGCAACAGGAAATTCAGGGGGAGGAGAGGATTTGGGTGGGAAGATAAGGAGTTCTGTTTTTGACATGTTAAGTTTGAGGTGTCGACAGATACCCAAGTAGAGATGTCCTAAAGGCAGGAGGAACTACGAGACTGCAGAGAAGGAAAGAGATCAGGGCTGAAGATGTAGCTTTGAGAATCATCTGCATAGAGATGGTAGTTGAAGTCATGGGAGTGAATGAGGTATCTGAGGGAATGGGTGGAGATGGAGAATAGAAGGGGACCTAGAAACAGACGCTTGAGGGACTCCCACACTTAAGGGGTGGGAAGACGAGAAGGAACCTCCATAGGAGACTGAGGATGAATGTCCAGAGAGATAGGAGGAGAACCAGGAGAGGACAGTGTCAGTGAAGCCAAGGTTGAATAATATTTCCAAGAAAATGAGGTGGTCAGCAGTGTCAAAGACAACTGAGAGGTGGAGTAGAGGTCATTGGTTTTGTCAAGAAGGAGGTTATTGGTGACCTTAGAGAGATCTGTTTAAGTAGTTTTATGTTGACTTAGAGTAAGGACTAAATTTGACATCATAAATAGTAATAAATAATACATAACAATAAATACAATTATTCTTAGGAGTGTACAGAACTTTACTAGGTGCTTGGGAGAGCACAATAAAAGCACAGACTATGATCTCCCTCAAATCTTCCTGTTACTCTCCAGTTCTTCCTTCCTCCTGCCCCATCTGTGACTCTCCCATCTTTCCCAGCAGTATCTCAAGAGGAGATCTCCCACCTCCTCTCAGACTCTATTCCTTCCACATGTGCTTCTGATCCTATCCCTTTTCACCTTAGTAAAGCACTTGTCCTCTTCCTTCTTCCCTCTATAGACACAATCTTCAACCGCTTACTTCCCCACTCCTTCCAAGAAAGCCTTTGCATCCCCTGTCTAATAATGATAATAATAATAATAAGGGTATTTTTTAAACAATATTTGCCAAGCACTGTTCTAAGCACTGCATTAGAAGAGTGAAGGGTGTGGGCTGGGTTATAGTAGGAGATCAGCAAGGTTAGGTAGGAGGGGGCAAGGTGATGGAGTGCTTTAAAGCCGATGGTAAGGAGTTCATGTGAGGCAGAGATGGTTGGGCAACCACTGGAGGTTCTTGAGGAGTGGGGAAACATGGACTGAGCATTTTTGTAGAAAAAAGATCGGGGCAGCAGAGTGAAGTATGGACTGGCGTGGGGAGAGACAGAAGGCAGGGAGGTGAGCAAGGAGGCCGATACAGTGATCAAGGCGGGATAGGGTAAGTGCTTGGATTAACGTGGTAACAGTTTGGATGAGGAAAGGGTGGATTTTAGCAATGTTGTGAAGTTTGAACTGACAGGATATAGTAATAGATTGAATATGTGGGTTGAATGAGGGACAGGAGTCGAGGATAATGCCAAGGTTACAGGCTTGTGAGACAAGAAAGATGGTGGCACTCAGCACAGTGCTCTGCACACAGTAAGTGCTTAATAAATATAATTGAATGAATGGTACTGTCTACAGTGATGGGAAAATCAGGGGAAGGGCAGGGTTGGGTGAGAAAGTAAGATGTTCTGTTTTTGACATGGTAAGTATGAGGTAATGGCAGGATATCCAAATAGAGATGCCTCGAAGGCAGGAGGAAATGCATAACTGCAGATAGGGAGAAAGATCAGGACTGGAGATATAGATTTTGGAATCATCCTCATAAAGGTGGTAGTTGAAGCCATGGGAGTGAATGAGGGGGTGTAGATGGAGAAAAAAAGGGGACCCAGAACTGAACCTTGAGGGGCACCCACAGTTTGGGGGTGGGAGGCAGAGGAGGAGCTCGCGAAAGAGACTGAAAGCGAGCAGCCAGAGGGATAGCGGGAGAACCAGGAAAGGACCATATCAGTGAAGCCAGGGTTGGTTAATGTTTCCAGGAGAAGTGGATGGTCGACAGTGTTGAAGGCAGCTTAGAGTTCAAGGATTGGGATGGAGTAGAGGCCATTAGATTTGGTAAGAAGGAGTTCATCTGCGATCTTCAAGAGGGCTGTTTCTGTGGAGTGAAGGGATGGAAGCCAGATTGGAGGGGATCAAGGAGAGAATTGGAAGTGAGAAACTAGAGACAGTGTGTATAGACAACTCACTCCAAGTGTTTGGGGAAGAATGGTTGGAGGGAGATGGGGCAATAACTGGAAGGAGCTATGTGGTCAAGGGAGGGTTTGGGGGGGATGGGGAGACTTGGGCATGTTTGAAAGCAGTGGGGAAGAAGCCATTGGGGAGCGAACTATTGAAGATGGCTGTTAGGGAGGGAAGAAGAGAGAGGGCAAGTGTTTTGATAAGGCGTGAAGAGATGGGGTCAGATACACAGGTGGAGGGGGTGGATTTTGAGAGAAGGTGGTTGATCTGTTCTTGAGATATTGGGAAAGATGGCTAAGTTGAAGAAGGGGCAGGAGGAGGGAAGATTGGGAAGGGATTGGGAGATTTTAGGGAGATCATGCCTCATAGCTAGTGAGCATTATTCTACTGATCTTTTTTTTCTTCATTTTGTTTCGATGCTCTTTATTTGTCTGTCTCCTGGGCCCTCTCCTCCTTTTCATTTTTAGATAGTGAACCGCCGCAGGGACAGAAACTGTGGCTAATTTCCACTTGTGTATTCTTTCCTAGTGCATAATGCAGTGTTCTACACTCAGTAAGCTACTACTAAATACTCCATGAAAAAAGTGATTACTGGTAGGTCTTACAAAATGTGAGGTAGTCTTTAAGGAACTTGAGGATATAATTGCTAGTATAAGAATTATAGCCTACAGCACAATTACACGACCATACTTTTATCATTTTCATCTTTGGCACAGTACAACAGGATGATATTTGTTAAAGAGATATATCTTTTTTCTTCCTAATCTCATATTTCCTGGAACCTTGGAAACTGGAATCAAACCCAGAAGTTATAAATTTTAGCTCCCTTTTTGTGATAACGTTACTTCAAGCATTAGTGCTGTATACAACCCACTATTTATTTAATATCTGACTCTTTCCCCTCCTCTCCATCTCCCTCTCTCCACTTAAATTGTTGGGAAAATCAAGGCCACCAGAGTCTTATCTCTCTTAATGAAACAATTCAATGAAGCTAAGATCCTCGTCATTTGAAGCTACTAATACTCTTCCCAAGCACTGCAACGGCAATTTGAAATGATTTCAAATGTATTTTGATTCTTTAAGGCAGATAATGATACACTAATCTTGAATCGTATTGATGATGAATATAATTAAAATGTAATAATCAACATTTTGATTCATATTCTTATTTGTGAAGATTAAGTGTAGTGTATCGAAAGACAAAATTGATTGATTGATATGCTTGTCATGGTCATATTAGAACTAGTATCCTATAATTTATTTTAGTGCCTGCTTCCCCCACTAGATTGTAAATTCCTTGAGAGCAAGGATCGTGACTGCTTACTCTACTGTGCTCAGCCAAGTGTTTAGACAGTAAGCTCGCTGTGGGCAGGGAAGGCCTCTGCTTATTCTTATATGACACTCTCCCAAGTTCACTGTAAAGTGCTCTGCGCACAGTAAATGCTCAATAAATACCAGTGATTGATTGACATAAGTACCTGGGGACAGTGGCAGGCCGTAAACAGGGAAATTTATAATGGGGAAAATTTGATAAAAGTTTCTGGGTTGGGGGGGTGAAGTGGGAAATAAATCATAGGCTAAATTCAGTAAAAAAAAAAGCACATCACTTCACTTCTCTGCACCTCAGTTACCTAATTTGAAAAATGGAGATTAAGTCTGTAAGCCTGCTGTGGGACCCGATTTGCTTGTATTCCCCCCTCCTCCCGTGCTTAGTACAGTGCCTGGCACATAGTAAGCGCTTAACAAATACCACAGTTACTGAAAAGTAGCATGACACAGTGGATAGAGCATGGGCCTGAGAGTCAGAAGGACCTGGGTTCTAATCCTGACTCTGCCACGTCTGCTATGTGACCTTGGTCTAGCCACTTAACTTTTCTGGAAAATGGGGATTAAGAGGGTTTGCCTCATGTGGGACAGGGACTGTGTCCAACCTGATTAACTTGTACCTACCCCAGTGCTTAAAACAGTACCTGGCACATAGTAAGCACTTAGTGAGTACATTATTATCATTATTATTATCATCATCATTATTATCAAGAAGAAGAAGACTCAAACGAGCCATGCGTTACATCTGGGAAGAAGTAATAATGTTGGTATTTGTTAAGCGCTTACTATGTGCCGAGCACTGTTCTAAGCGCGGGGGTAGACATAGGGGAATCAGATTGTCCCACGTGGGGCTCACAGTCTTAATCCCCATTTTACAGATGAGGGAACTGAGGCACCGAGAAGTTAAGTGACTCGCCCACAGTCACACAGCCGACAAGTGGCAGAGCTGGGATTCGAACTCATGAGCCCTGACTCCAAAGCCCATGCTCTTTCCACTGAGCCACTCTGCTTCTCTAGGCCTCAGCTCCTCAACAATCACAACTTCCCTGTGTTCTACCAATTGATACAAGGACTTCTAGCTTCCCTACTACTGTGGGGACAGGTTTTCACCCCAGAGATGGCTGGATGGAGGAAGAGATGAGCCACCCAACTTCTCAGTTGCCACCCTGAAGACTCCAAAGCCCAGATGGCAAAGAAGTTCTAAGCATGGGCCTGTGGCTGCAGGCTTCTGCTCTCTCCGGTGATGGAGAGAAGAATATAAGCTTCCTTCTCAATCACTCAATCAATCAATCATATTTATTGAGCACTTACTGTATGCAGGGCACTGTACTGAGTGTTTGGGAGAGTACAACCCAACAATTTAACAGACACATTCCCTGCCTACAGTGAGCTTGCAGTCTGCTGTATGTTCTCCAAGAATTTAGTACTGTTCCACACACACTCAGTCCTCAGTAATAACTATTGACACTGATATTAAATAGGGCTGGCCTCTCATTTAGCCCCCCGGGTGCTACTAGGGAAATTTATTTCCTAGCTGCACAGCAGAACAGATGTGCGAGATTAGTCTGATTGCACGCTAAATCCTGCTTGTCTGTTAAACTTTCAGGGGACAGCACAGTTGGGTTAAGATGACTATATTCCAGCTTTGGCAAGAGTCATTTAGGCAGCCTAATAACCTTATATTTAAATAAATTTTATCACTTTTCCATTTTTGTTCTTTTTTAAAATGAGCCAATTTTCACAAAATATCTTAAAAGACTATTTATTTAGTGTCATCAGTTTTACTACCACATATGCTTTCCTTATGCATTACGGATGGAATATGAGAGCAGAATTAGAGAGTATTTTTCCTACAACACACATCTGCCTGGATACAACACGATGCAGTGTCAGAAGAATCTTTTGTGCATGGACGCACTGTTGGTCAAGGTGGGAGTAATATAATGTGAGTTTTCTGTAACACTAGGTTCTTCTGTGTTTTAGAACTGACTGTATTTTTGTGAGATAGGTTATGCTTAATACTTGTTTCTCATATGGTAGTAATTTGGACGATTTAAGACCTTCAGAAAGGAATACAAGAGCAAATTAGTAAAGAAATGGTCTGTATTTTCACAAATCAGACAAATGGACAAATCTTCAGACCATAGATTTTTCCCTCTATGGTAAATGAAAAAGGATTTGGATTTCTCTTCCCCTTATTAGCCAGGTCCCACAATGATTTGGTGCATTTTCTTCTATAAAACATTATTCAAGCAAAATCCCTCAAGATGTATGATCATTTCAGAGTATGAATTATTAGGTCTCCTGCTCTGGTGAGCTGGGGCTGGAGCCGGGGAAGAGGGAGGAGGGACTTTCTGTGAAGCTCGGGAGGAAGGAACCCTGGCTGATCACGGGGCCGCATGTGGTTTCCTCTGAAACCCAGACATTTGTGTGTGAAACAGAAGCTGACCCCCACTGGAAGGTCCATCTCCCAAACTGTGTGATGGAAGTGAGAAGCAATGAGAAGCAGCATGGCTCAGTGGAAAGAGCCCACGCTTGGGAGTCAGAGGTCGTGGGTTCTAATCCTGACTCCACCACTTGTCAGCTGTGTGACTTTGGGCAAGTCACTTCACTTCTCTGTGCCTCATCTGGAAAATGGGGATTAAGCCTGTGAGCCCCACGTGGGACAACCTTATTACCTCATAACTCCCCCGGCACTCAGAACAGTGCTTGGCACATAGTAAGTGCTTAGCAAATGCTATTATTATTATTATGTGACCGTATCGGGGAAAGCAGGAAAGTCCTTGCAAGAAGCCTCATATTTATTTTCTCTTTAGTGAAAATTTTAAGAATAAAGAAACCCCCTGGGGCCAGCAGCAGTTGCCAGGCAGCAGAGGTAATGCCCTGAGCGGAAAGGCGGGATCAGACCAGCGTCAGATTGCATCAGATGACTGGGCCGAGTAGGGGGTGCCACCTTGGGCCGCAATTCACCCCCTTGACCTCGGGATTGACAGAACTGATAGGACACCAGAAAACTTTATGAGCCCATCAAATCCCCCTTATGCAAATCGCATCCCTGTCGCACTCCCATTAGCAATAGTTGAACATTTACCATTTTCTTCCTACGCCCGCTTCGTTCATTCAGTCGTATTTATTGAGCGCTGTACTAAGTGCTTGGGAGACTCCAAAAGGGCCTCAGATATTAGGTCCTATGGGATTGCCCTTTCCCTTCTTCTGTCTGCCAGTCTCCCTCATTAAGTTGTAAGCTCCTTGAGGGAGTGGGCTATGTCTCCTATCGATCAATGGTATTTACTGAGTGCTCACTGTGTGCAGAGCGCTGCACTAAACATCTGAGAGTACAATAATAATAATAATAATGTTGGTATTTAAGTGCTTACTATGTGCAGAACACTGTTCTAAGCGCTGGGGTAGACACAGGGGAATCAGGTTGTCCCACGTGGGGCTCACAGTCTTAATCCCCATTTTACAGATGAGGTAACTGAGGCACAGAGAAGTGAAGTGAATTGCCCACAGTCACACAGCTGACAAGTGGTAGAAATGTTCCCTGCCCGCAAGGAGTTGACAGTCTAGTCCTACTCAGGTGCTGAAATACAAGGCTGTGAACATAGTAGGTGATCAATCAACAGTGATGATAATCACCAGTAAACCCAGAGTAGGAAAACTTGAGAGGGAGTTGTATAATTAAAATTTACTGTGGAAGGCTTCAGCTCCTATAGACAAAGCGTTGGGTCAGTTTAAGTTAAATTAAGGTTCTGCTTGGTTCTTAGTTTAAGATCTGGCCCAGATTCTGACCTGATTTCTATCTTTGTGCACCACTACTGTGGAATGTGGCTTTCTTCTTGGGTATCTGTGTTTTATATCTGTGCGACGCGTGTGAACATATGTCTGCCTATGGGTGTGTCTCTATAAGAGTTCATGTTCTCTCTGTGTCTGTTTTCTTGTGTGCATATGGGTGAGTTTAGCCTTGCCTCCCATGTTTTACTTGTCTTTTCTCCTTTTTCCTTTCTTCCTGGGGGTCCATTTTGGGGGATTTTCCTCTTTTAACCTCCTTGCCTTCTTTCCTTTTTCTAGTGTTCCTAGTTTGATGATGATGAAGATGGTATTTGTTAAGCGCTTACGAGGTTATCAGGTTGTCCCACGTGGGGCTCACAGTCTTAATCCCCATTTTCCAGAGGAGGTAACTGAAGCACAGAGAAGTTAAGTGATGTGCCCAAAGTCACACAGGTGACAAGTGGCGGAGGTGGGATTAGAACTCACGACCTCCTCCGACTCCCGAGCCCAGGCTCTGTTTCCCTCTTCTAAATGTGTACGTGATACTGGTGCTCATTCCCTGAAGTGTATTTGATTGGATTAAGGCCGTCTCCGGGTGCTGTATCTGATCATCCTCCACCCGGTCAAAGGTGTTGATCTACTGCATACACATGAGTCAAGCCCTCTGCCAATCTTCTGGTGCAGTGGAACAGGGAGATTGAGAGAGAGATAGAGAGAATATTTCTCAAAAATCTAAATCAGCATCCTTCCCTATCCCCATCACAGTGGGACACAGAGACCAAGAGACAGAGACAGAGATGGCTTCTCAGAAGGGGTCAAGCCTGTCACCCTGGCAAGATTTACAATGCTGCCTCCTGGCTCCTCAGAGAAGCAGGATGTTGTGTCCACCTAAGGCATTCTCCTCCATAACTCCCAGTCCCCAAACCCACTGTCCCTCCTGGGGAGAGAGAGATGGGGCAGAGGAGGGGGCTCCAGGAGGGTAGTGTAGGAAGGGATAGAGTAAGGGCCTTGGAGTCAGAAGGACTTGGGTTCTAATCCTACCTCTGCCACTTGTCTGCTGTGTGACCTTGGACAAGTCACTTAACTTCTCTGTGCCTCAGTTACCTCAACTGGAAAATGGGGATTAAGACTGTGAGCCCTGCGTCCTTAGTACAGTTCCTGTCACAAAGTAAGTACTTAACAAATATCACAATTATTATTATTATTAGTGTTGAGGCCAGGGGACAGGAAGGATAGAAGGGATAGAAGGGAGGGATAGAGCTGGGCTCACGGAATGTCCCACCTCCCTGTTTCCTGGCTCTGCCGCTTGAGGCTAGTCCAGTGCCCTTAAACCACTTAGTGGATGAGGCTGTGAGAAACTGCAGCAGTTTATCCTCTCATCTTGGAGGACTTTGTCAGATAAAAGGGTCATAGTTCAAAATGATGATCATCCTTCTAAACTTCTCTCTCTTTCCTTCTTTCCCATTTGTTTGAGTGGCCTCATTTCCTCCCTCCTCTCCCTATCCCATCCTTTACTTTTATATGGTCTTCATCCGGCTGGCAGATCCAAAAGGACCTCAGTTTGCAGGGCCAATTGGGGCAAATTAAAATGTGCTTTGATAGACACCTCCCCCCACCTCCCCCTCTTCTCCCTCCTCCTCCTCCTCCTCTTCCTCCTTTTTTTTACTTCTCCTCCCCTTCCTCTTTTTCCTCCTTCCCCTCCTTCTTCTCTTCTGTATCCTCCCCTCCTTCTTCCTTCTTCTCTTCCTTCTCCTCCTCCTCCTCTCTATTCCCCATAAGGGGAAGGACAGGAAAAAGAACTAAATAAAAATTTAAATATTTTTCCATGATTTAGCTTTATCTGTCTCAAAAGAAATACGGTTTTAGAGCTATTGATTCATGCAACTCTTGGTTGAAGCTGACAATTGCTCCATAACATCACCATGCTTAAAAATTAAAATTAAATTTAGATGAATCTCAACCATTAGAGTCTTTCCATTTAAATGATAAATACCTCCATTTCAAATATGTTTTAATCTTGTTACAAAAGGTAATTCATATACATATTGAAAAAGCATCACTCAACAAGCTAAAAATGTGCCTTCTTCAAAACTCCAACTCTATCAGCAGAAAAAATAGAGTGGTTTTAACAGGTTTTCTCTGATGCGACCTTTCCTACTTGACTAGGACGGATCAGAAGGCTGTACAAAAGGTAGGCCATTTTCGTGAGGCTGAAGTGGATTTCAGGGAACCTTTACCTACACAGGTTCTTGACTTGGCAATTGCATTTTCTGTATCTTGTCTTATAATGTCTGTCAAACCCCCAAATACCTTGCAGCTCGAATCTACATTTGGTAGAGAACCTTTTTTTCCCCCCATGAATGTATCGCCCACATTTAGAAATCACTCCTGGTTGTGGTTGACCCCTGAAAGAAAGGTGTACACCTTCCTACTGATTCACTGTTCCTCTACAGCAAGGGTTGTATTTTGCCATGGAAACAGACCTTTTCTTTTCACTCCACATCTAGTGGTTAGCATAAAGTGATGGTCTTGGTTTTTTTCAAGCTAGTGAATATAATCAGAATGTGCTTGAGAGGAAATATAGTTAGAGGACTGGCTGCCTTTATCTATAATGAGGGAGATTGAATGTTTTGTTTTCTATGATGGACTGTGACATTATCAGACAACCTAATTTAGGGTTATCATTCTACCTAGTAGGCTTGCAGAATTAACTGTATTTTGCATTGAACTCCCTCAACTGTGTTTCCTGTAATCATTTAGTGCCAAAGCTAAACTGAACACAAAAAGTAATTTCCAGATAATAATCTCAAGCACACAGCATAAATCTGTTTTAAGGCTTGAGGATCCTCCTCCCGTGATGTGATGCAAGTCAAAAGGCTGTGATTAAAATTTCTCTACAAATAAGCTTTCTTCGCAAAATGCATCTATGAGGTAGTGCAAATGAAATCGAGCCCATCTCAATGAAGTCCTCATTCCAATTACCCCATGACAGAACTCTGAAAAAGTGGCATAGGTAAAATGAAGCGAGTGAATTAGGGCTGAAGAACCGATGATAAATCACTTTGACTGTAACAATCAATCAAGGCCATTTTACATTAAACAAGAATCAAATGTTTTTGTCAGTTCTACTTTGAATACTGTGTTCCTGCAATGCGCTTCAAGTTTGCGTATTTTGCAAATTACTTTCTCATAAAAGTAAAACTAGATTTCCTTAGAAAATGCCTGGACTAGTAAATGGATCCCGTAAGTCTGCACTTATAATGAGCGTTCTATCGAGGTGTATGATGTGGTGGCTACTGTATGTATGAGGAATGATGTGGTTTACACCTCAGGTTTTCTGGCACTCAGTGAGTTTCCCTTGCTGAGCCTTTTCCCATAGAGGACAGCGGGCCTGGAAAGACAGTGAGTGGGTTACCTGTTTCCCTTCAGGAGCGCACATAAATTCAATCAAGAGTAAGACCCTCCACCTCGGAGCTTTCTCTTAAAGCAAAAACAAAGGATGAGCCTTACAGATTGACTGTACCGGGATCAGTGTTTCCTTAGGATCATTTGACAGGTAGTAGGCGAGCTGCGCCCTAGAGCTGGGAAATACAGAACGGTCCGTTGTTTTTGGATATGATGCTAGTTATCGTAAGATGAAGCAGCATGGCCTGGTGGATAGAGCGCGGCCCTGGTGGTCAGAAGGACATGGGTTCTAATCCCAGCTCCACACAGTTTCTGCTGTGTGACTTTGGGTGAGTCACGTCACTTCTCCATGTCTCAGTTACCTCGTCTGTAAAATGAGGATTGAGACTGGGAGCCCGATGTGGGACAGGGGTTGCGTCCAACCCGATTAGCTGGGATCTGTCCCAGCACTTACTTCAGTCCCCAGCACATAGTAACCACTTAACAAATACCACAGTTGGGTTTTCTTGTGGCTGAAAAGGTGTGACCATCATGACCTGCTGCATTATCTGCTCTTAAGGGTAGAACCTGCTACCTTTCATTCATTCATTCAATAGTATTTATTGAGCGCTTACTATGTGCAGAGCACTGTACTAAGTGCTTGGGATGAACAAGTCGGCAACAGATAGAGACAGTCCCTGCCGTTTGATGGGCTTACAGTCTAATCGGGGGAGACGGACAGACAAGAACAGTGGCAATAAATAGAGTCAAGGGGAAGAACATCTCGTAAAAACAATGGCAACTAAATAGAATCAAGGCAATGTACAATTCATTAACAAAATAAATAGGGTAATGGAAATATATACAGTTGAGCGGACGAGTACAGTGCTGTGGGGATGGGAAGGGAGAGGTGGAGGAGCAGAGGGAAAAGGGGAAAAAGAGGGTTTAGCTGCGGAGAGGTAAAGGGGGGGTGGCAGAAGGAGTAGAGGGAGAAGAGGAGCTCAGTCTGGGAAGGCCACTTAGAGGAGGTGAGTTTTAAGTAGGGTTTTGAAGAGGGGAAGAGAATCAGTTTGGCGGAGGTGAGGAGGGAGGGCGTTCCAGGACCGCGGGAGGACGTGGCCCAGGGGTCGACGGCGGGATAGGCGAGACGGAGGGACTGTGAGGAGGTGGGCGGCAGAGGAGCGGAGCGTGTGGGGTGGGTGGTAGAAAGAGAGAAGGGAGGAGAGGTAGGAAGGGGCAAGGTGATGTAGAGCCTTTAAGCCTAGAGTGAGGAGTTTTTGTTTGGAGCGGAGGTTGATAGGCAACCACTGGAGTTGTTTAAGAAGGGGAGTGACATGCCCAGATCGTTTCTGCAGGAAGATGAGCCGGGCAGCGGAGTGAAGAATAGACTGGAGCGGGGCGAGAGAGGAGGAAGGGAGGTCAGAGAGAAGGCTGACACAGTAGTTTAGCCGGGATATAACGAGAGCCTGTAGCAGTAAGGTAGCCGTTTGGGTGGAGAGGAAAGGGCGGATCTTGGCAATATTGTAGAGGTGAAACCGGCAGGTCTTGGTAACTGATAGGATGTGTGGGGTGAACGAGAGAGACGAGTCAAGGATGACACCGAGATTGCGGGCCTGAGAGACGGGAAGGATGGTTGGGCCATCCACGGTGATAGAGAAGTCTGGGAGAGGACCGGGTTTGGGAGGGAAGATGAGGAGCTCAGTCTTGCTCATGTTGAGTTTTAGGTGGCGGGCCGACATCCAGGTGGAGACGTCCCGGAGGCAGGAGGAGATGCGAGCCCGAAGGGAGGGGGAGAGGACAGGGGCGGAGATGTAGATCTGCGTGTCATCTGCGTAGAGATGGTAGTCAAAGCCGTGAGAGCGAATGAGTTCACCGAGGGAGGGAGTGTAAATGGAGAACAGAAGAGGGCCAAGAACTGACCCTTGAGGAACTCCAACAGTTAAAGGTTGGGAGGGGGAGGAGTCGCCAGCGAAGGAGACCGAGAATGACCGGCCAGAGAGGTAAGAGGAGAACCAGGAGAGGACGGAGTCCGTGAAGCCAAGGTGAGATAAGGTATGGAGGACGGGATGGTCGACAGTGTCAAAGGCAGCAGAGAGGTCAAGGAGGATCAGAATGGAGTAGGAGCCATCGGATTTGGCAAGAAGGAGGTCATGGGTGACCTTAAAGAGAGCAGTCTCGGTAGAGTGGAGGGGATGGAAGCCAGATTGGAGGGGGTCTAGGAGAGAATGGGAGTTAAGGAATTCTAAGCATCGATTGTAGATGACTCGTTCTAGGATTTTGGAAAGGAAGGGTAGTAGGGAGATAGGGCGATAACTGGAGGGGGAAGTGGGGTCAAGAGCGGGTTTTTTTAGGATGGGGGAGACGTGGGCATGTTTGAAGGCAGAGGGGAAGGAGCCATTGGAGACCTCAATGGACTTGTCCCCTATGAGGCCTGCCTCGGTCCCTTGCCTGTCGTTTTCCTGATCTTCGTGAAGCCTTTGTTCGGGGAGTCAACCCTGTATTCATTCAATTCATTCAATAGTATTTATTGAGCGCTAACTATGTGCAGAGCACTGTACTAAGCGCTTGGAACGAACAAGTCGGCAACAGATAGAGACGGTCCCTGCCATTTGACGGGCTTTCGGTCTAATCGGGGGAGACAGACAGACAAGAACAATGGCAATAAATAGAGTCAAGGGGAAGAACATCTCGTAAAAACAATGGCAACTAAATAGAATCAAGGCGATGTACATTTCATTAACAAAATAGATAGGGTAATGAAAATATATACAGTTGAGCGGACGAGTACAGTGCTGAGGGGATGGGAAGGGAGAGGGGGAGGAGCAGAGGGAAATGGGGGGAAAAGAGGGTTAAGTTGCGGAGAGGTGAAGGGGGGGTGGTAGAGGGAGTAGAGGGAGAAGAGGAGCTCAGTCTGGGAAGGCCTCTTGGAGGAGGTGAGTTTTAAGTAGGGTTTTGAAGAGGGGAAGAGAATCAGTTTGGCGGAGGTGAGGAGGGAGGACGTTCCAGGACCGCGAGAGGACGTGGCCCAGGGGTTGACGGCGGGATGGGCGAGACCGAGGGACGGCGAGGAGGTGGGCGGCAGAGGAGCGGAGCGTGCGGGGTGGGTGGTAGAAAGAGAGAAGGGAGGAGAGGTAGGAAGGGGCGAGGTGATGGAGAGCCTCGAAGCCTAGAGTGAGGAGTTTTTGTTTGGAGCGGAGGTCGATAGGCAACCACTGGAGTTGTTTAAGAAGGGGAGTGACATGCCCGGATCGTTTGTGCAGGAAGATGAGCCGGGCAGCGGAGTGAAGAATAGACTGGAGCGGGGCGAGAGAGGAGGAAGGGAGGTCAGAGAGAAGGCTGCACAGTAGTCATTGTACTGATTGCTTCATGTCAGGCTGTTCTGTCCACTACAGTGGTCTCCCCAGAGTCCACTGCTGTATTGCATCTCATCCAGAAAGCCTTCCCCAACTAACCTCTCATCTCCGCATTCTATTTTCCCTCACTTCTGGGCCCCCTATGAACCTTGGGTCTCTACCTTCTCTAAGAACAGTGCAGCACCTATCTACATATCATATCCTCTTGCTTCCCCTATCTGTAATTGATTTTAACATCTGCTTCCCCAACTAGATTGAGGGCAGGGACTATGCCTAGCAACTCTATATTATTGTACACTCCCAAGCGCTCCGCATGCATCATTTGAGAATGTGTTTCCCTGTCTTTCTATAGTTTCTTCTGCCCTCCGGGCTCGCCCGTGCCCCATTCCAGTTCATCACACAGTAGCTGCTTATGTATCCTGCTGTCATCCATTCTTCTCACATGTCGATCAATCAAATTTATTGAGTACTTACTGTGTACAGAGCACTGTACATGCCCTCTCTAGCAGAGCTCAGTTACCCTGAACATTGCTTCAGTGCTGGTGAGCTCTCTGCATTCCAGGGCCTCATCGTTGGTGATCTTGTCCTGCCTTTTGATGTTAGGTATGCTACAAAGATGACGCTAGTGAAACTTCTCCAGGACCCATATGCATCTTCTGTAGTAAGCCCAGGTCTCACAGCCATAAAGGTGGTTGGACACCCAACAGCTGCATAGCCCTTCAATTTGGTATGTAGTCTGATGTAGAGCCCGGGTTTGGGAGTCAGAGGTCATGAGTTAGAATCCCGGCTCTGCCACTTGTCAGCTGTGTGACTGTGGGCAAGTCACTTCACTTCTCTGTGCCTCAGTTACCTCATCTGTAAAATGGGGATTGACTGTGAGCCTCATGTGGGACAATGTGATTACCCTGTATCTACCCCAGCGCTTAGAACAGTGCTCGGCACATAGTAAGCGCTTAACAAATACCAACGTTATGTCCCATGGTCGACACGGTCCCTTTTTATTCTGTTTTGTATCTCTTTGTCCATCTTTGCATCCTTGGACAGCATCCTGCCTAGGGAGCAGTATTTGGTGCGAGCTCTACGTTCTGCGATGGTGATTTTAACCATTGGTTTTGTGTGATATTTCCCATGTGTAGACTGGTACGTGATAAAGCTTCATTCATCTAAAAATCAAAAGATAATTTTCCTGTTTTGAGCCTCACTATGTCTCCGTGTGGCAGACAAATATCAATCAAGAACTGTTTATCTAGTTAAAGAAATCACTGTGTTAATTTGCAACATAATCTCACCGTGAATAGCAGTCCTACTTAAGGCTTGTTCATTTGAATAGTGACGTCTCTTGGTTGCTTTCACGGCAATGGTCCCTTCATCTCTTGTGTTTTCATTTCAGCTTTGATTGGGTAACAATGTCCTCTGACTGAAAAACGGTGTGCAGTGGATTTTCTAATGTGGCATGTCATAAGAATATCATACAGAAATCCCCCTGCGCTCATATGTATCCTGACTGGGATGTGTGAGCATTTCAAGAGAGCATTTCCAAACCTGAGTAAGATTTGAAGACATTAGTTAACACTCTAAAGCCATTTTCTGCCCTTATCCAATCACCAAAGATCAGCAAGTTTTAAGGGGAGAATAATTACTGAAACCCTATTAGAGTAGCTATTACGACAACTTTTTTTTCTAGTTCTGGGAATATATCACCATGCAGCACCCCGCTAAAAATCAATTTTAATATTTAATATTAAGATACATAAGCTACTGTCGACGGAATGAGAAGTTGTATAATCATGAGTCTTTCTAGGAGGTTGCAAAACTAAAAGCTTGTTCTGATGACTATGGTAGTGGTTTTTCAGCTTTAGTGAAGAATTTGCCCAATTTAATTTAGACAACAGCCTTCTTGTCTCAGCACTCTTGCACCAGTCTAAGACTCATTATTTCTTGTTGCATTTTTGTGCATATTGTTCTACATACTCTATTTGACCACTTCTTCCTCCTACTTGTAAATGATTTTATATATCTCTCCCCCAGTGGATTAGACACTCCTTGTGGGCAAGGATCATGCCTTCTTCTATTGCAGTCTGCACTCACTTGCTTCATTCATTCGTATTTTTTGAGCACTTACTGAGTGCAGAGCACTGTACTAAGTGCTTGGTATGTACAATTCGGCAACGGATAGAGACAATCCCTGCCCCACAACGGGCT